>NW_008751659.1:2236682-2241977 GCF_000715545.1 Opisthorchis viverrini | reverse complement strand
TGTAACAGAACCGAAACTCTCCTGATGATTTTAAATGCGCGCCTAAGATATTTCTATCTATTTCTTTCTTTCCCAGGTAGATTCCCATTCCCTGGACCTCGATATGAAAAAGGAACGCGTGGCCTCCATCAATGACAACTCTTCTTCTGTTGACTTGTTTGGTCAGGCTGACACTTGTCGGTTCGGACTTGTACACAATTCCGTTTCGCTTGTCGCTCGTTCGTGGGGACGCCGCCCCTTCTGTTGTTTTGGAATATATGTTTGTGTTCCGTCAGTGCTGTTCTTAGTTGTGTGTTGGATCACGTGCTGGTTGACAGAACTTCTCCCGTTTCCGTGCACCCCTCGTCGTTTGTGTTCGCTATCATCCGCCCATTTACGTCCCGTTTCAGCTCCACGCGGTTTCTCGTCGACTGTGCGATTTTGACACACTACATACCATTTCTACGGAACAAGTCGCCACATGTTCCAACCCCCAACCTGGAGGGCCAGGAGACTGTGTTCGTCAGACCTCTAACCATTGACCAACCTGGTATGAGAGACTGAGTGAGTGTCGCGGGACACTCTCCAGTATAGCTCAATGGATCGCTGAGGTGCGCAAACCGTCACACCACGGTAAGGTCCAGTCCGTGACGGGGACGGTAAGGTCCAGTCTCTTCGTGACGGGGATCAAGGACGCCAGAAGCTGTTACAACGCCTGTGGCCAGAACATTCATTGTGAGTACCCTTTTTGAAAATGGAGACCAGTACAGACTCACTCTGGTTGTCTGACACGGTCTCTTCCTCCCAGATAGATGCAAACAGAGTAGGTAGGCACTGGATGAGAAGTTCCCCGTCATTTTTTAGTAGAATTGGTGGGAGGTCATCAGGATCAGTAGCACGATAACACCTGAGTCAAGATATGGACACACACTCCAGAGGTTGAAGGGGGCTCAATGTTCACATTCCGTTTTTTTTGTTGAGAGCCGACATTCCGGATTAGTGGCAGTAAGTGACCAGGCGAATTGTTTGAAGTGTTGTGTCCAAAAATAAAAGCGTTCTGGTACCTGACAGTTCCACTGACAAGAGGTTTCCGGAGGCCAGTCGGACGAAATGAAGTGGGATGTGGATGTTTTCTTATTCCAATTAATCGGATTTTAGGTCCCATCAAGCTTCCTTGTCTGCACAGACACTTAGTTTCACCTGGCATCGGATGATGCGTCGGGTGGAGTTTTGTTGCGGCCACGATGAATTTATTGCCGGAACACCACCAAAGCCCTATCAGAGATCCAGCGTTGGAATGAGACTGGCTGGGTTGTGCTGCAGACGGAGGTTCCAGTTCTGAGTAGCACTGTGGATATCTGTTCCCATTGGCCGTTAATATCCGACACTGGGCTCTCCGGAAGGCGTCAGAGTGACCGGTTCTGACAGCCTCGTTTAATTTCTGGGTCCACTAGCTTCTTGATAATCAGATGAGGTGTGCGCGTTTCATGTAGGCCTGAAAAGCGCACTGAAAGGCTGCAAAAGACAAATGAGTGGCAGGAGTACACGTTGGTATACCGGAAGCAGTAGGCAGTGATCGAACCCCGCCACCGGTAAGGGATGACGATGTGGTCTGTTTGGATCCGGGGCCGGTTCGCTGATGGGCACCAAGCTGTTAAACGACTTCCGCTGTTCCAAAAATTGGGACTGCACAGGAGTAGTCCGTGATCGTAACATAACTGAAGCAAGCGATCTCCGTTGTCTGTGCTTCTCGTATTCAACTCGGGACGATTACCTATTTGGGCCTCGGGAGTGCTTGGTCTAACTGCGTAAGTGTTCGTTTCACCAGCAACCACAACTGTCTGGACTTTTAGCTCGTTGTACAAGGACACATACAGCGTCAGAGAAACTGGCTTTGGCAGTATCAGGGCCACAGTCAGTTGGGGCGTGGGTAACCGAAAAGATTGTACTCAAAATTGGGTGACGTAGGGTGGAAGAGGGAATACGTGAAGTTGTAGGAGGGCAGGCGTCACCAGTAGCACATCCTCCCTCACCCGTCCTGATATATGCAAGTAAGACGAACCGAGTGCCGAAACTACACGACGACCGAAGTGGCACGAGATTATACAACACAGCCACTACCGAAGTAAGGTACAAGCCGTCATTCACACCAAATAATGCCACAAGTGATTCACGTCAGCAANCCGTCCTGATATAGGCAAGTAAGACGAACCGAGTCCCGAAACTACCCGCCGACCGAAGTGGCACGAGATTATACAACACAGCCACTACCGAAGTAAGGTACAAGCCGTCATTCACACCAAATAATGCCACAAGTGATTCACGTCAGCAAACGTGATTCTGGCGTTCGGGATTCGCGCGCGGAGTTCGCCAGACTTTCGCCGGAGCCAATATAGCTACAGTCAAGCTCGGAGAACAGATCAACAACGATCTGATCAACAACCAACAACACCATCATCATCGGCTGTAATAATCGCGTACTTGCCGTACGGTGGTTCCAGCTGCCACAATTCCGTTCACCAATGATTTGGGCAGGTGGGATAAATAGCCGCACATTCGAGGAAGTACCTTCTATAATTAGGGGGAGCGGGAGGGGAATGCGCGCAGCAGGTATCTTTTGAGTAGCACCAGACTAGTTGGTTGCAAGAGTATTTCGACTGTATCGGAGTCAAAGTCAACCGTTGAGTTGTCGGAGTGTGTGGGTTCGGGGCAGAACTTCCTCGGAGGAATGCAGCATTGCTACTTCGATAAACATAACCATGCTAGTGATCTCATGTAACAGGAGACACTAAGAGTTACCCCCAGAGAGCCTCGTATTACGATCACTCGTACTACGGGTTCTCGCTGCTCAGATTGCGTCTCTTTGGCCTTCCTGGCACGTGTGCACCTTGTGGAACGAGGTCCCAGCCAGTAAAACCCGCGAGATCACTGCGGCACTCAAGCTCGAACACCATGTCAAGGTGGCATATTTAGGCCTGTTTTAAAAGCATTTCGACCGTATTGGGTAATCAGCCGGCGGTCACGGTCAGTCGTTGGCTGATCGGAGTGTGCGGTTTGTACAACCAGCTTTTCAAGCCCGTCTTTCCTCGGAGGAAGGCAGTATCGCTACTTCCACAAATATGGACATTCCAGTCACCTGATGAGACGCCTTGCTGCCTTTATCTATCGGAAAGGGGGGTGCGAGCTTAACTTCAGACCAGCTAATGATAAGATTCGTCTAAGTGCAGGGACTCTGTTTTTCAACATGTTGCTTGCCGTTAGCCTTCCTGGAAGGTCTACACAACCACAGTATTTAGATCTCTCCGAATCTACTTGGAGTTTGCAGACGACAGGTTCTCACTTGCTCAAGCAACACTAGAAAATCTGACCGAGGTCATCCGGGCTTTGCGTATGTGCTTCACGCACAGCGTTCAAAGTAATGTTGCTATCCTTGATTATATCTCTAAGAATCCAAGGAGCAAAACTGGACGAGCGCGATGCGTATCCTGGAGGATGGATTAGGTCTTACGGTAGACAGGTGAACTGAACGCAAGAATCTCAAAGGCCACTGTTGCGTTTTCAATTTGCGCCAACGGTCGCATCAAAAACAGTACTGGGTGTCGAAGGTTGCATATTTCAGACTGTAGAGCGGGCAGTATTGTTGCACGCCTGTGAGACTTGGCCTCTTGGGTAAAAAATCGAAACACCTTTAGGTCTTGGAACACCAATGTCTCAGAACTATGGTTCCTATCACCTGGAGCTATCGGATTCAAATACGAAACGAGCTTCTGGTGAAGCAGACGGCACTTCATCCAGAAAATGCAGCCAACACTGCAAACTGACTGGGCCACGTGTTACGCATGCCGAGGCAAGCACCTGATTCATAGTGGCGGAATTATAACTTGACGCGGCAGAAGGATGGTACGAAAAGTGTGGGGTGCTGTCCGCTTTCCAGAATGTGGTTTACGAGATGCCTTGTGTGCTTGACTGAAGATAATGAGCAACGTGGCTACCAACCAACGTCAGCAGTAGTCACGTGGTCTTTTTTTATACACATTGGATGTCGGCGTAGGCATCTTAGAAGTTTACTTTGGGTTAACCCTATGTCACCCTCCCTGTTTAATTTTTTTTCTTTTTTCCCATTGCATGGCTTCCCATGGTTGCAAATCCATGCAGCACCAACATTCTCAGCTGTTTTTACTGTTAATGATGATGACGGCGCTGACGATTAACAAGGTGCAGGGTTTACGATGCACGGATTTTTCACTCGAAATCTGACCCACATGGTTATGGTAGGTGGAAGAGTTAGTTCAGAGACTCAGCCCCTAACCTGAGTAAAAAGACTAACCCGCGAGAACTAGGAGCTTCTTGTGAAACACTGCATAGAGTCGATGATTTCATATTTTGACTTGCTCGGGGGCAGGAGATCGTCCTAGCCCGACGACTAAGAGATAGATGTCCTACTCCTAATACTTCCGCCTACAGCAGATGTTTGCAGTAACATCTTGGTTATCCGTTTTGTTAGGACGGTCAGGTCCTGACGATTCTAACTTTTGTAATGTTCCACTGAGATTTCATTTTCTCTCTGTTGTAACCAACTGAGCCGCAGAGCTCATTCTTCCATCGGTTCATCCGCAATATAGCCGGTCTTCGTCTAGTGTCATTTGTCTTGGGGTTTTCCCACTCGAGTACTTGGCTGTCAACGTGGTGTAATAAATTCCATCAAGCTCCTGAATCACCCAGCCAGCACACAGTCACAAGACGTTTTTCGACCATGCTGAGTAATTCGCCGGTGGCCATGGTCAATCACCGATGGTGGGAGTGTGCGGTTTTTAGGGCCGACCGTTTCCAGTCCGTTATTTATGGGAAAATAGTGCCACTGGTCTCATGAAAATGGACATACCGGTCGTCTGGGCAAAATAAATTGCTTCACACTCCCAATACGCGGATGGTGCGCTTTTGCATCCGTAAAACAACCGCCCTCAATCTGAGGGCATGCGATTCATGCACCAGCCAGCATTCTGATTGGTTAATTGTGCACAAGCCAGGAAGCGCGCCCGTTCAAATTGCATTTGTGCACAGGCCAAGAAAGGGCCGCAGGCTATTGACACGCCGAAATTGAGTTCGCCGAAACTATAGGGTTTTCGAAGTTGCCATTTTTGCGTGAATTTAGTCTAATCAATTTGCACCTTCCCGTGACATGTTGCACGTAGCATTTTGTTTAAGTGAGCGAAATGTCAAGGTCATTGACCATCGCCGATTTGGATTTTTTGCCGGTTTACGCGACATAAAACAGGAAATCGCACTTTAGCATATTTTGGCGTTCCGCGGTGTTCC
>NW_008751659.1:2223839-2226347 GCF_000715545.1 Opisthorchis viverrini | reverse complement strand
GTATCGTGTACCCCTAGCCGCATTTTAGTGGTGTGCGTCGGTTAAGATCGATGAACCCGAAGGACTTTCTAGCATAACTCGGAACCTGTAATGAAAAACTCTGTAAGTTGCCAGTCAACGTTCACGATGTTTAGCAACTAATTAGCGTGCACCACTGGCAACAAGGAATCATCGGCCAAAAGTTGTTTGCACGAATGCGCCTGCGCATAAGTTGCATCTCCAAAGGCCATTTAGATTCTAGAATGTTGAGGAAGTCTGTTCCGGTGAAAAATTCCTGAAAGTTACGTTCATTGTATGTGAGTCAACCTTTTCCACAATTCGCGATTTTTTTCATCCGTTAAGGTATTCAAAGTCGGCTTATTCTATTCACCTGCAGATTTAGTTCACTTAAACAAATCGCCATAGTAAATGATTTTCAATAATACAGGAGCATTTACCTTATAACATTCTACACTACACTATGAAATGGCAAGTCTGAAAATGCCGTAGATTTCGAGAAATCAATCTCATTGTGCGAATAGCCAGCGGCGCCAAGAATAAAACGATTTAAATGGTTGAAGCGCATCAAACAACGAAATGTGGACTGTCAGTGCAAACGAGAAAATGGCATGATACAACTGAGAGAATTTGTTCCAGAAGATCTTTGCTTCTCCTCGAAATGTGCCATTGGACGTTTATAGAATAAATCCACGTCCCTTCACGTATCCGTCGACTTACCTTTCTTCACACAATCTTTTTATGACTACCCACATCACTTCTTCCAATAAAAGCTTGGCAGGAACCCGACATTTGCGTTTTCGGAAATTATGATTGAAACTTGACTACAGTCTTGGATGTGTATACACGTTTGAGGCTTTTCGCACTCGGAACATATGATGAACATGACTGATACTCTATTCGTCGCTCTATTCATTATTCTCTTGTTGTAATATTCAATATGCTGTATATATTCGCCAATTCGAATACATACGCGCTGGTTGTTACGCTTCGCTGAATTCTGGATTTCTAGTTCCTCTGGTTATACCGATAGGCATACGAAACTCAGTTCTCACATTTTGGCGTCGCGGGCAGGAACAGTGTGGTAGACGGTGTGGTAGAACAGTGTGGTAGACCAGTGGTCTGCATTTCCCGTGGACTTTCAAAAGCCGAACGTGGATATTCTCAGACTCAACGAGAAGCACTTGCTGTATATTGGGATGTCAAACGGCTTCATAAATATCTTTTTGGATCCAACTTTACCATTGCTACTGATCACGATGCTTTGAAATTCTTGTATCATCCAACGAAGCTTCTGGCGAAGTCATCTGCCGCTATGGTGCAACGGTGGGGTATTGCACTGAGTTCTTGCACCTGCACGGTAGTTCATCGTAGTGCGAAAATGATTCCTCATGTGGATTTCTTGTCAAGAATTCCATCATGCGACCCTGATTCAAACAACTCAGATTGTCTGTTTATTCAACCATTACAAGCCAAGCGGGATGTGCTTGTTGCTGACACTAAAAGATATTTCTCAGCTATGTACACACGACCCGCTCACTATCGCCAATAGGACTAATTGAGCAACTAGTGAGCTTGGCGCCATCACAGTAGGAATCCAGCCTCACCGTAGACATCAATCAGAAATTGTGGACAACGGGGTTCATTAGGCACTTGGTAAGTGAGCCACTACAACTTTGATCAAACGTGTGTTGCATATGCCAGTTTATGAGTCGTAATTAATTATACATTACTCCTCTCAGAAACCCGATCGAGTGGGAGAGGCTTTTCAAAACTGTGAACTAGACTGCCTACACGGTACTGTACTACCGATGCAACCAATAAATAGAAGCATGATTCGCCAAGGGTGCTTGTGAATTTTTCGGGCATGGGCTTGGCAGACGGACAACACGTGAGGATATGAAGGACTACCGTTGACTGTTATATTGGCCTATTATTTATAGTCGGGGCCTTTTAATCATGTGCGGGCATGGATACGGGTTAGGTAGTTACAATAGGCGGCCAAAGTAGGCGGCATCGGATACAGTTATGAGTTTGGCGACCTGTCGTTGGCCATTGGATCAGGTTACCGGGAATAAGTTAGTCCTCATGGTCAGCGTCGCACATAAACACGCGCTTTGCAGTTTCTTTACGTAGTTGGGGTGGGTGACAACGCATACAGTTATGCGTACGAAGGGTCGTATGAAGGGCCGACCATTTGAAAAGGTTACTGTGCATAAGTGAGGCCACTTATCAGCCTCACACATAGATACCGGCCTGGCAGTTGCGATAAGTATTCGAGGAGATTGACAAGGTTTATTACGTATTCCACCTATGGATCGACTCCTAATAGGATTGCTACCATTTCGTTGGTAATTTTGTGGCGTTTTGCGCCTTTATTTTACTTTCATTATAGCACTACGTATTTAATCAAAAGCATAATCGTTTTTTGTTTGAATACGAAAAACTACAAAAAACGCGCACTTGTACAATTTCACATAATACAAGCGTTGTCACGTGCTTCGACTCTCT
>NW_008751659.1:2223147-2223643 GCF_000715545.1 Opisthorchis viverrini | reverse complement strand
GCGCCCTTGTACAATTTCAGCTAATACAAGCGTTGTCACGTCCTTCGACTCTCTTCTGATTTCGCTTGCACTTGTAGCGGTCGTTCGTGAGTCTCATGTACTAACTCTAGTACCAAAACATTTCAGACATCTTCGGAATCTATTATATGTGGGAACTGTTCAGAAGAAGACCTCTGATCCAACATAATTGGATTATTGTTTATTCGCTGACCTGGGCCAACGACGAACTATTTTAAAGGGAACAATTGTTAGTGAGTCTGTTCCATATGACCTCTTTATTTTTGTATACCCAACCTAGCGTAATTATTTTTATTTCTTTGCAACACACTCCTGCTAGACATGGTAGCTCACACCAACGTTCAGGCGCCGTTTAGCCATAGTGCACTCGCACTGAGTATCACTTTGCCGTCCCCACTGTCACATTGGCAACTGTCATTTCACTGCCTCCTCCGCGACTTGCCTCTGCCAGCGACTGTTTGCTGTCTGCTTGTCCAAA
>NW_008751659.1:2157399-2220989 GCF_000715545.1 Opisthorchis viverrini | reverse complement strand
GTCATGCCTTTATTCTGACTGTAATACTATTATCATGCCCGACGGTATGCAACACCTAGTTGGGAATAAATATTATTATTATTATTATTATTAAACTAACTTATTGGGTAGCCAGACCACTACAATTTACCTGCTATTATCTCCTAACGCTGTATCCTCTGAATGCTGGTTACGAATATCTGGGAGAAGAAATCATTCACAGGGCTGGCCTTTGCCCCTCCACCGCAAAATTCGTGCTGTTGCCTAATAATGTAGTCAGTGGAATCTGAGCTCCAAAGACAGTGTGCTGCGACGAAGTTCGCAAAACAAAATTCTCTCATTTGTTAAATCTGGGGAGCATATGACAAATAAACTTCAGCGACCGATCTTCCCGAGTGAGACATCATTTGGAAATACTGTGAAGACCACCGAAGAACGTCGAAATATGCCATCGTGCAATTTAGTGATTTATCACTCGTCAACCGGTAACAAAATGCGAATAAGTGATGGTCAGCGACTTTGAAGTTTTGGTCAGTTAATCAAAATGCTATGAGCGATTTGCCATTGGAAGGTGCAAACCGATTAGACTAACCCCTCATAAAATCCAAAACTTCGAAAATCGTATGATTTTGAAGAAAATGATTTGGGTGTGCCTCAAGTGAGAAGCCTCATCTGCCGTCATTTTTGCGATTTGTTTTAATCAATCTCCTTTCGAAATTTTACGCGCACATTCACCTTTGGACCAGCTGTGTTATGGCTTCGGAAGTGGCTTTGTTGAGAAATTTGGGGCCACATTTTTTGCATCCTTTACAGCATTTTAAAAGGCCTTCAACCAATGCACGAAGGATAACCATGTCGTATTTGTACGTTCATGCAGCCATCGAAGCTTTACGAATGTGCGTACTACGAGTTCATAAGGCAACCTAAGACCAACGGAAATTCAAATTATCCGTCGAAACCAGTGAGCTGCTTTATAACAAAAAAATATCACGCGAAGCACCGGTTGTCCCTGGTGATTTTGTCTGCGGAGGCTAGGGAACCACCTAGCAGTCACTTTTTAGTACCTTGAACACGACCATAATTTGTCCAAGTTTCTGTGCGATCGGCTTCCGCTTAATCGACGGCTAACCGAAGGTGAGTTATGCACCTGCACCTGAGACTTGAAACGCGGTCCTGTGGGATGCGGCAGTTTGTGGCCGATGAATTCGACAAGATCCCTATCACTCAGGATATTCACAACCACCGCCGGAGGTGTTGACTAACTTCTTTTAGTAGATGATGCATATTTGGGCTTCATTTTGGCAGATGATATGCCCTCTGTCCTGGCAAAATTTAGGGAGGCCGGCTGCGTTCTTGTGCTGCAGTCAGGGTAAAGTCACTTTTATCACATGCTTCTCTCGATGGCAGCAGTTATCGTTGTTTCGACGCTTTCGAAATGAAGATGGAATGCATGCAGCAAATCTTTATGGGGAGTTTTTAAAGCACCCATCATTCAGCCTGTAGATACAAGTTTTATACCCCTCATATGGCGGACAACATGCGTACCGTATCCGGTTGAGTATGCGTTCTTAAAGAGCGAACAGTGCGCTTCCGTGTGTAAAGTGTTCAATCTATTCAAGGAAATGATGGGTGAAGAGTGTCCAGTTAGGACCTTCATTATGGACAATTTGGTGGCCTAAATGCGGGTTGAAACACTCGTGTAATAATGCACAAACCATATTTATAACTGCTTGGTGGTTTGTCACCCTGCAGATCTGGCAGCATGCACGAGGGATAAAACCCCGTGTGGTGGAGGGACGCCTTTGCAGGGAGGGTCGCCATGTCGCCTTGCATCATGATGCGTTCGTGTACTCGCCAGCCCTCCAGTAGAGCGGGTGTATCGCACATCGCCGATGGTTCTGAGCCTGGCCTTTAATTCAGGAAAACCAAAAAAGAGCACCGTTGCCGTTTGTCTGTAGCTGGATCGGACTTGTTCTGGTTGCTACTTGTCTCGCAACAACAGGAAATACAAGCGAATGACTGTCCTTCCGCTTGTTCCAAAAAATAAATGAATAACATTCATGCATTGGGTAGCCTGAGGGTACTGTGTGGCTCACGGCTAACGTCGACGTGCAAGGGGTTGCCACTTTCGTCTGAGTTGGGTCACACCACCCTAAGTCCACTTCATCATCCAAACATAGCACACACATTCCTCCCTCTTATCATCTAGAGCGGTCATATGCACAAAATACAGATACCTTGTTATATCCTGATTACGGGCAGTCAGAGCCAGCACTTAATGACTGTTTTTTGCCATACGCCATTCGTTTTCTGGTGTTGACAGCAGTGACTCGGCGCCTGGTATTCCTCTCCATCCTCACTTTTGCTTGTTGTGGCTCCGGCCAATTACCCACCGCCCAAGGTCACTCATGGCCAGGAATGGTTCTCAGCTTTAGTTCATGCCAGTTGACTATGTCTTGAACTAGTCGGACCTCATGCCCCTTGTTCCCAACAAGTTAGAAAAGGAATCTATTGTTATTATTTCCTCAAATTTTCCACACCGTTTATGGCATTGTCCTCTTTTCGTGCAAACCGCACACCCTTAAATCCCCAAATGATGCTTAATCTTGAGTGTAAACATATGACCATGCCAATAATATGCCACCACAATTTAAGAATAAACATTATTATCACTATTAGATGCGAAAAAGCGTAATGTTCATGTTGTCTTTGGGCAAGGAGGCGTTCAGCGCGATTTGTCAAGCACTGAAATAGAAGGGGACAGATGTTCTCTGAGTTTTTGAGGTAATTTACTTACACCACGTGGCAAAACAGCCATGGCGTCATCATGAACCAGTTGTTGTAGACTAGCTAAGGTGCTGACAATAAACACAACCAATCGCCTGTTTGTTCATGCGAACCAAATGCGGTATGAGACTATTGACAGCAGATAGTAATTTTTTCCGCTTGACAGTTTGTAGAATAGTTCAAGTCCAATGTCTTTTATAGTGCTGTACCATGCCCCTAAATACTAACATGTTTTGGTTCTAAACTGTGCCAGCATGCGCAGGCCGTTCCAACCTTACCACTGCCCTCCAAATATTAGGACACGGAGACTATTATATTATAGCGTATTTGTAGATGGCTTGCATTCACGAAGTCTGGCAGAATGCCCTATTCTGGTGCACCACACATTATTTGTTACATCCCATTCAGCACGTTACGTATATGGCACTGTTCCTCATCGTTCAGTCTTATTTCTTCGGATTTGACAATGCCGTGCGTGAGGCGCTCAAGAGTTCATAGGTCGTCGTTTGCTCAAGTAGTCTTAAGAGTTTTGTGGCTATTTTAGTGGCTCTCTTAAAGTAGTGAAGTGCCGTTTTTGCTTTCTTTCCAAAGTGCAAGTTTGGATCCTGGTTTCCATTGCCTTCTCTGTTCACGGTATATCGGTTGTTTGTTTCTTGGTAGGAAACTTAGCTCTTGTAGTTCCTTACTTCTGATGACAACCAGAGTTTCACACATAAGCGAATCCTTGTGTCGGGATTTATCACGGGTAACACCATTTGTCCTGTTGCGGATTCTGCGCATCAAGAGGTATAAACCACTCTTTTGTGAACTACATAAGCCTATATTGTGGGAAAGGATCCCTGAAAATGATCCCAGAATGCCCAAAACCTAAAGAGACCCTAAAAATACACAAAGATCACAGTAGGGAAGCCATCAATAATTCGGATTGGAATAACCAGCCTCCTACTTGACACAATAAAAGTTAATCAGTTCAACAACTACCGAGTCTGATTGGCATTCAGGTCTGTCACTCAATCTCTATGACGGTGATTAATGTTCCGTCGAAAATCAAAAGCAAAAGCCGGCGATTGTGGGCGATTACACAACTCCTATTGAACACCTCCTATTGAAATTCAAAAAGAAGGTCTAAATACTTCAATGCCCTTGTAATATTTGCACTTCCTTTTATGCGAAAACGAATCCATTATGTCCGCAGTTAGCGAGTCCTTTTCTCTCACTTTGGCACTGTAGCGTGGACAGTAGGTATTCATAACAGACTAGCGACAACACAAGCATACGCAACATGACAATATCTGGAACATTGAAAGAAATTCTGCTGCAACAATAATTGTCACAATTATGATTGCTGGAGATCTTGACGCAGCGGGTCACAATTAAACCATCAAGACCGCACGTGGTCCTGGTTGTATAAGTCGAACAATCCTGCTGATTACAGTTTCAGAGTTGTTGAGATTGCAGCACACTCTAGCACTAAACTGAAACTTTTCGTAAAAAGCCAAAAAATATTGCATTTTCCGGTGGAAAATTGTGGATTCAAATGCGCCAGCTCCAAAGAATAACTTGAAATTATCGTTGAAAATAGTTAAGACGTAAGCATCTCTATAAAAATTAAGTGAACTTTTGGCTCAGATTAGACTATGTCATGGAAACACTTCTCCTTTATCCCTTGACGAAAAACCAATTAGATATTTCAGTGAGACTGAATTCTTCTTTCGATCCTTGTGGAAGTTATATGCCTATTCTCTTAGTCTCCCTCTGATATCATCGTCCATCATTCGGCATAAAACTCACAAGATACCACAACCCCACATTAAGGGGGATGTCTTTGACGAGAGCTCCGTTCACTGAACGGCCATCTGCCCTAATTTTTTTCTCTGAAATTCGGTATTTGATACTGTTAATACTCGTGTATTAGATCACCGAATGCTCTGTATGTCATGGTCTTGATTATTATTGTCTGTCAGTAGAGTAGGACGAGTGAAGTCATATGGTACTGGCCCATCGTGTCAGGATGATGTCACAAGGCACTGCCGCATCCAGCTTCTCGGATTAACCTTTCGTTAGGACTTCAGAACGACCGACCTCAACCACGCCGACATGATCAGACACATTGGACAAGTGAATACAATAAACGTGGAGACTCTGCATCTAAACACCTTCGCAGTCCAAACCAACGTACACCTGTGAACCATCTATGGTTGAGAAACTTAGATGAACTCATGAATGGCGGACCTTATCCAGATTTCCTCTCGTTTCTCCCGTCATGTCACCAATTCTCCTCATCCTGATGGTCACTCTCTCACTAGCTTGGATGAGAACCTCGCTTTGAAGCTTGTCTTGCCTTAGCTACATTCATTTTATATTCACTCACGCACAATCGATTTGGTCAAACCTGTTACTGAGTCGGTCCATGGCATCCATCGCTCACTCATACAGGCCTGCATAGGCTCAAGATGCTCATAGTCTCTATAGCTTACGGCCTCTTTATACCCGCTCTCGTCAGGGTGAGGTGTGTGATGGGTGGATTGACGAACTGCACTTTTACGCAAGAGACTGAACACTCGGTGAATCTTTTTTTCAACTTCGTCCTGCATTGACCCAAGGATCGAGACCCTGCTTAAGAGCTATTTCCCAAGTGTCATTGGCTTAACCAATCTTCTTAAATTGCACTCTGGGGTTCCACTGCCTTCGTTCATATGTTGGTTGACCCCGTTCGTTTCGAAAACTTAAGGTATTGTTGTCACTCGAAGACCCACTGAAACGTGACCACGTGATGTTGGTCACATGACTGAAGGATGAATAGCGCTATATTATTTCTAAGTGTGAGTTAATCACACGATCAACCGCACCCGGCCGAACGGTTGAGTCTCTAAACCACTGGTCCGGACGCCGAGGGTTCGAAACTGCCTGGATTTTTGTGGGATGTGCACTGTTGATGATTCCCAATAAAGATTAAACAGCTGTACGGTGCTTCTCGGCATCAACCAGATCTCGACCAACGGCCAGTGATAAGTGCGACTGAACCAATCCGAACACGGAACAGGTATTGAGCATGCTCGCGATTGCGCGAAGTCGCAGCGCTGAGCGTGTGTTTGTGAACGAACTAGCGGTAAAAATACGAACGAATCGGCCCTACCAATTTGGTCAGATGGGACACGGGATGGTTTTGATGGTGGTCGTTCGCTGTCGCCAATGTACTTCCGAGATCGAAACGGTGTACAAATGGTCTGACTCACCGCACCATGGTTTAATTGAGTCAGTGGGAAAAACCGTCGAGACCACGGCGAATTTCGCCGTTTGGTATGGCTACACCCGGGTTTACAAACGGTTGCTAATACAGCTAATGCGAACAGCCTCACCAGGCGTGGTTTCCGGCCAAAATAATCGGCACAAACTGTGTGGGTCTGCCTCGTTCTAGCATTGAAAGCACATGATCAGCTGATCAATCAAGCAAAGGTTTACGGTCGTTTGGCTCGGTTTGTTGCACAAATGCGTTGCAATATCCGTGCTGACAGTGCGACTTGTCGCGGACTCGCATTCACATCAAAAGCGAGGTAATCGGAGTCAGAAAGCAGTGCGTCGGACGTGGTCACATGCGTCTCCCTCTTTGTACCTATATTCACTGGTGATAACCAACGATCTAGTAGTTTGTAGGATGAACTGATAAAAGAATTTAGCTGGGAAAAAGAGTAAGTTCAACACGGCTAGGGTAAAGGAATTTTCGGTTTAGGATGCACGTAATTTTTCTTGTCGAAGACAGAAAGAACGTTGGAGACGTTATCCCCGTGACGAAATCATCAGAATCATGAATCAGATATAGCTAATCGACATTCGATTTGTTCAATACACTGTCCTCATCGACGGTCATAAACATCATGTCGAACTTGAAGAAATGCATCTTCTTAGGCTGGAGTGAGGTCGACTCAATTGGCACATTTACACGTACATATGTGCTGATTCCAGCTGGACATTCGCATTTAAGATAAACCACTCCAATCAGCATTTCTGCCAACTTCGTCAACTCACAGCTAGAGAGTGCCCGCATTTAATTCAGCAGAAATACAGTCGATAAAGTCCCAATCTAAAACATTGTGACCTCTCCCCCTCCCCCGAGATGATACGAAATGCTAGCTTGTTCACACGAACCACCATTGCCAGCATTCCTATCCACTAGACAGGTGGATTGGTATACTTTGGCAAATAATGCTTGCTTTAGCTCACCTGGTTGTTGTCACCGTGCACCCTTTATCTGACACCATGTGATCACTCGTCTACTATACATACCCATTGCTTACTCTAGCTTGGAGTGAAAATCATACTTACTGTGGTTCATTAACTACCTTGCAGTTTGGGTAATTCTTCTCTCAACAGCGACTGCTACTCAGCACGTAAAGGTATACGTTGCACTTGGTAAGCGACATATTAGATCAGTTTTGGAATTATGTCACGCGTTTTCTCTCCTATTACAGAAGCTGCAGGCTGCAATCGGAAATAACTCAGCCTAATTCGGTTCTAACTCCCGTAACTCACTTTATCCGAGTGTGCCTAACCGCTCTTCGCTAGTTCCACTGCAAGCACAAAGAGCAAGCTTATATACAATGGCAGAAAACGATGGTCAACTGTCCAGAGACCTGATCCACTCATGACGCGGGGTGATAGAAGCGCTTACCCTGACCTACGTTAGCGGATATGCAAGAGTATGAGCGCGATGCCGCCGGAGGCGTTTGCTAACAAGTCTTTATAACGATTATTCCCGAACTAACTGTAAATAGACAGTCAGGACTGGAGTATTCCCGACTGACCTGCTGGGGATTGCTTTCAGACGGTACGGGCGCATATAGGCTGCCAAACGTTTTAGTTACCATGCAGGTAGGATCAAACAGGATCTCATGGAACTGGTTAACTCCTGACCTATTCCGAATTTGTGAGTGGCAACTTGCGGAGGTCCTTAGCTCTATCCTGCCCGTTTTACTCGGTGGCCAGTCCTGTTCTCAAAGATTAGATTGATTGGGAAAGATAAACACACTGTTGGAGAGGGTGAGGGCAGGTGCAAATGGTCACAAATATGTTCGAGAGTTTTAATGAGGCACCGCTTTTTCACCTAGTCAACTGAAAACAGATCCGGATGCTGCAACATTTCCGAGTACGTTTCACCGAGAGTTCGTTTATTCCAGTCGCGTTGGTACCATACATTCTTAAGGCTTGTATGTCCATACCACAGCAACAATCTTTGACGTGCAGATGCTCGCCTCAAAGTCGGGCGAGAATGACCGCAGCTGTTGGATCGAAAATTCACCTTTTACTTTTTAGCCTATATTCTTGATCTGACAGTGACTTGCGTCATCACTGACATATGAAGATCACCAGATTTTCCACATTCTGTCTTACCTAATTAAGAATCGTGACAAAGATCGTCTGATTACATAGTAAAATCAGCCAGTAACCTCCTCATTTTGGTCAAAATCTTGCGCTTGACTTAGTAACAATGATTGTGAAATATTCCTGGAAGTTGGTGGATTGAATCTGAAGTGTTCTGATAGAGCGTGAAGAGAAGCATTAGTGGTGAACACTGACGTCATACTATCGCCTTGAAGGGAATGACACGTCTGGTTAGCTAGCGTCTCGGTAGCTACGCATTAAAGGTGAAAGCTTTGAGCGCCATTGGGTCATTTCCACCAATGTCCCGGGGTCCCCATCCAGGAATTCATTGACTCCGCACTCTGTCTAATACCAAGATTTCAGCTTCTAACTACAAGGTCACAGCACTTTCGCATTACATCTTTGCTTTACGTTTTTCACGAGGGACTCCGGGAGCATTGACGAATATCATCCTTTTAGTTCTTCCGTAGTTCGCGATTTTTGAATCAAAGGCTACTGTTTGATCTGTGCTCTAGAATGTCCATAAAATCGGCAATCCTAATTCTTAACTGCTTGTCACTCTGTCAGTGGAAAAATTCCATTTCAAGGCGCATTTGAAAATGATCAATTGAGGATATCTCGAGGCAAAACACATTCTTTTGAGAACCGATCAACTTCTGCATGCACTACGAAAAAATGGTTCCACATTCGAACACACGTTTTAGAACCTTGAGAGGAGCGAAGTACAGTGTGTTTCATTTGTTTCACACAACTGAGTGTGCGATTGTTCCACACCATCGGAAGCCCTTACGAACTATCTGGAGAGGAAGAAAGTGGTACGTTTTTTTTCAAAACTTCGGCAGATGTTAAGCAGATAGCCGGGAACACAATGCCATACGGGCAGCAAATTGACTTGAACGAAACGCCTCAGTGCTGTAGTATACGGTGTCTGTCAGTTTGATTGATTCATATGTAAGTATTGGTGATGTACAACCTTGCTTACTGGGGTTTGGCTCACGAGCTGTTTCTGTTTTCCATGCACAGAAATTGTCGTGAACACCTGCCTTCGAAGAATCACTGTCCCCTGGTGCTTCCATAGCGTGCATATTACAGTGCTGATCCGTTGAACAGGTTGTTTCCTGGTCAACGTCAGTGTGAACGCTCGACGGGCTTGACAATGAATCTGCAGGTGTTTCCTTTCCATTCAAGTAGATATTGTCAGTGTACACGTGTATGAGTTTAGTAGGCAATGTCATTTGCTGTACCTTGAAAGCACCGGGAATACCAGAGTTAAATCTTCTCCACTCCTCTTCCTACTGTAGTTTTACTCGCACAAGGATGAAATAAGAATCGACAGCCATTCGATAGGGAGTCTTTAGAGGAAACCGAAGTCGTCATGAGTACTAGGCGACTGGGATTACCCACGAAGCACGGGAGCAGGAAATAAAGAGGTGCAATATGCCGCATCGTGAGCGCTACACGGAAACGACATAACAAGAAACCAGGGTGTCTTAATGAAAGAGAATTTCCATAAATTAAGAGCTCATGTAGCAGGTTTCTGATAAGAAAACACCATCTGCGGGACTGCTAGCCGTTGACATGCTTCATCTAGATCTGATTGAATCAAAAGCTATTTATCCTAACAAATTATGTCATTACCTGTTTCTTTGTCCACCATCTATCGGACATAATCAGTTATGTGAAGGCATGTGTGTGGGCACTGTAGGGCGCGTTTCACTCTCCTGAGTTTACAATACACGTATGAAAGGGGAAGTATGACTGCTACTGATTCAAACAGAACGTATAGATGCCCATCAACACCGAATGCCATTTCGATATTCAACTAAGAGAATTTGCGGTGAAATTTCCATTGCATGGTGTTTTGGGGAAAATTCGGAAGGACAAACGGAACTCAATCTGACAGTCATAGCGTTCAATCTGCTTTGTGAGTGCTTCATTTACTGTTGAGTACAATTACATTCGGCTCAAGCCAACTACACACACATACTGCACCTTTGAGAATCAATATAACCTCACAGCCACGAACTCACCAAATGGTGGAATGTCCCGCGGAAGGGCAATGCTTGATCAATGGCTCTAGTGGTGACTAACTTCGAAGTAAATGTGCCGTGTGCGATACACACAATACTGCCGAGTTGATATTATCCAGGGATTTTTATAGTGTTGCGAAGAAATTCCACTATTTTGAATAACCGCAGGAGAAGCCCAACTCGATGGCCCATCAAAACTAACTTAACATTCAAATCTGAACGGCGCAGAATTTGGGTTCAAATGGAATACAAGGTTGACGGAAAATAGAGTATGGCGCCTACCTGATGAGCTCATGGAATATCGAATTGCTTCCAGCAACATTGAGTAAAGTGCTATATCTAGCTCGAAACAAGGTCAAGTTAGCTAACAAAACTTAGAACTCTGTCGATAATATCAAATATCCCAACGCAACGGACATGTTGCGACATTTGACTCGTCGCATGCTGCTGAGGCACTGGCACCCGAATGTTTGGAAACAAGACTGGAAATAAGTCGCATTCGACGTCAGAAAGCGAACTTCATGTACGCCTTCCTTCTGCTAGCTGGTGGTTAAAGTTTGCTTTGTATGCAGTTTCTCGAGAAGTGAGTACAGTTTGTTACAAAATATCAGCGATGTAACATTTGGGTCTAAGGCGGAGGCTGGTTCCTGTGTGCTAGCCACTTCCGAGATGATTTTTCTAATGATACGCAAGCCAATGCGGATTTGTATATAGCCGATATCGAGTTCAGACTTCGACATGGCTGATAACATAAATCGGGATACAGGTGGAAATCCTGATAACTACTAGGGCATCATGCGACAAAGCAGGGTAACACAAATGACGTCAACAATCATTAACCAGACGACCGAATAATTCGAGTGATTTGCTCTGAAGCGACATCCAAAACTTCAAACATTCTGTATGAATTACATTACACATACATTAGGAGACAATTCGGTGAGAGACTACTACGTATGTTTCGAAAAACAATTTCCGGATGATCTTACGAATTCTGGTGCAATGTTTACATACCATGTTACAATGGTATGTATGTATGGATTCTAAACATATCCTCCAAAGAGACCCTAGGGGCTAGAAAATCCATTTGCCAGCCCTGGTGACCTGTTTATGGGAGGCGGAACTCTCCACAAGTAACCAACAGTCACATGACCCGAAGGAGTAAATGGCTGGCAGGCGGTTGGTGGCCTCTAAGCCCCTTGGTGTGAGCGTTTGGGCTGGAAGTTCGAACCAGTTACGAACAGTCGATGCTTAGCGCACAATCGAAGAAATCACTCTCCGTCGTCCGCATGCTAAGCTCGACACCGAATCTTAGCTTGGCCGTCAACCAGGGCGACTATATCCGTTCTTCTTTCTGACTGAAACAGCTGTGGCATATCTAGATAAAATATCCATCTTTCTCAGCCCCAAAAGCAGTCTGTCGAGACTCGACAAACAGACACCACTTACTTCAGCAGCCTTAATCGAGCCGTTGATCGACAAGGTCTGAGGAAAGGCAGTCACGGTACTTCCGTAAACATGAAGCAGGTCGCCTGAAGGAAATTGACTTCACATTCTTCCCGCAGACGAAAGCGGAAAGATCGTTTCGTATTGGAAGGACTCGTTACCATTCGTCTAAAAAAGTGTTCAGCTGTAGCACCCTTTCGGAGACTAGCTGCTATGCCATCCGAAGGGAACACGAGGGCTGGGATGCTGCCAGGTCGCCCAAGCCTAGACAGGGGAAGTCGAAAGGCAGAGGTCGGGTTCGAACCCCTGACCTTCCGGTCTAGATTCGCGCTCCAACCACTGAGCTATCCCACTAAAGTCATTCGTCTGAATGCTCCCCTTTTGGTCTTTCTAGCATGCGTACACCTTGTAGGACGGAGCTTCAATCAGTGTAGCCCAATAGATGATTGCACCACTCAAGGCCAATCACCGTGTCGGGATATACTACGGATATAGACATCCATGTCGTGTACTTTCCAGGTACCTGGAGATAGAGTATGGCGCCTACCTGATGAGCTCATGGAATATCGAATTGCTTCCAGCAACATTGAGTAAAGTGCTATATCTAGCTCGAAACAAGGTCAAGTTAGCTAACAAAACTTAGAACTCTGTCGATAATATCAAATATCCCAACGCAACGGACATGTTGCGAAATTTGACTCGTCGCATGCTGCTGAGGCACTGGCACCCGAATGTTTGGAAACAAGACTGGAAATAAGTCGCATTCGACGTCAGAAAGCGAACTTCATGTACGCCTTCCTTCTGCTAGCTGGTGGTTAAAGTTTGCTTTGTATGCAGTTTCTCGAGAAGTGAGTACAGTTTGTTACAAAATATCAGCGATGTAACATTTGGGTCTAAGGCGGAGGCTGGTTCCTGTGTGCTAGCCACTTCCGAGATGATTTTTCTAATGATACGCAAGCCAATGCGGATTTGTATATAGCCGATATCGAGTTCAGACTTCGACATGGCTGATAACATAAATCGGGATACAGGTGGAAATCCTGATAACTACTAGGGCATCATGCGACAAAGCAGGGTAACACAAATGACGTCAACAATCATTAACCAGACGACCGAATAATTCGAGTGATTTGCTCTGAAGCGACATCCAAAACTTCAAACATTCTGTATGAATTACATTACACATACATTAGGAGACAATTCGGTGAGAGACTACTACGTATGTTTCGAAAAACAATTTCCGGATGATCTTACGAATTCTGGTGCAATGTTTACATACCATGTTACAATGGTATGTATGTATGGATTCTAAACATATCCTCCAAAGAGACCCTAGGGGCTAGAAAATCCATTTGCCAGCCCTGGTGACCTGTTTATGGGAGGCGGAACTCTCCACAAGTAACCAACAGTCACATGACCCGAAGGAGTAAATGGCTGGCAGGCGGTTGGTGGCCTCTAAGCCCCTTGGTGTGAGCGTTTGGGCTGGAAGTTCGAACCAGTTACGAACAGTCGATGCTTAGCGCACAATCGAAGAAATCACTCTCCGTCGTCCGCATGCTAAGCTCGACACCGAATCTTAGCTTGGCCGTCAACCAGGGCGACTATATCCGTTCTTCTTTCTGACTGAAACAGCTGTGGCATATCTAGATAAAATATCCATCTTTCTCAGCCCCAAAAGCAGTCTGTCGAGACTCGACAAACAGACACCACTTACTTCAGCAGCCTTAATCGAGCCGTTGATCGACAAGGTCTGAGGAAAGGCAGTCACGGTACTTCCGTAAACATGAAGCAGGTCGCCTGAAGGAAATTGACTTCACATTCTTCCCGCAGACGAAAGCGGAAAGATCGTTTCGTATTGAAAGGACTCGTTACCATTCGTCTAAAAAAGTGTTCAGCTGTAGCACCCTTTCGGAGACTAGCTGCTATGCCATCCGAAGGGACACGAGGGCTTTCAATCAGTGTAGCCCAATAGATGATTGCACCACTCAAGGCCAATCACCGTGTCGGGATATACTACGGATATAGACATCCATGTCGTGTACTTTCCAGGTACCTGGAGCACTACAAAATTATTTCCTACACATTCAACACTTCGTAACATGCATGCAAAGACGCTATCGACAGAAAACAAACGGACCAGAAGAACCTAAAGGCGTGAAAAATCATTCCATTGTACAAGCTTGCGGACAACCGGCACTACAAAATCATTTCCTACACATTCAACACTTCGTAAACAACATGCAAAGACGCTATCGACAGAAAACAAACGGACCAGAAGAACCTAAAGGCGTGAAAAATCATTCCATTGTACAAGCTTGGACCCGGACAACCGCTTGGTGACCATACCAGTACGTCAGCCTGGGCACGAACACCAATTAGAAGGATTAATTTCTTGTTTGCACATGAGGAGTTGAACGGTTCAACTTCTGGGATGTCGCGAAAAAATACAATTGAGTATGCGGCTCGTTTTCTATTTACCGCTGACAGCAGTACATTCTAACGCTGTAAAAAATCTGCGCTGACTGATTTCTAAAGCAATCTCCAGTAAACAAACAAAGAGCATACGAGACGCATCCGCTTGATTGACGCGCATCTAGTTCTAAACCATCCTCGGACAAAGTCTCCCAAGGATCCGAATATACCGGAATAATGCGATCAAGGTCGCAACGACCACTGATGGAGACAAAATGTGAATGAATGTATTTTACAACTGTATCACCGATAACCAATGTGACTGTGAAAATATACAATGATGATAGTGAACCGGTGATTGATTGGTACCTGTTGAGAGTATCAAGTGGATGATCACGATCAGTAAGGTGGGAAGTGGAGAATGTTTTGTGAAAGGGAGAATCGTATGCTGGTTTTGGAAGGAGATAAACGAGTATACAACCGTTAGGGTGTTGGCTGGGGACGAAACCTTGACTGAACAAAAGGATCGGCTTCCGACTGTCTGCTACTAGCCGATTCAAATATCGATACACTACTGCTGGTGGTTGTGACAGCACTGGAGCCGGATATACTGGGGCTGATAGGCTGGGTAGATCCTTGCAGCTGACTCGTAAAAGAACGAGGTTCACCGCCGGAAAATTGATAGCCGTAGCTGAATGAACCCAGTTGGCTTTGGGCGCCGGGGCGAACCTGCTGAAAAATGGTAGGTGACTGATGGCGAACGGATTGATTCGGTCGAGAAGTGAGCACACTCGGAAGAGGGCAGGAGGGTACTGACAGTGTAACACGACCATGAAGGAAGCCACTGCTACTGGAAGCCAAGCGAGTGCCCATATGGGATATCGGGAAACTTGAAGTGCTCGTGGCTGTGATGGCCCTCACGAAGGTGGGCTGGATGACGGAGCCACGAAGCTGAAAAGATGGATCCTGATTAGATCACCGATAAAAAAATACGTGCTTAAAGCATAGGAAATGAGGAGTGCATCGCCAAGTTTTGGGACGATGAAAGAGTGGGATACTCTCTTACCGTGTTTCGTGGTCGCAAAATTTGTGGCACGGGTGCCAATCCAGATCCGAAACCCCCACCACCTGGCAAACCCGTGGTTCCGGAAACCCCAGACAGTGTGGTGAAGATGCCACGTGCCGATGACGGAGAGATAGAGGTGTTGCTGGACAAAAACTGAGGTCGTTGGAGAAAATAACCTGACTGGACCGAAGCTTTTCCCATTTGTGTACTAAGAGGGGCACTGCTTAAACCGACAACCGTGCTTTGCCCTGGGTTAGACTGGAACGGGGACACGCGGGTGCTAAGCGTGTCAGTGAACTGGTTGCTCACAGTGACGGAAGTAAATGTCGCTGAACGCCGGAGCATTGTTGGATTGGATGAGACGATTGTCTAGAGGAATAAAACAAGCAGTGTCATAAATGATACCAGGAAAGAGACAACCATAAGATGTTTGGACTACATCGGAAACCAAACTACCCAGTACTCCATACGCAACTACGTAATGGAAAAAACATGGGAACTTTATTGAACACGCTATCAGCCCCACAAATGTGATGGATTGCTTTCGCTATCTAATGGCCTCTTTCTGATATGATCGTGTGGTTGTGCCACAGCGGGATCCATCATCGCTCCATACAGCGACTAGTTCACCTATACTCAACTCCCAGTGAGTGAGGGTTTATGAAATTTTAGTGACATGCGAGAAGCCCTGTACGGATAAGTCTAGTTAAAAGCATCCAACTAAGAAGTTGTGTTTCCCGACTGTTCTGTTCGTCCTGTCGAGCCCTTTCATCAGCCGCCATGAGATACCTGGCATAAAAAATCGATCGCTCAGTTGTGGCACCCTATCGGGGTCTAGTTGACATGCCAACGGAAGGAGCTACGAGGGCTGGGATACTGCCAGGTTTCCCAAGCCTAGACAAGAGCAGCCGAGATGCGAAAGTTGGGTTCAATCCTCCGACCTCTCGGTCCGTAGGCTGGCGCCTCAACCACTGAGCTATTTCGGGCCCACCAGAAGGAAATGATTAATCCGAACCGAACAGCTCTTAAAACCACCCGCTATCTCACTGTTCCCATTGGCGCCCAGTATTCGCACAATGGAATAGAATTTTTGAAAGCTATGACGTGACCCTGATGGACTAAAGCAATCGGGCAAGTGAGTTCAGAGTACAGTCCAAACTTTTGAAACCCATTTAGGCATCCCAGGGTCTCAGCGACGCTGGGGAGCTATTCCATCAGAGGTATGATTGCTTCAGTGGACAATGAGATTCGGTGAGGTACAAAAATATGAACGCAGATTAGGGTAGTTTTTGGCTTGAGCACATGCGCAACAAAATGCGACATGTTAACGCAAAAAGTTTTACTCCACTTCCAAAGGCTTTGCAGCTAAAAGAATTATGTGGCTAATGGGCACCGTTCTCATTCTATACATGCAATCCTATGAATGCACGCATGGCTAAAGGCTAACAATCCTCTTTGTCTTCGACACGGTGATCTGGTTATGAAACTATGCAGTAAACCTGGTGCGTCGTGGCCAGAAGCGCAGGAGTAGGAGGGGCAGTGTTTAGCGACGTGACGCTCACTTCGCAGCTATCAAATGTATCGACTGGGTCTAGCACATTAGGTACAACGATTATCATTTTAGGACTCAAGCGCATTGCAGCCTATGAGGTGATGATATTGTGCTTTGAAAATGTATGACAACTGAATGAGGTGAGACATCGTTCAGGCTTTTCAGTTTTTTTAGAGGTTCGGCGCGAGCAGTAGTGGGTGCAGAGAGGGCTTGCCCGATAGCCAGCTCAACTGACGTATGATAAAAGACACGAAAGTGGCCAAGGACAGGCTAGATAAACGCATTTTCAGTAATGAACTGAACATAAGCTACCCCTTGACTAAGGCGTTCGGACAGGGATTGAAGAAACACGATATTCGAAGTATTTTGCCAAAAAGGGACCGCAATGAGAAACATAATGATTGTTAAATACAATGCAACGATTGGTCTTTCATAAGGTCGCGTTGGAAAGCAAACATATTTTCCAGGCGTCTGATCAAGCCCTGTTTGGTGTTGACGAGAGTTATAAGCCAGAGACAGGCGGGGTTATTTGGTAAGAAGCTCGGAACAAAACGCAACGCTTCCTTGAAGCAATGGATAATTAAAAAGGGCGTGGGATCAGCATGATATGACGAGCAGTTTCAAGGGCCACTGCGTTCAGAAGAAATGGGTCAATTATGCATAACATCCGGAAAGTGAGCTAAATGATGAGCAATAAATGACAACAGGTTTTTATTGAAAGCTCCATGAAAGTCAAAGTTATCACGAGTTTTTATGCCGAAGAGACCGTAGTTTATAAAAGTTACTCACATCGAAGCAAAATGCAAATAAAATCGCAAAACTCACAACAAAACTGGTGCCACGCTGACTCGGATGTGAAAAAGACAACGGACTTCCTGTAAGATTCAAGGAAAGGGAGGAGGTCACAACTGTCCCACTTCCAGCTGCAGTTGTTTCTAGTGGGAGGGACAGTAACACAGAAGGATGAGCGGTCGCGTCCTGAGAATGAGAATAGAAACTCAGTGGCGCCTGATGAGATGCCAAGCTAGTGGCTGGTTGAAGACTAGACGGAAGACTGAGAACCGCAGTTGTCACCGGCAAACCAGCAGCGGATGGAGACATATGAGGAGTTTGAGAGTTGGATGAAATGGACTCAGCCAGTAAACGGGCCTCGCGCTCCTCCTTGTTTTTAATCACCATGGCTGGTGTGATGAGAGTATCGGGATTGATATTGTGCTCCTGAAAATCGTATAAGTTCACAAATACGTAAGTTTCGACTTTGTAGGATAATGTCATTATGGCTAGTAACGAATAACAGCCGGACGACGAATATTAATATGATGCTTGATCAACATGGGATAAGCTCTCTGTCGCCGTTCCCACTACGGATGCGCCTGGTGTAGCGTTTCCGCGGATCGGCCGATCAGAAAAACCAGCATTGATGAATCAGCTGATACGATTTATGATTTATGAGAACATTATTAACCATATGCGGAACCGATATCGCTCCAGTACCAAAACGTTTGCATTAAAAGTAGCTTTCCCCTTTGATGTCAGCCGACTGTGCTAAAATACCACCCATTTGCCTACACCACCGACATGTAAGGCCATACCTGTCAGCAGGCGAGACTAAAATTGGTATGAATCGACTGATTTATTTATGAATAACTGACCGATACGATAAAAAGGGTCTCCAAATTCTGGGTTCTCTCGTCCTCTGTGGTCCACTTACGTGGGCCATAGGAAAATAGGTGCATCTCTTGCTGAAATGCCACGTCATCCAGTTATACAAGCAGCATGCACCACTAGATGAACTGAGGTGAGACCATGCATCCAAAATCATAAGTTTAGGTCAACTAGCTCTATTGACTTCTCTGCCAAGGAGGTCTAAGTGTTTAGCCATCACGCTGAAATTGGATCTCACCACCAGTGTGCACTATTAATCAAGGTTGATGTTTATACAAGTACGAGTAAACAAGCAAATGTAGAGTGGCCGATTCAGCTGTGAGCATTTGGTCCACCCAACTGATCATAGTTTACATTTTCTTTGAGTGTACACATATGAATATGCATACATATTGCTGCGAATTTCTTTCAAGCTTAAAATATACATTTATACATATTTAGTAATAAAATATTAACCATTCAGCTGCAACACCCTTTCGATGCCTAGCTGCTATGCTAACTGAAGGAACCAGAAGGACTGAGATACTGTTAGGTCACCCAAGCCTAGAAAGGAGTGGTCGAGATGCTGGGGTTGAGTTCGAACGACGAACCTTCGTGTCGGTAAGTTCGAATCTTAGCTACTGAGCTATATTGAGCCCTTATACACATACAAACATTCAAAAGCACCAGGTGTCACGTGGGCCGATTCCAGCAAACAGCTGTTTAACCTCTACCTTTAAAGAGGCTTCTTGATTTCGGAAGAAAAGCCATCTGACGGCACACGTACCCTGTAGTCCGAATCATTGCGTAAACATACATGTCTTGCGAAACCTATGAAAACCCATGGGTCATACTGAAAAAAGGTTCTTTGAGACCGAACCTCTCGAGTGAAAACAACCACGTCTGTGACCAGGGTAGTGGCTTTGCATAATGACGTAAGCAACCGATTCACACGTCACTTTATGCCATCTTTCATGTTACGTCTCGGTATTTGTCAAGAGATATATGAGGAAAGTTCTCCAGGTGACCAAATAGCAGTTACAAAGTATTTCGATGGCAAACTAAAAGTGATTCGACAGCCAGTTAGGATGTACTGAGATGATGCGGTGATGAGATGCGTAAAACTCTTCGGGCTTAATTCCTTTGTGATACCTCCACTTGATAGTGTCGTCTCAGGTACTTTATACAGATGTTGTATGAGTTGCCAAGGCGACTTCGTAAAGAAAATGTACGGATGAAAAGCGCAGACCAACTCGGTTTAGGAAAAAAGCAAGCGAAATCAATCAAATTTGGTAGTAATTGTCACACTGTGCAGGTTCGTCCACGATCAGCACACAAAGTATGCTCAGATTCACAAAAGTCAGAGGGGATGGCAAAATAGAGTAGACAAGAACAGGATAAAAAAGGAAAAAGAGGCTCACTTGTAGAGCAGCAATATGCGTGGGATTTTTCTGTATCATTGGCCCGGTGTGACATGAAGATGTGCTTGAAAAAGAAGTTGGTTGACTAGGAACTGAGCCGTCAGTCGCTGACGTACTTGCTTGAGAGCTGGGCGTATGGTCACACGAAGATTGTCTGTGATGATGATGTCGATGATGAGTAAGTAGGGCTGGGGAGGGGCCTGTGATTGGGTAACTACCGTGTCCAGTTGAGGTTGGGAAGGAGCTCGACGAAGCAGGATGTGAAGTAGTAGCCGGATAGGTATAAAGACTTCCTGAAGGTCCAGGGGAGCCGGTTAGTGCTGCTCCCCCGGAGTGGAAGCCAGGTCCAGGAGAACCAGCACCCGGAGCTTGCTGACGCCTTGAACTTGACGGTCTATGGGGTTGAGCAGGTGTCATGGCTGGTGGCGGGGCAAATGAGTCCTTGATTACCTTCCGGAGGATTTTGGACTGGGCTTCATCGTCATTTTTCATGGTACTGATGAGTTGTGTTAACTGAGGCGGGATCTGTGAGCCGGATGCATCAGACGCAGATGTATGGAGATCGGCATCCAAGGGGGATAATCGGAGATGCTGACAAGAGACAGGCGAAGGGAGTATAAAGTACTCCTAGAAGGAAATACTCAGAATGGTAAGGAGGTTCAGGATATCATACTAGCTTTGTAATATAACTGCCCTGGGCAAACAAAAATCAAGCAGGTCATTCCTCTACTAATATATTTTTACTTGCCAGGTAAGTAGACGCGTGACGAAATGAACACCGAAATGCCTAAACTGGTACTAAAAAGTGGAATCTCAAAAACGCACTTGGAAAGACAAATAAGTTCGGTATCGATTGACTGCTGTCATACTGTCGCAATTCGGGTCATTTGCTTGGGATCCAACCCCCGATGGCTGAGGACTCAGGCCAAGGTTTGCAGCAGCCGCAGCCACCGCTGCGGAGCTTTTCAGCTTATTTTTCACTTTCCGACTGCTCTGACTGTGGACAATATTGGCAGCAGTGGACACAGCTGAAAAATAAAGTGAAAAATGGTGCATGAAGATCCAGTCCCAGTGGCTGGGTTGTAAATCTCTACAAACACGCGCGTGAAATAAACGTCAACACTTACGAGTAGAGATCGCAGCATCCTCTGGAAGACCACTATTGCCGACTGGAATGTGTGAACCAACGTTTGAAGACAGTGTGGCTATTGCAGTATTTATAATCGTCAGCATTCTGGTATGCATCAGTAGACACTGACGGGCTCCGCGATAACCACGCGTTGGAAAGAAGTTGTTGATAAAAAACTCCGCCAGACGGAAGTTCGGGGATAGGGCGGAGTTTGGTGGCACACCACAATTTGAATCGAACGGTAGTTCTTGCAGCTTGACAATGCTCTTAAAGGAAAGGAAAGCTACATAGAGTGCTTGTGCGTTGTACGGCAGAATATCCTTACAAACGCGGCAAAATCTACAACTAGAAACTCAACCTTATGCTTACGAACTAACCTGGTACAAAGCAGCCTCCTCATTCACGTGCCACTCTAGGGGTTTTCCAACATGAAGGTGTCCGGTTGCTTGCGAACCAGCGACACTAGACAAGGAGCCCGCGGAATTGCTCAAGCCACCGGCTGCGGTTGTGGTCGCGCCATTAGGTCCATACCGTAAGGCTGGGGGAAGACTTGCCTGAAACGAACACATAATGAAAATGCAATTTATGTCACATCACTGATGGATTTATAGGCGACTATGCTTACATGAAGAAAGCAACAGACAACTAGGGTAAAGTCGGTTCCTCATGTCCTACACTAACCTGCGAATTTGCGATTGAAGGTCCACATCGTCCAGGAGACGTATGGCCGTACCTGGCCAGAATAGCAGGATTCGAGAAAGGACTGAGGTTTCCTGAAGAAGCCTGAAAGTGATAGACAGCACTCTTTGAAGCTGAGGGCTGGGGCAGATGCGAACCTGTGGCCAAGGCGGCAACAGCAGCTGCTCCACCAGCACTAGCAGTTCCAGTTGTGGAAACAGCAGTAGAACGACGATGTCGCCCCGAACGTGAGTTCGTGAAGTCTTTGTTGTAGTTGGCGCGGGGGATATGCAATTTGGGGTGGTTGGAACCTCCAGAGCCCGAATGATTAAGAAATAGCGTCACTCCACCAGAACTTCCCAAACCCCCAGTTCCACCATGAACACTAGTGCCAGCAGGTACATGTTGCGGACTGGCAGTCGGTTGCATGTAGCTGGGACGCGTCACAGGGACCGCATCTCGCAAAGATGTCTTCGAAGAAGGCGATGGAGGAGGTAACAATGATGAATCGCTGTCTGCAGCTGGCAAAAAAAGATTTGAAAATGTAAGCTGGTAGTAGCCAAATCAGTGGATAATACCATCTGAACAATGCCCTACTCACAGGGTAGTTGAAAAACTGGCAAAAAAATCAAGAGGGTCGAAAAGGACTACAGCCCGGATATGAACCTTTAAAAGCAACCTGTCAACCTAGTAACAGCTAAACAGAACGAAAATTTACACCATAGGGTTGCCTCATCATAAAGCAAAAAACCTCTTAGGGCACAAAAGATGTCACATGAAGATTATTCGCACCCTTACCCAACAAAAGGTATGTACTGCTGATGACCTCTAAAAAAAAGTGAAATTCGAGTCTAGTGCTTCCCCGCTTAGAAGTGGATTCACCAGAATGATTGCACCCGGACAAGACGATCGTTCAAATGCGAGTCTTGTGAGTGTACCATCTACAAACCCGCAACCACCAACAACTAAAACAAACGCATCTATCGATTAAAATTAAGCGGAGGTTGGGTTGTCCCACCTACGACTGTTCAAACAAAGCTGCAAGAAACTGGAAGAGCGAATTGGGAACGTGCTAGCGGTAGAATCATAGAATAATCCATTTTTATTCGCTCGGAGAGTTGAACGTACAAGACAAACTCAAACCTGGTGTTTTCTACATTTTGTTTATTCAGCCAGTAACTAATGGACAATAGAGAAGGTCTGCTCAATCACAACGGGGCGATATGACCCAAGTGGTTAGAACGCGAATTTACTGACCGGAATGTCCGTGGTTCGAACCCGACCTCTGCCTCTCGACTTCCCCCGTCTAGGCTTGAGAAACCTGGCAGTATCCAAACCCTCATGCAGCCTTCGGATGGTATGAAAGTTAGTTTATTCCTCAGTACAAAGATTGACTGAAAAGGTGGATTGCGTGCGACATTATTTCTTCAATTTGTGTGATCGTAGAACATAAACTTGACGGAAACTCGAGGACTGTGCCTACCTGACGAGCCCCAAGAAGGGCTGTCGAAGAGCTTTCAGTAACCTTCTGAACAGTTTCCTATATGAAAATAAGTGTGTCAATGTTCTTTCGCTTAGGTAAGTGAGAAGTGATTCCGTCGACTTTTTCCTGTAACTTTTAAAAAGCAGAGGCTGTATCAAGGTTTAGCTGCGTTGATATTCAAGACACCGAAGTGTTATTACGCCATGAGCAATGCTACACATAGGACCAACACCAGCTGACAATAAAAAGGGTGATCAGAGCTAGATTCTAGTGTAATTTTTAAAAACAACACTCAATTGGTTTGCTGGTTAGCGAAGAATTAATTCGAAAAGAGACCCTCCCAACACGCGATTTGAAATATCACTGCTTGTTAGGAAGGTTCACTATACATGGAAATGAAATACAAATCGTCGCTCAAAACTAAGGAAAAGAATATACTTGACGTCTATCGACGGCTACCCTTGACAGACGTAAAAGGGGTTGCGCAGACAAAAAATAGGGTGCACTAGTGATTCATTGGACCACGTTTACTTCTTTTCACACCATTGGATGCGCTACGCAATATCCGACAGAGAAAACCATGATGAAACGGAAGGTGCAACACATTATCACTATTTTAGATAAGATAGTAATCGAATTAACCGTGCAACAAAACATTAATAACCTCTGCAAAACCGATCGTGTCGCGTAGGCACGAAAATAAGAAAGACACCTGCCCGGTGTTAGCACGACCGAACACCCTCAATTAATAAAAGTACTGTTGGTCCAGAAAACGCGGTAGATCAGTTGAGGGCCGTCGGAAAACGGGATGATTCGAGGTGCGTAGAGGCATAACTACGATAAGGTGGGCTGGAGGCATCGTTTGTCGGTAACTTCATAAGATAAACAGTCTTCCCCCTCTCTGACATCGTGTCATGTACAGCAGCGGATAATGCTAGTATACAACCGTGAAGACGGTAATAGAGTGGAAAAGGAGAGATGCAGGCCAACAACAAAACAACCTGAAGTGTAAGGAAAAAGATAAACAAGACTTTACGCTTTCCAAAACCATGGAGACAAACGTATCCGTGCATTACATTAGTGATATAAGCTACTGGCGGGATGGACTCGCGAGCGTCAGCCCAACCCCCGCATATCAGAGGCAAAATATAACCAAGTAGTTAGGCTAAGTAACAGTATGCTGGCCAAATGCTCCATAGGGCTAAGTCAAGTTCAGAGAATCACATGAGCCCAACCCGGGGAGAGCAAAGACACCACATCAATCCTTCTAAAAGCTGCCACATTCATTCCGCATTTACATGCCATGGTCTATCACCCGCAAGCCTTTCTCCGATAAAGACTGGCAATGGAAAACAGAATTATCTGATGGATGATAGTTGAGTATAAGCAGGCGTTCAGACCACCTTGGCGTGGTGAGCTAAGGCGATTTCGACGCGTTCACGGATCACTTTACTGTAAGCCTGTTGCAGCGAGCAAACATGGTATCCTGCGAAGATATCGGTAACCAAATACATGGAGACGCTTTAGTACTAGTTATGTGGTGTAAACGGTGCTTTAGCTTCAATACAGTTCATTTCTGGCGCAGGTTGACCTTATTGTACGTGCCTAAGTCATGTGTGCACTGAACCCATGTTTCGATACAACCGGAATCATGACAATAAAAGGTAAAGAAATTTTCTAAATTTGAAGACGTTGCTCGCTTACCAAGAGCCAGATTATCTACGGAGTCAGATGTCTTTATGGAGCTGTGAAATTTGTCTGGCAGTCTGGTTGGTGCTTCTCGGTAACCCGAGTTAAAAATGTGGTCAATGCATATCCTACATGGTGGAAACCTCGTCCGACACTTTTGGACATGCTTGGATTAGGCACCACAATCGTGTTGAAACCAGTGGTTGTGGCGAACGGGGGTGAGACCCATACGCCGATGGTTAGGGCATTTGAGTAGGGAACCTTCTTGAACAATATTGCAAGGACTGGTTAGTCCATTTTCTGGACCCCACCATGATTCTTAAGTTAGCCTGAACAACCTAGTTATGACAGAATTATATTTGAATGGCGCTGCTTGAGGACCATCTGGTCATGCGACCCGGTGGCATTTCAACACAGAGTTCAAGGACGACGGCTCTAGTCAGTTGGGTTCGATGGCTACAGTGGCAGAGGGCCGATTGGATTACAGTTGAAAATACAGCTCCCGGGGCTCTTGCAGGGTAATAACCCTCCAATATTATCCTCGATCAGTTTACTAACACGTACGTTAGGTACTGTTTTCAGGAGGTGGAACAGTTTGCCAACACTCCCGGCTGCACTGGTCCGGACCAATGGCGGAGCCTTTGTTTGACGACTCTCCAGAAATACAGGTAAGCCAATAAGCGGTAATCGCCTGCTAAGCTACTTGTCTCTTCGAAATCTGACCAGATAGCCTTTGTGACACCGCAATATAGAAGTACTAGACTTGAGGTGATCAAACTACAAAAGGACAACAAAGAAATGGTAACTTGGGACGTACCAGCGCACAAGGACTGTTCTAAATGACTGTCTGAAGTAGGCGCAAGTGGTTGGGAAAGGGTAGATAAGTGTTTTCGGTAAGCCCCAGCGCCAGTGAGTCTCCGACGTTTCAAATAAGAACGAGTATATGCACTGTTTGTGGAGAAAGAATTGCTGTAGCGCAGAGATTTGCTAATGTCAATGTCACAGTCGGGTGGAGCGCTTCGCTTCAATCCCTGAGGGTTGGAGATGGCTGGAGTGGGTGTAGGGGCTGTCGGAGTAATTACGACCTGTGTCACTGGCGGTAACTCATGTTCGGACATGGGGTCCGTCTCGTAGCCCCATTCAGAATCATCCACTGGCTGCGAACGAGTGAGCAGTAGGCCAGGACTTCGGTCCTCGAGAGCCGTTGATGGTGTAACAAACACCGAAGGCTCTTCATCACCCAAGTGGAAGACAGTTGAAGGAGTAGCACAGACATCGGCCTTCGATTTGGATGACTCAGTCGCTTGAAATCGAGCAAACGGTTCCCATAACTAGAATTGGAAAGTTTATAAAAAAAAATCCTCAGTACATGGCACGTAGGTGTTCGAAGGAAACGGAGATGAAGTAGATAAAGATAGTGGTAGAAGCAGTAGATAAATACTTCATTCGCCAACTAAATTACTGTTAACGAGAGGCTCAAATGAATTTCAGTTGAATCTCTCGCTCATGATACTCTTCAACTGAATGTGCTGAACAAAAGCACCTCTTGGTACAATACTCGGCGACTGTTCTCACATGATAAGCCCAAAAAAGAGCGAAAGCGATCGAGGCTTCGAAAAATTTCCAGCAAGAATAAGTAGTGTTCCGATACCTCGAATACCGTACCGACTGAAACATCAGGCGACTTTGGTGCAGTAAAATTAGCAGAATATCATGGAAGAAGGATTAAGTTAATCTACCCGCAAAAACTAAATCAGCTTGCAAATGAGTATAATTCGCGAATTGCGTGGAATCTGGGTTCAAGGGGAACATAAAGTTGACGAAAACGCTGGAACCTCATCCAACTGGTGAGCCCCAGGAATAGTAAAACCTGTGGAGAGCTATTAAAGGGCATCAGAAGCCATATAAGTAACTTGTCCCGTCACGAAGCTCAATCTCTTTCAATCAGGTAATCGATAGTCAAGTCTAGAGCTATAATAAAGTGCAACAAATAGGACTTGAGAAGTAGCACAGAAGGGTATAACACTCACACTAGCCTCTGTGAGAGGTAATGGCCAATCCTCTGTACAGGGAACCTCTGTGTCTTTAGTCCAAAGTTGTTCCACGTGATCGGATGCGTCCGGTACATCTGGTGCAAGAGCGTGGTAGCAGAAAAACGCTTCATTGGAACGACAAATGAGGAACTCAAGCTGAGAAAGGTATTCGGACGCCTCATGATGAGCCACCTCCCAACAAGTTTTGTCGGAATACCCCAACTCTCCGGAGAAATCAGCCGGCAAGTGTTGGCATTCGGTGGCAAAAGAGGGTTCTAAGAGAAATACATCACGCGGGTGAAGGTAGGGTTCCCAAAGGCGATCATCTTCGTCCCCGAACTGAGGGTCTGGTTGTTCATTCTGCGAGGATTTGTCGAAAATCGTTCGGGAAATCGAAGTCTGTTCGGCAGAGGCACAGCACCAGACCTGCGTGTCGACTGGATCCTCGAAAAGTTCCAGTGCGCGGTTAAGCTTAAAATAAGGGAAGTTAAGTGTAAGGTGATTTATATTCCTCAAGCTTGTTTGGAATAATCAGCCACGAGACGCATGTAAAAAAGATACCGATTATCTGACATCGATATCGCTGAAACATAACCGTGGGAAGTGGTGTTACTAATGGAAATCATTCCAATTACGCAAAATGACTGTACTACGGGGCTATATAGAGTCACACGTCCTTGAAGATTAGATTTTTTGCATCTCCCTTGAAAGGCGTTTTGACATAAAAGTTCCTCCGTCTTCCAATGGGTATTAACCAAAACTACCGAGGAAGATACATTTATGCGGCATAAATATGGTCGAAAGTCAATTTGCTCACCAAGTGTTCGCAAAGAGGCTCGCGCTCTTGGAAGGTATTTTGAAGTTCTCCCAGTTCGCGTGATTTATCTCGTTGGTAGTCGAAGAAGGGATAAGAAGAGGAAGAGGTAACGGATGATGCAGATGAGTATGGAGGTGGTTCCTGCTTTATTGACAACAAGGATCCATGTTCCGATTCAAGCCCTTTGTATGAAGCACCAAAAACAATGGGATCTGGTTCGTAGGGAACGCGGTTAGACAGGAACGCACTGACCACATTGGGTTGGACACGAGCAACAAGCAAGGAATGACAGTCACTGGGTGCGGAGCTATGAGCTTGAAACACGGCTTCCGGAAGAAGGCGACAAGCAAACTCGCGAGATAAACAAGCCTCAACGCTTGGACATAGACCGGAGCGGTTCGGCAATCCGACGGACACGAGTCGGTAGATCTGCACGGAGGGACTAAGACCATCGGCCTTATCCTCTTGGTGAGCATGGTCGACCAGACCATTCAATGTCCAGCTATGTATGCTGGAAGGGAGAAATAACTTTTGGGATGAGTCGATAGCCACGTCTTTAATGACGGAATTCAACTTTCGAGTGCTGTCAGCCGTTAATAAGAGTGTGGTGGTATGACTGGCAAAAGTGTTGCATTTCGGGGGAAAACTGATTGCTATTAAGAGTGAAAGGTCGAGTTCCATTCACTCGAATTCAGGTTAGCCATCCGTATCCTTGGCTGGGTGAACAGCTAATCAAGACACACGAATCCCACGACAAATTGATAAAGCCTGGTATCAAATGTGGATAAACCCATAAGTCTATAGCGAGCCTTACTGCTTCTCTCCAGTTAACCTGTCTCTCCAAGGTGGATGTATAGAGGCTGAGGTAACGTAGTAGTAACCAATAGACAATGGTTCACAGAATTGGAAATTGTTTAAAAAAGCTTGGACGATGTCTTACATCATCCTACTCAAACTTGAGAAACCCAGCGGAATCTCGCCTCCTTCGGATTACATGACAGTTATACACCAAAACGGTGTGATACTCGAACAGAATGATTTTAGTTTGATTGGGTATGAATCAAAGCAGATTCAGAATAGTATGCAACTATGGGCAACACATCGAAAATAATAGGCAAAAATCCAACTCACAGCGCACGGACGTTATCCACAGAATCAGCCCGTAAGTCCACGTCGCAGATAATGACAAGTGTATCTGGGCCGGCCTTGAGTCCAGTAAGGCAAGTGGTCGGACTTCGGGAGTGCATGAGCACCAAAAGCGGTCCACGTGTACCACGAGGCCAAGCATTGATATGGTCTATGAGAAGATCCGACTGTGTATTGACAGCTTCAAAACTGCTGGGGAGGCGGACTCGAGAACACATTCGCCAGGGTGAGATGGCTAAATATGCCTCCAGGAGATTCAGAAATGCGGAGCGATGAGCCAAGAGATATACGCAGCGAGGACGCGGTTTGGATTTGGCACCAAGAAATTCGCCAAGCAGACAATGAAGACTGAAAAATTTACCTGAAAAGTGTGGCGGCAGGCAATTATTAGAGGACTAAGATCACCTCCGCGTGCTAGATTTAACAGGTAATCTGAAAACAAACCGGTAGTCCTCAAACTTGGGAGACGGAGACTGGAATGGTGATATTGTGAGCTCAGTTCATTCTGTGTATGACGCACGCATCATTCATGTTTACCTTCCTGATGATATTTATTGTTGTTAGCAGAGAGTTCCCCTCAACTCCTGAACCAAAAAAGTATGTAGGGCCAAAAGTCATAAAAACCATGAGTCTCCCATCGCTTCCCGACCTATATTCCACACTGATTTGATGTGAGGAAGCTGGTTTAACAAGGTGGTTGCTGTGCTTACCACACGTAAGGTTGGTCTTGTGGTGTTGCGTGACCGCATTGTTCACCATACCGGCTACCCGTTCGTCAGGTCTCCCACTCTTACCACTGGCCTAATAATCCCAGTGATTCAGTAACTATCCGGCCAGTTTCGACTAATGACAAGAATCTTTCCATCACAGTGCTGACCAGGGACCCGTAAAGAACGGTTTAGTCTTCAATTACTGGCCTGGAAGTTTCGAGTTTGAGTCTTCTCGGTGTTCCGGATTATACTGATGATTGTAAACAAGGCTTTCGGACACAGACTGACTACGGGACAGAAGCTCCATGGAGTAATTCTAAAATCTCTTTGTACTACCAACCATGCCAAGAACTCCTAGTCTGGTGGCGACCTAGGAATATTAAACTAACCTGGCATCACTCAGGTTCGACGCTGTTCGTACGTTGATGTAAAAAGTCACACCAGCGTATGAATGCCGTCGTGGTTGCATTAAATCCCTACTTTTCTTACTTCTCAAAGGACCGGAGTTCAAATCCAAGTATACAGAAGAACATACACTACTGACAGTCCAGCAAAGTACTTCTTATTTGGTGGAAGACAATGTGTCAAGACAGGGACCCTGTCTCAAATGAATCGGATACCTCGCAATCATGCGCAACCGCTTGAGGGCTCAATGTGGTACCGTAAAAGCTAGTCTGTATGTAGTAAACACTAATCCTATTTCGCTGGGTTCTTAGAAGCTCTGTCCACGTAGGCTCATAAAAATAAACTAGCAATCGTTCAGCAGCAACACTCTTTTGTTGTCTGGCTGTTAAGCCACCCGAAGGAAGCCTAAGGGCTGAGATACGGCTACGTTGCCTAGGCTTAGACAGGAATAGTCGAGATGAAGAGGTTGATAAATCTACGCCTTAACCACTGAGCGGTGCAGGCTTTAAGTGGACGTTCCTTTTTCGTTGATCAAACGGCTACTGAAGCTGTAGATATTTTCGGAATAAGTCAATCGTTCCTAAAATTATGTTTGGGATCACGGGTTGACGAAATATCTAATATTTCCAAGACGAAGTCCATATGACGCGTTCTTGTGAAAGCCTACAGACCAAAAATGAGTCGTCCACTGCGTGACCCATTTGTCGAGTACTGGCCTCCTGCACTGGCAAATGCTTTGGATTAAGCCATAACTTTTCGAACAATCGGTGATGGTTCAGTCCTCTTTACATTTTTGATAATTTCAGGTGTTAATGTGACCACGGTCGCATAGGTCAGTAAAGATAGAGCTGCCTATGAACGTATGATGTATTGGCCTCAATGACAGAAAACCGGAGATTCCTGTGTAGACCGATTTTTCGAAAAACCGAATACACTCAAGTGTGAAAAGTACTACGCCACGGGCAATGGCAAGTGGTAATTTCGAGCTACTACTTTTGAGGGCTCATTCATTCGTGGCCAAACGATTGGATTGGAATGAATATAAGCCTCTTCCGGTGCCTAGCTGGCACACCATTCGAAGGAGTCACGAGGACTGAACTCATGTCAGGGTGCCCAAGCCCAGACAGATACAGTCAAGAAACAGAGGTGGGGTGGATATCCACAAGAGCAGATGCAATCGCTTCAAATGTGAATTCAGATTTCTTCCTGAAATCCCATGGCGTTCTAAAAATTGAGTGTCTTTGTATCAGCAAACAGCTTCGAGCAAAACTGCCATTCAGCACGAGTTCATCTCTTCTGTCGTTGGGAATGCGTTGCGAAAGCACTGAGAATACTATCTGAGACACAACAGCAGTTGGATCGTTGGAGAAAAACCCCAACAATAGTGTACCTTACAAAGACAAAATACCGGAGCAAACGCTATCAAATAGCTAGAGAACGCATAAAAATAATTTGGAACGTAAGCATGTATCATAACGCAGAAAATTCGTGTAGGTTGGTACAGATCACTGGGTAGTACTTTTGGAGGAGTTATTTCCATGATAATCCTATGGTTCGGTAGAATGCCGGAACATTTGAGGACTTCAGTGCTCTCTAGGGGTTGTGTATTTGTGAGTGAAATTCTCACAAAAGTAATCTGATGAGAGCAGTACATGCGAGCACACTTAAGAGGTGGCAACTTGACAGATCTGGGAGTACAATGAATCGGTTGAAGCGGGCAAGCAAAACATGCAAAATTCTTGGATCACTCGGAGAGTTTTGAGTAAGCCTGAAAACCACGGGAGGAGTTGGAGTATACAAACAGCCGTCGATTATCAGTACCGAGGCTATGAAACCAATCGCCATGTACTTTGTAGTGTCCGAACTTTTGAAGCAATACAAAATGGGTTCGGTCGAGCATTGCCGGAAATAAATTAAGAACTGGATCTGATGCGAAATCCACTCGAGGTTTCCGAATAGTAAGATGTGAATCTGAGTTGGGAAGGATAAATGTAAATCCGGAGAACATGAGATTTCTTACTAAAGCGGGGCGACAGGCAAAAATTGTGGCAGCTGGGCAGTGAGCTCTCGGCACTGGACGGGATATAGATAATTGCAGTCTATCCACCAGATTTCGTGCAGTTTTGGCCCACGCTGTGGACCTGAAGGCGTTATAAAATCCGGGCTAATGGCTGAATGCAGACATAGACGATAAGAACCCTTGCATTTCCAAGTTCCCTGAATTCCCCCCAGCCTGAAAGACCAAACATTAATTTTTCATATTCCGTTTGGAACAGGTGGACCATGACTGTTTTCAATCAAAACTTTCGACGGGCTGAATGTGATTCTTCGTTCAAACAGTCACCCGTCATCTGATTGCTGTCGAACAGTCAGCATGTGTAAGCCGAACAGTCATCGACCGCCACAGAGAGTTTGATGCTTGTCGAGTCGAAGTTACGTATCATATGCTGTCCTTCCATACCCACTCAGTGAGTTCTAGCAGGGGTGACAGGGTTCTTCCGCAATCACACAACGAAACCACCGTCCTAAAAGTCTGTGTGGCTAGCCAAATGCGATTGAGTTATTCGGAGACCCAAAATTGCTAATTAGGAACTGCCGCGAGATATTTCGAAGTGTCTACAGTTTGGTCATCCTTTTGAGTAACCTGTTGGACTAGGAACGAATATAGATGGAATTATATCGCAGTTTCAATTAGCCATGTGGTTTCGACCAGGTCACTATCGGAGCATGGTATGCAGTTAATAATGGCCGTATAGTGTTAAATGTACAGGGATAAGTACCACAACGGAGGTCACTTGCTTGTCAGCTGATTATAGGCTCAATTAGTTACCTGGCTAACAGAATGTGTGGGTAGCTATGGTGGTCTCACTCAGAATCCGAGGGCAAAACTAAAAATCTGTCCGGTTTCGCTAGGCCAGTCACCACAGAACAGAACGTATCAACAACAAGGTACGTCAGTTCTGAGTGAAGTTCAGTGATACAATAGACTGGATCAGGTCTGGATCTTGTCCTCATTCAGTGGTTGTGCTTCAGAATTTGTCATTGCGTCAACCTGATTAGTCACGCAATAACGTAATGTAATCAGGTCACGAAAATAGCCTAAAAAAGTGCATCGTTCGAAAGAATGTCCTTCCACGCCTAAGCGGACTTCAACAATAGACAAAGTCGGTACTATTGAAAGTGGTGAGAATTCCTCCAACAACTCTGTTTGGGGGAGAATCATCGGAAAGCGATGATCCGGTAAAAATTGACAAGTACGCCAGATGGAATACCTCAGCTGGGCAAAGCCTTGAGAGTGGGCTAAAGAGAATAAAACAACAACCCCTTCCAGAGGACAACGAAACTCACCTGATTCTGAAAACAGACGACCAAGAGGGGTGGATTCTGACGAGTTAAATGCATCGGTAATTGCGTGTGAGCGATTAAGTGGAAACTGGGAGGGAATATCAGGGGAAAGCCAACGAGCAGGCTCGGAAAACGGGTACAAAGATTGCGTGGAGAAAAGTGAACTGGACTGGGAGGTCTCTGTGTAGGCTTGACAACCGAGCGAGGATACACAACCACTTTTCAGAGTGAAGATGCGTGGAGGTAAGGCGATAACTCGAGGCCGTGAACACAATAAACTGCGAAAAATAAAATAGCAAGAATTTATCAGGAAATGAACTGGCAACTAAAGAAATGTCAACTAGGAAACACAACATGTGTCTAGGACATGCTACACTGTATGAAATACAATTAGTGCCTGCCTAAATGTGAGGTATTGAGGGTGTGTTCCCCGAGTTGGCTGTATGGCAAAGCTAGCTAGAGATCCAAGTGACTTGTTTGATGATAGAATCCGTGGTTAGGTTGAGTCAGCGGAATCTCAAAATCCTAAATAAGGTAAACTCGAACGTCTTGGGGGATTTATGTTTGGCTAAGATGAACAACTTATGAGTTGAGCTTGACGCTAATGGTCCTTACAGAGGCTACGTAGACGCTGATTGATATGGCTGCTAATCGATGTCAACCCTGCTGTTTTTGCAAGCTTCTTTTCGTATCGTCAGCATTAAAACTCAGTCAACCAGAAATGCCGGCGGTGGGCCAGCACCAGGTCCCTTTATTATTTCTTTGTTTTTTCCACAATAAATTATTCACACAATTTATGGTCTCGAGATATCTGTGTTGGTGTTCAGCACTATTATACTGTCGAAGATGATGGTAATAGTGATGATTCACTCAAATAAAGAAAGATTATCTTAAGTAAGCTGTCGACAAGTAAGAGTAGTGCAGAAAATCTTAAGATGTGAGCATCAGATTGATTACAGTCACTTTGTAAAAGACTGTTTACGTCAAAAACTGGGTAGCGTGAAACCGTAGGACTGTAACGCAATATATTTTGCTCAAACCTCAGTTGGCATCTGAGACACGTTGCTGCACCGTGGGCTAATAAAACTGGAACAAGGCAAAGTGCAGCCGTCTATTAAAACTTCAAAAACGTAGTTTTTACGCCGCATCAAAGAGTTGGTCCTACCTTAGGGCAACATGTCCCCATAACAGAGTGCTGTACATAATGACGCGGGCGTAACAGAGAGGAAACCATCACAGGGAGGGCCAGCCGAATACTGCATCGAGAATACGGACTAATTGATCCTGATCCTGAAGGGATCCTAGAGAGGCTTAAGTATGTACGGACCCTGCTGACAGGACGGTAGTCCTACACGCAAAAGGGAGATGACTCAGAAGAGAGGGTGGTCCACACAGGAAGTCGAGACCGGTCCTTTCGTTAAGGCGTGCGAACAGTGCAATTCGCAACAGAGGCTAGGAAAATCCCAAACAAGCACTGAATCGGAATTGTGAGAAGCCTTACTAAGTTACTCTTTTTGCAGTGAAATAATAACATCTACGAATTTTGCCAATAAACTCTAAGAGGATTCTCACAGGTAGTGGCTGAATATCTAGTTCAACTATGACAGATGCCGATTAACACGGTTTGTTGTATATGACAAACTGACAGCTAACCACACTAACCCGAGGCTAGAAATCTGTGATATATACAACAGCATCGGCTTAATCGTTTCCATCAGATTCGTTAGGGCTGTGAAACCGAAGGGTTCAGAGGACTGATTGGAGGGAGGTTGATTAAAATAAGTTCGATCCAAGCGAAGCAAATTGAAAGTGGCGGCCGAACACCAGTCCGCGAATCCGGTGAGTTGAGTACAGCGCCGTGTGTTATCACGCAGCAAGCCGTCCACACGAATCTATAAAGACGTGAAAGAGAGAGGGACTTCGTATAACCTGTACATTCAAGGGATGTTTCATTATCAAAGAAATCGACGAATACCTGGAGGTGTGTGACAAATGGATAGCCTGTGAGTCGACTTTTGCCAATTAGTCATAACTATCTGATCAATTATCATTTCTCTTGTTGTGACATCTTGTTATATCTCTTCTGACCCGTGTTAGAGAGGATCTGGAAGACATAAGACTTGGACAGCTCTCGGTTTGTCTACATATGCTCACAGTCCACGCTGCGGCACTTCTTGTACATTGCTTCGATTCAAGGCTGAACAGCAGGAGTAGGATGATTAGATGACCGTTCACCATCAATGCTTTCGAAGGTCTTGAGCGAGGTTGTTTACCAGGAAATTGTCCGACAATGGCCCCATCTATTTCTTGCACCATGACTTCATTGGTCGGACGCAAGAACGCCCTGCTTCAAACCACATCCAGTGTTCTGCAAGAAGCCATTATGTCTTTTCTTGTGTCCAGAGGACCTCCTGTTTTCAGTCTCTAATTGGTTTACTTCATCCGTATAGGTGAGCCGGCCACATCGCTATCAGCTGTCCACATCCTTGGTCTCAGGCCTTCCCAGGTCCAAAAACTTTATTGAAGCGGCCCCCACGTTATCTTAACCTGAATGGACAAGTGTTTACAGGTACATTTTAGTCTTCCTTGGAGTCTTTGCTGTCAGACTATACATGATGTGCAGAGAATTGCTGCTAGTAATCAAACCACATTCTGTAAAGCACTCATGTGCGGGTTCCTTCGTAACCTTTTTTGGTTCAAGTGAGCGAGGCGACTTCTTCCTACTCCTTAAGGTTGGATAACTCCCCGTTACTTTATTCTGTGCTTTATGATGGCATGTATTACCTTAATTATCTCACGAAATTTCCATGGCCCCGAAGAAAAAGACTGCCAATTGCCCGACCTCTCAAATTGCACTAGACTTATCACTACCATCTTTTCTGAATTTACCAAAACTAAACGTACTGTGCATTGCATCACCTTCCCTCTAAAAATGTTACCACAACCCAACCTCTATGTTTATTTATTCAACATATAACCCAAGTTCAAAGTTTAAACCAATTCTCGGGAAAACAGCTATCTACTGTAACCCGATTGTAACTTATTTGGCGCGCACGACTGTGGACCGTACACTGCCCGTGTCCGACATTGAACTGTGCTTCCTTCGTTCTTACATTTAACACTGGAACACGGAAAGTAAGGATCATCATCATCATCAGCTGCAAGAACCGCATGCTTGTCGTAGTTTAGCTGCCAGGACCGTACACTGCCCGTGTCCGACATTGAACTGTGCTTCCTTCGTTCTTACATTTAACACTGGAACACGGAAAGTAAGGATCATCATCATCATCAGCTGCAAGAACCGCATGCTTGTCGTAGTGGTCTTAGCTGCCACAGGTTCGTTCACCGAGGATTTTAGGTAGGGTAGGCAGCTGCGCATTGGAGGCGGGAGCTGATGAACTGGTGCGTAAATACAACACTGTCAGTGGACTGTTAATTGCGGAAATAGGGGAGGGAGCTATGCATCGAAGGCAATAGCTTGGATACATGAGCACAAGTGAGGGCGTGACTGGACCGTGTCTGACAATGTCTCCAACCATTGGTGTGGCCCGTCCCGGGATCCCCATCCAGGAGGTTGTCGGTAATCGAGGTTGCTGGTAATCGTTTCCATACGTCACTACTAAGTCATTGTTTGACCGCCTCTGGCTCGTTTGCACCCTTCACGTGGCCCAGCCAGCGCAACCTACGCAGTGCGATCAGTTCATCTACCGAGGGTGAGTTATTTCCTCCCGAATACCATTCGACGAACTTCAACATTGCTGATCCGGTGTTTCCACTAGATTCAGGCAATGCACCGAAGACATCAAAGGTCAGACTCTGAGTCTTTTGACGTCCTCGGCACGCAGCGCAGGGTTTCTGACCCGTGTAGTAATAAGGAGCGCAGTGCAGCATTGGAAACTCGACCCTCGACGGATAAGTTGACGTCAGGCCTACGCCAAAGGTGACGCAGGTCCACAAAGGCTGCTCTGGCCTTCCCAATCAGGATGGAAGCATCATCTTCCTCGGGACCAACGGGACTGATAAAGCTGCCCATGTAAACAAATTCGTTTATTATCTCAATCAGTTCATCCGCAAGCAAGAGGCTAGGGTTCGAGCCCACTCAGTCTTGCAGTAGCACTTTACACTTTGCAGGTGTGAAGCGCATACCGAACCGCGAGGCAGAATTATTTAAATTATTTAATATTGTTTACATTACCATGGGGTCGGATCCAAGAAGGACTATGTCGTCAACGTACTCGATATCCGTGAGCGGATGCCTAAGGGAGCACTTCGACCCCACAGGCATTAGAGGCTGATAGTGAGTCTTCCATGATTGTACAATGACGAAGTTTAACAGGAAAGAGGACAGTCCTGTCTGATACCACATGATGTGGTAAACTCAGAAGAGAGCTTCCCGTAGACCTTCACACGGCCGCGGGAGTTGGTGCACAGCGCCTTAAGGAGACTCAAAAATTTATGGGGGACACCCTTGCTCCACCGACACTGCCATCGTGCCTGACGGTTCACAGAGTTAAAGGCAGCTTTCATATCCAGAAACACAACCATTGTTGGTTGCTGAAATCAGCATCGCTGTTCCAGGATCTGCCGGAGGGTGAAAGATATGGTCGATGCATTCTCTTGCAGGACGGGACCCAGCTTGGTTTTCACGGATCTCAGTCAACTTTCGAAGGATAAGGCCAGAGAGCACATTCGATGCCACAGCTAACAAGCTAATACCACGGTGGTTTTCACAGGGTCCGCGTACCCATTTTGAAGATAGCTGCCGACATGTTCCATTCTACAGGCACCTATTCGTTCGATATGGTCCCAATGAGCTTTGTTAAATGGGTGACCAGGGATTCTCCACCTTCTTTGAAGAGGGCTGGATACAGACCGTCCGGTTCTGTACCGTTCGGTTCGCACGTTTAAGTAAGGATATTTCATACCTGGCTTCTTCCGACGGGCGATGAAGGTTTACGTTCCATTCGCCAGTGTGCATTATTTCCACAGGCTGTGTTGCAGAAGGCGAGCTTTACTGATCTTCGAAGTGTTTAACCCATCTTTTGAGCCGGCGTTTTTGAGTGAATTAATGAGCCATCTTTTTCACCTTTCTTTTCAATGAGCGTTGCTTTCCTAGGGCCAGTCGATCGTATCAGTCGATATAGGGCACGGCTGTTTCCCATAGTAAAAGCCTTCTCCATTTCCCGAGCTTTCAATGTCCACTAGAACTCTCAGTCTTCCCTTATACTCTTCACTATTTGGCGAGTGGGAATATTCGCGAGCGCCGTAGTACTTGTTGTCTGCTGGTACGGTTTTCTTGGCATCAATCATGGATAGCGATCTCGATGACATCCAGTGGTCCTGTGATCGAAGTCAGAAAACAGCACTGAACGCCGCTAACATAGCTTCCTTCACATTTTGCCACGCTTCATCCACATGCTACCGTCACCGTCAATCATGGATAGCGATCTCGATGACATCCAGTGGTCCTGTGATCGAAGTCAGAAAACAGCACTGAACGCCGCTAACATAGCTTCCTTCACATTTTGCCACGCTTCATCCACATGCTTACCGTCACCGTAGTATTGGTTTACTATGGAGGGTCGTTAGGGAAGCTCAGATCGATACTGTTGAGCCAGAAGAAAAGATCAGTCACGAAGGCACAGAAGTAACCGATATGGAACCGGCAACCGCCTAATTGCAATAACGTGGACGGACGATCTGCTATATGCAAACTGTTTGTGCCATGTGTCTCAATGTATGCAGTCTGTTCGATTTGTCTTTCCGGTCTTTTTTTATTTTACCGAACAGTCATCAGAAAGAAATAATTTTTTTCAATGATCAAACACGTCCAGTAACGCATAACGAGCAGCATGAAAAATATGACGCAAGAGAATCACGTGTCAGTGGCCAAGTGAACGAGTCGGTGATTTTGGAATTCGGGTCTGACTTCAGAGAACCTTAACCTTTCTTGCGAAACACGTTGTGTAACCATCCATATATTCTGACAGACAGAGCCGCTGCTTACCGAGGGATTAAATCCACCTTGCCGGTCATCCGCTGGTTGCTGGGAGGCCGAATTTTGAGTTGTTTGCATAGAATCACAGGTTCGTCGGTGGAGCACAGACGGATTGGATGAACGCCTGTCAGTGGAAGGAAGGTCACCTTCCTTATGAGTTTTTGCGGCGCCTAAAAAGAAAAATAGCTGTTAACTAGGTTTGCATGAAGACGAAGTAGCCGACAAATGCTCTACCGAAAAAAGGTATGGTGGGTGATGCCGATGTCAGACAGATAAACCATGCGAGCAAGTAAATAGTCTATCCAAGTAATTTAGCTGTAAGCTGGTCTTGATGGTAACTGATATGCAATTCAGAAGTGGCTCGAGGACTGAACAGCTACCAGTCACCCCAAGATCTAACAGTGAACTATCCAAGAGGCCAGAGCAGCATCCCCGACAAGCCAAAGTTTCCCCTATGGCATGCTTTCGTCAGAGATGAATGTACCCAACCCCATGTTGAACGATGTGACATTCACTAAAGGCTTCCAGTCGAATCAGTGGGCTGTGTTAAGATTGGCTCAGCCTTCAATAAATATATACAGTTTACGCCATTTTAGTATTCATCTGCACATTTCCAGGATGTGAGTAAGCTCTTTTCAGGAACCTTGTAAAAAGATCTACATTCTCCAACTTCTAGCCACTGTAACTATCGAAGAAACTTACCAAGCCTGTGACAGGTTCTTTAGATTGTGCTAGGTTTAATGAAGGAACATTCCAATCTCGATCATCCTCATCACCCATGTTTCTCACTGTCTGCTCAATCGACGAAAGTTGTTAAGTTCTAATCACCACTATGTAGCAGCGGATTCATCAGGTGTTATGAGGTGAGAAATTCTGGTTTCGAGAACGCTAGAAAAGCAGCGAAGAAAGATATTGAGAATGGTTGCCTCAAATTATTCGGTGTCTTACGGCACCAAGGTAATCCGACCGGTGTAGACATGGGCATTGACAATTAACCGTTATCGGGCCAAAGCCATTCCAGGCAATTTTCCAGGATCTCGCACCATCCTGAAGACGAAGTACTGTTGGTTAATACAGACCAACCAAATCAAGCGAATTTTCGAAAAATGTGTTCACTGTGCAGTTTATGTATTCTTTGGAAAGAAATCAATGGCAGCGCCCTAAAACGTGGTCAGCGGCTGATTCCTTATGGCAGCGTTCTTTATATTGGTATCCGACTCAGTCAGCTACTTTTACGATACGTCATCCAGTTTCTTACTTTCAGATTTATTCTACACAGGATACCACTTAGCTAATCCGTGAACTACACATGGCCTAGCATTATTGCAGGAGTTCATGTTTACTTCTACAGTTGCTCGCTACAGCTCTGATCATGACATTCACACTCACCGACTGTGTTCATTTAGTGGGTCAAAGTGCGATCAACGGGACAAGCCGGAACTCATCAGAACACGCGCCTGATGCACGCGGTTGGGGTATCGATAAAAATTGGTACGGCTGAAACCGTAATGAAAAAATTGACAGAAACCAGCAGACTTCAAAAGAAATGGGTGTCCATACAGTGGACATAGTTGGTAGCCCATAATTCCGGATTAGTCCAGCTGGGAAATGAATACCAGATGAACAAACGAACATGCCCCGCAACTTAGAATGAACTCCATAAAACCTACGGAAATCTAAGAAAAATGCAAAGCCTCAATACAACCAGTGTGTACGAACAACCTACCAGTAGATGTTTTGGGTCCAGTAACTTCCTTATTTAAAACGTTGAGGACTTCCGGACCAAGGAATGGCGTCTTGCAGACAATGGGTCTTAAGTGGCGGTCAACAGTAGTTGTTCTTTTTGAGTCAGTCGAAGGTTGATTGGGAAGATCCACTATGGGGGTAAGGGGAACATCGTCAAACCGGCACCGTTTGACCGGCGATTCAGCAGGAAATTTCTCTGAAATCCTTGGGCGTTTGAACCGCACAGGGATGCTAGTGAAATCCAAATGAACTGTTGGTAATTCAGGCAGCCCATTTGTTAGTGGTGTGTTCACTTTTAAGCCCATTTTCACAGAGCTGACTTGGCCGTTCATAACAAAGTTTGATCGACTACGAACAGGGCTGTAGTGGATACCACCATTGAAGAGATCACTAGGTACCGGTGACGGTGGAGTTGGTTTTGGCTGAGTGTTTTCTTTCGTATTCTTTGGGAAAAGTGTAATTTCCAGCTGTTGTTTTGTGGGTGCAAGGAAAGCGACACGTTCCCGGATATCAGGCGGATCCTTCAACAGGCTGGCAAGTTGAAAGCCCTGAAGAGTAATTTCTGAGAGTTCAGAGTCCCTAAGCTGGTGAACAGCCTTCAGCACGGCAGATGGCGTCGAGTAGAGCAGACCTGCGGATCTTGTACGGCTGTCTGTGTCCAATCTCGCATCAAAAACAAAAGGACCAGGTCTTGGCTCTCTATGAGTATATAAACTGGCCAGAGTTTGGATGAAAGCGGAAGAACTGTAAGGGTGTGTGGCCAACAGACAGGGATGATTGCAGATCCTTGACGCTTGAGTAACTGTATGCAGCAAGTCCAGTAGGCCTCCAGCCTTGGAAGCATTGCGTGCACTGTAATAGAGAACAGCGTACGTGATAAAGTAGATGAAAGAGGAAGACAAGCTTTGTAATGAAGACCGAAACCCAGCAAGACCTAGTTAAAAAATTATCGTGAGGCGAAATGAATCTATTGGTTACCACACTCAAAGTGAACTGGATCAAAAATCACCCAGGTCTGAGCTAGGACAAATGCAACTGATCGGTACACATGTGGCTGGAAAATGCAGTGATCTTGGACACTCATCCAATGCGCGAAAGAACAGCCTCCACAGTCACGAACAGTAATTCGCCGCACTATCAAATTATTCAATCCTGGAACTCCGGGCAAGGGATCCGAATCAATCCACTTCCTCAGGTTGAGTGAACAGACATAGTTTCTTGGTACAACTGCTACAGGGCTCTCACAGTGGTGCATTCAACTGGCGACACTCGTTTACTGCTCTACGTACTCTCAAAAGACTTCTATCTTAAGTGCTGCGGCCCAACCACGTTTTCATTCAAATGCCAAGTTTATCCGACAGGTATTCGCTACTACGGAGACCTCGTACCAGCAATAAAAATTTCCTAAGTCAACACAGCCGAAGCGCAAACACACGGCAGCCTAATGAGCGATCTCAGTACAACTCTGGAGATTGTTGTTTACAAGTTCTGATCATTGAAGCAAGTTGATCAACAAGCCTGGCTGAACACACAAAGAACTTTATAGAAATCAAACAAGCGTCTTCGGTTCATTTTCGGATCTAATTGGCCATCACAAAAATTAAATCATCTGAAACGATCTAAACGATATGAATTGATGTTGCCCTGGTACGCCTATCAGCCGCGCATGTGCGACGACAATCAATGTCATGGAAGTCGATTCGCCATATACTCGAAATATGTCGGGGACAGGTGAATTTTCACTAACTAGATGCACACGACGTGTAGAGCGGTTCTCATTGATACACACACGGAGATACACACTCATTGACATGACAGTGAGGGAACCAGTAAAGACGCTCACGTAGTGAGAGAATTTGAGAGCTATTGCTACATTTCGACAGTTGGGTCTATGGGTCACAGAAGAGTTGCCTCGCCTACATAGTGCAATAATTTATTCATTGATTCCCCATTACATTTTCGCCTGCCCGACTACCTGGAGATGACAACTGGATGCGAACGGTGATGGGGGAAATAAGATGACAAAAATGAGCGAACTCAATGTTGCACGGCTGGATAGCCGTTTCCAAACTAGCAGGATACCGTTCGCAAGAAGCCCAGTGCCTATACAATTTCATTTCGTTACCGCTATAGCCCCAGTAAACTGAACAGTGAAATTGGTTCGGACTATTGTAAATTAACACTCTTCAAATTCGTCAAACGAGTAGATTGTTTCAAAGGGAGGTATCCGAGTATTCGGTTTACAAGTAAACTTACACCTTGGACGACATAATCGCATCGTGCACCTTGCGCTGAGCAGCAGTCATTGGACAGTGAACAACCTTTTCGTCACCAGACTCGTACTCTTCCTCTAAGCGCAGGACGAATGGCTCCAAAAACTGTACATAAAAGGAAGCCATAACAATGCCAGCCAATGAGCACAACATCCAAAAAATAATTTAACAATGCTATGTAAAAATATAAATACGTGCTTCGTCTCATCCTAACGTTTCAGTTCACACTGAAAGTTGCTGTCATACACCGTCGACAATCACGGTAGCAGAATGTGATTATTGCGCTCGAGTGGAAAAATAGATTTCGCTAGCTACGAAAACTGCCGGAAACGACCACGAGGAAACATCCCACACGGAGGGAGATCACAGAGAATCCGGGCCAGCATGTTGGATTTTCAGTCATCCAGCCTATAAAAACCTGCATATGACCACCCCCAGTTCCCCAGTCTACCTTCCATTGAAGTAAATAAGAAGCATTCTTACAAAGACCATCTTCAGGCAAGGATCGTCCGACCGTGAGGTAACATGTTTGATAAAAAAATCGTTCAGCTGTAGCACCCTTTCGGTGCCTAGCTGCCATGTCACCCGAAGGAGGCACGAGAGATTGTATACTGCCAGGTTGCCCAAACCTAGACAGGGGAAATCGAGAGGCAGAAGTCGGGTTCGAATCACGGACGTTACGGTCAGTACAATCGCGCTCTAACCACTAAGCAATCTCGGCCCCACAAGTATTACACAAGGCAACACGCAACATATACGGATAAAGTGACATCAATAGAACACATCAAGCACTACCAAACACTTAGCCGATGGACTATTCCGGCGATCTGATTGCTGCCCTTAAAACATCGGAGTATAAGCCGCTTCTGTGCTTGTTCTATCACCCTCCATTATGCCGCAGCACATATCACGCAAGGGCTGGCGCAGTTATGTAACTTCCCCAATGACGTTACAGGATAGAGAAGTGCACACACATCATATGGAATCAGTGCGTTTCAATACCACAAAGTCGATCACATCAGTGGTAGATTCTCAATGATAATCTAACGTTCAGTAACCCCGCCTAACAGTAAAACGAAACCGGTGTTAACCTAAACACACTTCGCAGAACAATTAAATGACCAGTCTGTCGAGCGAAGCTTACGCGATTGCATTCCGATAACACGAACTGAGCGGGTGACTGAACAATGCGAACTGGCCGGAAATTACCGTTCGGAAATTTTCAGGTATGCAACAAGAAGACGATTGTTACGGCTATATGACCACATTTACTTTCAGTCCCATGCGACTTAACCAATGTCAGTTTTTAGTAAGCTAGTAGTGGTAGCCATTTCTGTACTTCTCAATTGTTTTTCGACAATTTGCGCAGGTGAAATCTTAGCATGCACATGCATTGTTTTATTCAGTTACCTGCGAAGCTTGAAACACAAGTCAACAATGCAGTTCTGGCAAGGGATGCATAAGCGTCAATAAAGCTCACTTTGATCAGCTGTTTCTTGGACGGTCGCTCTCTTTTTATGGGCTGATTATCGGGATTTTGTGCAACCCCTTCTACCGCACTGAACAGCTCAGCAGTCCACAGTTTATGCTCTTCAGAGTCTGTTGCACACTGAGACATCAGGAGTCGGCTTAATTCAAACAACCGAAATCCACATGCAGAAGACAGGAGATCCGTGGCCGAGCTGATCAGCAGCCGATGTCCGCTGTAGCGTAACTCTGAAATAAGGGTATCCAAAGAACCGGAAGCAACGGACGATGTACGATCTGACTGATGGCTAGTTTGATTGAGTGTCGGTTCCATAGATTGGGATGAAACTGCAGAATTCTTGCACGAAAACAGGTGATGCACCTAGCAAAAGATGGGAGGAAATCATTCGGGTTATGCAGTATAGTGCGACAAATCCCCTTAGACAATACACTATGGGTTTGATTCCCAGTAGGATTCATCATATGGATGCCGAGTGATCGTATGTGCGTCCGTAAATGCAATGATCGGAAGACTCACCTGATCTAACACCACAACATGCCAACGAATACGCGAATACCGACTGGGACGAGCGAGAATGGCCGCATAACTTGTTATGCAGACATTAACAGCGCCCCGAACAACGGAAGATCGTAAACGTCGACCTGTTCCAGATGGTTCACCTCCGGCAGTTGTTCCACATGCACCCACACCCAAACAGGTTATTCGAAGACCAGGACACCAGTTAGAGAGGCGAGTTCGCCAAACCGGAATGCATAAACGAGGAGCTACAATCAGATGCGGACCCCAGTCCCCAGTCTCGTTCAATGAAACCTGCTTTGGTAAGCATCCCGGCCAGAATGAATCGAAAGAGTGAGCAACAGGAACGAGAAGTTGACCCAAATGGGCTGCGACGGCCAATTCCGCGTCACCAGAGATTGCACTTTGCGATAATAGAAGTCCAGGAACTCCTCGGGAAACAGCATGGCGCAGCCAAGTTACGATTGAACCTGAAATAGTCATGGAGGACTATCAGGAATCTGATATTTGTAACCCAAGAAATAGCATGGAAATGGTAGAAACAAACTTGTCATGCCTTGCACAGGCTCTGTCGTACCAAATTTTACTGAAACCCAGTGGAGTGGGAAACAACTTATTGAAAGTACGCCTAAACGGAGTACGAGCTGATTAAATTTTATATGCTCAACAAGCGTATAAACTACGGAAAACAACGTGGTAACAAGTCGACGTGGGCAGTCTGATGGTTGCGACGAAGTTTACCTCCGTCCGCCTTACCTGCATTATCCGAATCACTAGGAGGAATTGTCTCCTTCGATGTAAAATCGGGAAAAAACGGAATGACCTTTCTTGACGGAACACGCGACTCGTGAGGGTGCTGAACGAAACGAATGCAGACACGCAATGCGAGATAATCTATTCACACTTTGATATCTATTTGGGACAGAAGAGCTATTTGAACCACATGGACCTGCATCAGGACCCAACCGGATAATCTGCCTACGGTAGCATCGAGAAATCCGGGGAACATAGATTGTATCCACTGGCTAAATGCAGTAAAGTGCCAGGTGAAATAAATACAGCCTAGTGATGGACTGATTCGAATTTTGAGCGCGGATGCACCAGTTACACTGGCATCAGAAGCAGCATGGGCTGGAAAAGCCCTAAGAATTCTCATAGTATATGCTTGAGTAAACGGGGAACCAGTGCACGTGCAAGCTCTCGTTAAGTGAGAACAGAAGGCAAAAACAAGTTCACATCATCCAGGGGCCAGCTGCGTAGCCTTCAGACTTTGGTTCAGCTGAGATAAAATACCGTGAATTTGATGGCTGAAGAGTATGCTATCCTGCAACTTACACGAAAACCCCTTAGAGAACCTGCATTACCTATGCTAGGGCAATTAGTGAAAACGGAAAGTTTACTAATCTCGGTTGATTGGTGTATCAACAACACAGGTATTGCTAACGGTGTGACAGCGTATAATACTGATGATGCATGTGAGTAGTCTAGGGTCTCATGTCCAAGCTCCGCCCCCACATTCGATGGAAGGTGAAGGTTACCACGGAAAATATGGAACCGCTTTGCAGTCCACTATCAATTAGTATTCGGTGAACGTCCAAGGAAGTTCAACAAGGCGCCTGAGAATGTCCATTTTTCAAAACCTGCGCAGATGAGGTGTTTACTTTCGTGTCTAATGGCTCGTAAGTGCTTGGCTCGTGTTTGCTAACAAATAACTTCGCAGCGAAGGGCTTTCCATCCTTCAGTGGTACTTCGTTGCTGATTGGTATGTATTAAAGCTATTGTCACTCGACATATCCTAAGACTAGTTCGGAGAACCATGCTAATAATGGAGTACGGTTTCCGTTCTGCAGCTATTTATTACTTACAATTTACTCCAAAACCTCTGAGAACTCGAGGGAACCTGACAGATACAGCCCTTCCCCCAAAACAGGATATCACTGTTAAAGGAGATATCAGGACTATATGATGGCTTCCCTTATGAGGGAATAAGAAACAAGTCATAGCTGACAAGCAAGGTTGCTGTGGCGTATCAACGGAGGGGAACCAATCTAAGGGGGGTTTCTTTGGGGGAGACTCGCATAGTTAAATGAGTTGGCGAATCTACAGCGTACCAGTTTGTAGACCACAAATCTACCGATGACAAGGTGTTGCAAAATGGTTTACGCGCCCTAATTCGAATGTCAACTCAAGTACCGCCGAGTTAAGAAACAAAAGCATATGCCTTTTGCCAAACGTGCCATTCAGTGCAGCCCGTCCCAAAGTAGGGCCTGTCCCTCATTTAGGCTGTCAGTGAGATAAATATAAAGGTGATTACACCTTATTCCTATAGGATGGCAGCACATCCCCAAAAATGACTACTGAATAAATAGGCGCTTGTTCACAAATACGGACACTAATTCAGAGAGAAAAAACATGTTGAACATATGAACGACCAAAGTATGGATCATTGTGTCCACCAAACGACATTAAAGGCGGTTGGTCGTAAACTGATGAGACATTCACGGAAACGAGAGCAAACTGGAAAGGAAGACATACCGACACTGGTGGATGGAAGGAATCGAACACGAAATGCCGGGCTGTATGCCGTTGCTAGAAGGGCCGAAGAAGAGGAACACGAATTTACGTTGGGCTTCAACAATGGGGAAAGTTGGAGTGCCGCCCAGCGTAGCTCGTTCGGATTAGTTATTCTGGTCAGAGGAGTTTGGACATCATTCCAAGGCGAGTCAACGGGTCCCGTAGAGTTGTCCTGCGGTTTGGTCTTTCGATAATCTTCGTCTTCCAGTAGATCGTTGACACAATCAGTCTCCGAGATGCCCCCATTCTGTGAGTCAGCTAGATCATTGGGATGGTCATTATGAGTGTCCATCATACTATGATGGGATGCACCGTTGTGTTCACCCGGGATTATATGCTTATCAGAATCCAGGTAGCCAGGAGGTAAAATACCGTCAAGGGAGTTCTCAGCGTCAGTTTTCAACAGGACTACTTCCGAATTTTCGTCCTAAAAAGGGAAGTCCGGTTGATGGGAGTTTAGCAACCAGAGTAAACTTCAGTGAAGCTGCAAATAATCGTTAGAACAGTTACGAAAATCGGCAAACTCGATCCAAACTAAATGTTCAGAAGAAGCATGTGACAAATTAACTAGGTGAAGAGAGTCAGTGGTGTAGGTGTACACTTGTGAAGAGTAATCCGAGTCTGAGACAGCGGTCGAATCCGGTAATGACTATTCGATTGTTGTTGACTGGGTGTAAGTGTACCGAGAGGATCATCTGAGAGCCCCGGTAACAGAACAGATACGTCTTTCAGCAATAGTAGCCTCGCACATACGATACCTTCCCGGTCACAGAGAACAGTCAGTCAACTGAAGGCAGATACGTTTTCGAAGTCATTTTTACACACCGTTGCGCCAATCGCTAAGACGAAAAAACAGGCGTGTTTCTGCTAGCTTAAAGGAACAGTGTAGGAGTAGCGTTTGCATAACAAAAAAACTGTTTGCTTCAACAACTGTCTCATTTTGTGCACCCGACAATCAAAGTAACTTCTGAAAAAAGGACAATATGTGGAGCGGCACCAAGCGGGATTGGAGCGCCATGCTCTTTTCGCTCTGGTACAACAGGAAAGCAGCCCAATATTGGGATACTATGATCAAAGGTCGCTATTGTGTGGTTGCGATCAGTTTTCAAATTAGCCCTTGAAAATGAGGTGGAGAACTGGTGAACAATTACAGAAATGAATTATCACGGTACCAGCACAAATCGCCATCCTACAGGGTTTGCCGCAGATAAATCATAAATTCATAAATTAAATGGCGCAATGTTTAAAATCTTCGTAAAATTGTTCAAGTCGGTAGATACCACAAGCATTATACATATTGAGTGAAATTAAGAGACATTAAGTGACGATATTTCCTAGGAAAAACAGGCGGTTCGGTAAGTTGAAAAATGGTTCGCATTTACTCACTTTCAAATAAACCTCCGAAAAACGCTGTCAGTACCGTCCCGTATTATTAGAGGACAGTATGATTTCATCGGCACTAGTAAAAAAGCACATTTGAGTAGGGTAGCATAAAAGTGAAGACGCGGTAGAACCATGTCTCCACTTACGTCAGATTCGGCATCTGCAAAGAAAGATTCCGGGCTCATTGGTTTAGAAGACAATTGAATTCCGGGTGACGCAGTGGATCGGCCCATGTCATCTTCCAAACGTTGTAGTTGATTGCGAGCCGAAAGTAACTGATGGAGAGGGAGAGCAGCTTCCAAGATCAGAGCCTCAAGTTCCGTACGCTCCACAACAGGTGAGGCATTAAGGCTGTCCTCTTGGGATTTAAGCACTGTGTTATTCTGCGCTATCTGTTCTTGTTGGTGAACTGCTTCTAGTTTCAGCGTAGACGTCATCGGATCAGTTGTCCTCAGGGTTCGACCGTCAGACCTCCGCTCGCGAAACGTGGATTCTTCATGCTGTTGCTTGAGGAAGTAGGTTGGTTGAAATTCACTTACCCCGAAAACACTGGCATCGCTGTCATCAACAAAGCTTGCGGCGCGGCTGCTGCTCGTTGACCGGCTGTGAGGTTCATCAGAGTCAGACTCGCTGCTGTGAGGACCAGGAAGCCAGTCACTGTCATGCGAATCCCCGTCACTTCGTAAGGCTTTAAAATCAGGGCTCGAAGACCGTGGCCATTCAAAGAAAGGTGAGACTTCGTATGGAACCCGAGCAACCCATGATGGTCCGAGATCTGAACATGTGGTGAGCGCCAATTTATTTAGTTTCGAGAGCTGCGCAGAATGCTGACGGTTCGCACTTTCCCTCAGGAATTCCAAGCTCTACAGCAAAACAACGCAAGGATTTTTAAGTTGGTAAAAAAAACATTGAAGTGATGACACGGTAGCTACTGGATGATGGCACTCTACAATGAGTTGTCTGAGAAATTCCTCAATTTTGCATACCGTCTAACACACATGAGATCACGTCCGTCTCTTATTAAACATGTGCAATATCCTAGGAACTGTCCGAATTGACCCGAACTTACTTGGAACAGGTTATTACCGTTGTAGCTTGTCATGAGATCATCTGAGACCATATGGAATAAAAATTAAATGAGGCGATCTGAGATAAACGATAACCCAGCATCAGGTCTTTCGTATCCCAGGTGACTGCTAATAGAATGGACACGTGATAAGGCAGTAAGCAATAAACTAGATAAAAATTATGCAAAATCGGCACTTACAGTCCGCCAACATCTTGAAACAATGGTCCATCACACAAAACCTTGTCCAAGGCTGAAGCTGTGAAGGTCGCTTAATTAAGCCGTTCCAAAAGCTAAATTACAACCTACTGAGAACTTGGTAGTGCATTAAGTCACTTCTACATCGTCGCTTGGAGTGATGACATGGGCATTTCACAATGAGGATACGGCTACATTTGAAAATGAGTGAACTAAAGATGAAAGGTCAATAATGAGAAGGGTGAGATATAGGCGGCTCTTTAGAAGTTGAACACTGAACATACACCCTACAATCAGGAGGGTCGAAGTACTGTACTAGTTCGAAGTGAGGCGTAGCCTGTAACAAATCCCAACAAAACCCCAACAACCCCCGGTGGGATATCCGTGAAGCCAGTTTGTTTTTAGATGAGGGGTATACAACGAGAAACACTTAGTGCAAATTGGCGAGGGATTACTAACAACCATCATTGGAAGAAAACAGATGGGCGTTTTACTGTTCAAACCTAGATCCTGGTCCATATGTCCCTCATATGGTGTTCGTTAGACAGCAAGAAACTCGACAGTCTGCATCGTCTAAGAGGGGCTGCACAAGCAATACGACATCGTGATTTGGATGTTCTGTACAGTTGTTAAATAGTACCCAAATCAATAATATTCTGAACGAAATTCAAAAGCTCAAACTTTGGGCAATGAGTCACTAAGGAGGGACTGTGACAGATCTTCAGTCTGGGGGAACAACCAATCAAGGGAAGATTATAGGCACTAAGCCGCTAACTCAATCACCAGACACATACCTCATTAACATGTCTCCACCAATCCCGAACAATAGTTGCAACGTAGGCGGCATTGCGCTTACGACACAGTTCCTCAGCCAACTGGCATTGGCGATTCCATTCTAGGCGAAGGACTAGATAATTCCGAGCAGCTTCAGCTAACTGTATCGACAAGAAACAACGAAAAGCAATTCAGAAAAAGCAGCGGTAAATGGCATATGAAATACACACGGTCAAATCACGTATAGCAGTGGTCAAGAAGGTTCCGCTACACATTCAAACTGAGCCAATTAATCCGCATTACTAGGCTCGGTTGAAATCGACAGCACCACTTAAACGCCGCACTATCTGACCGCAAATAAGCTATACAGCTATACAGCTATACGTAGCAGTGAGTAGTGTAACGCGGTAATCCACACCGCACCACACGTGGAACGCAGATTTCGCAAAACCTTCACCTTCTCATTTTTTTATGAGAAGCTTCGTCGGGACGCTTGAAATGGATGCTGAATCAGAACCGATTCAAAGCGGCAGGATAAGACACATCGTCTGAGTGCTCGGAGTAGCTGTTAACAGACTTTCAAATTTCCTAATTACGACCGTAATCTCACCAAACCCATTTGCAAGGTCGCCTTCGCTGCAAAACTTCCGGTTCGAAAGAAAAATGAATCGAAATGTAAAAAGATGGGGCGTGAAAAACAGAACAGTAACGCGCGCGTAAGTCGCGGTTGCTTTAGAGAGCATACATACTAACTGTTAGCAATGGGGTTAAGTCTGACGCTAGGATGATGTTCAGTACGAGTGGCAACGCTCATGTGGACGTGAAGCACTGTACTACTGTCGTTGTTCGGTTACAATTACAGATTCAGATGAGAATAACCATACTTTGTGCGCGGCCTTTCAACCTCATTTGAACGTAAATTCAGCCGTTCTACCTGTTAATTACCAGTGCGAATCACCTTATACTCTAATGGGGAAGTCACAAATGGACTTAAGGATGAGGACGACTGACACAAAACGCTTATTCAAATAGTTCCCGACCATTAAAAGCAAGCACACTCAGCTTCGAAAATAGAAGTAGAAAAATGATTCTGTCATTATGGATAGTGGGGAAAGGTGGCACATGTTGTGGACCACGTTTTCTTAATGTATTCTTAATACCGTGGACCCAAGTGTGGACAGCCGCTTGAGAGCCTGGTGCTCTTAGCCAAACCAGAAAGCCAATGAAAGTGCGAATCAGCCAATCTATTGAACACTGACGCGTACAGGCGTGTTATGTGCAGCCGAAAACGGGCTGTATGTAAAGCGAATTCCAAGCTCTACAGCAAAACAACGCAAGGATTTTTAAGTTGGTAAAAAAAACATTGAAGTGATGACACGGTAGCTACTGGATGATGGCACTCTACAATGAGTTGTCTGAGAAATTCCTCAATTTTGCATACCGTCTAACACACATGAGATCACGTCCGTCTCTTATTAAACATGTGCAATATCCTAGGAACTGTCCGAATTGACCCGAACTTACTTGGAACAGGTTATTACCGTTGTAGCTTGTCATGAGATCATCTGAGACCATATGGAATAAAAATTAAATGAGGCGATCTGAGATAAACGATAACCCAGCATCAGGTCTTTCGTATCCCAGGTGACTGCTAATAGAATGGACACGTGATAAGGCAGTAAGCAATAAACTAGATAAAAATTATGCAAAATCGGCACTTACAGTCCGCCAACATCTTGAAACAATGGTCCATCACACAAAACCTTGTCCAAGGCTGAAGCTGTGAAGGTCGCTTAATTAAGCCGTTCCAAAAGCTAAATTACAACCTACTGAGAACTTGGTAGTGCATTAAGTCACTTCTACATCGTCGCTTGGAGTGATGACATGGGCATTTCACAATGAGGATACGGCTACATTTGAAAATGAGTGAACTAAAGATGAAAGGTCAATAATGAGAAGGGTGAGATATAGGCGGCTCTTTAGAAGTTGAACACTGAACATACACCCTACAATCAGGAGGGTCGAAGTACTGTACTAGTTCGAAGTGAGGCGTAGCCTGTAACAAATCCCAACAAAACCCCAACAACCCCCGGTGGGATATCCGTGAAGCCAGTTTGTTTTTAGATGAGGGGTATACAACGAGAAACACTTAGTGCAAATTGGCGAGGGATTACTAACAACCATCATTGGAAGAAAACAGATGGGCGTTTTACTGTTCAAACCTAGATCCTGGTCCATATGTCCCTCATATGGTGTTCGTTAGACAGCAAGAAACTCGACAGTCTGCATCGTCTAAGAGGGGCTGCACAAGCAATACGACATCGTGATTTGGATGTTCTGTACAGTTGTTAAATAGTACCCAAATCAATAATATTCTGAACGAAATTCAAAAGCTCAAACTTTGGGCAATGAGTCACTAAGGAGGGACTGTGACAGATCTTCAGTCTGGGGGAACAACCAATCAAGGGAAGATTATAGGCACTAAGCCGCTAACTCAATCACCAGACACATACCTCATTAACATGTCTCCACCAATCCCGAACAATAGTTGCAACGTAGGCGGCATTGCGCTTACGACACAGTTCCTCAGCCAACTGGCATTGGCGATTCCATTCTAGGCGAAGGACTAGATAATTCCGAGCAGCTTCAGCTAACTGTATCGACAAGAAACAACGAAAAGCAATTCAGAAAAAGCAGCGGTAAATGGCATATGAAATACACACGGTCAAATCACGTATAGCAGTGGTCAAGAAGGTTCCGCTACACATTCAAACTGAGCCAATTAATCCGCATTACTAGGCTCGGTTGAAATCGACAGCACCACTTAAACGCCGCACTATCTGACCGCAAATAAGCTATACAGCTATACAGCTATACAGCTATACAGCTATACGTAGCAGTGAGTAGTGTAACGCGGTAATCCACACCGCACCACACGTGGAACGCAGATTTCGCAAAACCTTCACCTTCTCATTTTTTTATGAGAAGCTTCGTCGGGACGCTTGAAATGGATGCTGAATCAGAACCGATTCAAAGCGGCAGGATAAGACACATCGTCTGAGTGCTCGGAGTAGCTGTTAACAGACTTTCAAATTTCCTAATTACGACCGTAATCTCACCAAACCCATTTGCAAGGTCGCCTTCGCTGCAAAACTTCCGGTTCGAAAGAAAAATGAATCGAAATGTAAAAAGATGGGGCGTGAAAAACAGAACAGTAACGCGCGCGTAAGTCGCGGTTGCTTTAGAGAGCATACATACTAACTGTTAGCAATGGGGTTAAGTCTGACGCTAGGATGATGTTCAGTACGAGTGGCAACGCTCATGTGGACGTGAAGCACTGTACTACTGTCGTTGTTCGGTTACAATTACAGATTCAGATGAGAATAACCATACTTTGTGCGCGGCCTTTCAACCTCATTTGAACGTAAATTCAGCCGTTCTACCTGTTAATTACCAGTGCGAATCACCTTATACTCTAATGGGGAAGTCACAAATGGACTTAAGGATGAGGACGACTGACACAAAACGCTTATTCAAATAGTTCCCGACCATTAAAAGCAAGCACACTCAGCTTCGAAAATAGAAGTAGAAAAATGATTCTGTCATTATGGATAGTGGGGAAAGGTGGCACATGTTGTGGACCACGTTTTCTTAATGTATTCTTAATACCGTGGACCCAAGTGTGGACAGCCGCTTGAGAGCCTGGTGCTCTTAGCCAAACCAGAAAGCCAATGAAAGTGCGAATCAGCCAATCTATTGAACACTGACGCGTACAGGCGTGTTATGTGCAGCCGAAAACGGGCTGTATGTAAAGCTCAAGTGGAACGTTCCAGGCGGGCCAAAAGGTGATACTAAAAATAGAACTCATCTGTCAGGTGCAAGTGAAGAACAACCAATTAAATCTGCCTCCTCCAAAGGTTCCACCATCAGATGCGAACTCATACTGGGACGAAATTGCCACATCTTTGCACAGTGATGGAAATTTCGCCTGTGGTACGGCACCACCAGGGTCACTCAAGCACTGGATATCAAACCGAACGGTGGCGGTGCTTAAATTTCGGAGAAATATCCCAGCCGGCCCCGAACATAGCTTGATGCGACGAATTATCAGACGCCAAGCGAAGGTGAGCGTGCAGGTCGACCGTGAAGTGTGGTGGACACAGAAAGCCAAAGAAATGGAAGAGGCCCAGAAAGCCGGGAATGCCTTAAGATTATTTCAGTTGATCCGTGCAACCGTCCCCGGAAACTACGTGTGAGCAAATCCATCAACGATCGGAATTAAGTGAGCATTTCGAACGAAGAACACCTCGACCGATGAGCCGAATACTTCGAAAACAATTGTCATGGCCTCAAGCTGGCACCAATCTTGTGCCTATAGGTTACTTAGAAACCTGAGCGGTGAGTGTCGAAGCCCCTACGGCTTCGAAGGTTTATGACTGCATATGTACTCTAAAGCTCCACCGAGCCCCTGGTCTGTACGACCTCCCACCCGCATTGTTCAGATAGGGGTGAAGTCCTTAGTCAGCGCTTGTCCAATCTGTTTGCCTGTGCTTGTGCTTGTCCCAGACAACTGGAGAGAGTCGATGATTCTACCCATTTTCAAAAACGGGGCTCATAGTGTGTGGCAACTACAGAGGCATCAGCTTGCCCCCGGTCGTAACGAAACTGTTGGCGTCACTAGTGCTTCGTCGCCTCATGGTGGCTCGTGAAACACTGACTCGAGGGCAGCAAGCGGGATTCCGTTCTGGTAGTTGTGTTGAGCAAATCTTCACATTTCGTCATGTGCTAGAACAACGACATACGTATAAGCGATCCAAAATTCTAGTGTTCCTGAATTTCCAAGGCGCACTTGACTCGGTTGACCGGCCTGTCCTGCTTGACACGTTTGCCCACCAAGGAATGCCCCGGAAGTTTGTAAACATAATAAGTTATTTGTATTCCCAGGACTTCCGGACGTGCGGGAGTATAAGGCGAGCTCTCCAAAAGCTTCCGTACACAAAGTGGTGCCCGTCGGGGATGCCCACTCTCCCCATCCCTGTTTAACTTCGGGATCGATGAAATCATTAGACGAACGCTGGAAGGTCTGCAAAACCCTAATGTTCAAATAGCCAGTGACGAAAAGCTTGTGGATCTGGAATATGCAAACGATAACGTTCTCGTTTTCGAAGACGAGGATAAAGCGCGCTTTTTGGATGAACTGACCAAAGTCATCCCGACCTTTGGTATTCACCGTGCACTCGCAAAGTTTAAGGTTATGTTCCCGGACATTCAATCATTGAACACGCCACTTACAATCCAGGGCGAGGCACTGGAAGTTGTAGTGTTTTACGCAGCGTGACAAATGAGATGAACGTACGAACCTGCTAGGCCCGGGTTGTGACTGCTAATTTGAGACACCAAAATGGTGCACCCCTTGAATCTCAAGGGATGTATGTATCAAGCCACACTGCGGGCTGAGACTTGGCCTGTTCGAACATAATGAGAAAATCCCTGTTGTAGGCAGCGAAGCGTCGGTGCTGAACAGTGGTGTCATGCCCAAGTGCATCCAGCTGGGCCTATGTTTTGCCAAGCTAATGCTTTCGTGGAGTGTAGACAGTAGGACGTGTTAGCTCGAGTCCGCAGGTCTAATGGGAACGTCATACATGCATATGATCATCAACAATGAGATCATACATATCGTTCAACATCATATAATTCATTGTATTGTGCACAATACAACATGCGATGATTAATAACCATAGTATATAGTAATGGAAATAAAACTTTAGTAACAATAACAAAATAATTCTGATCTTTCCTGTCTTCCGTAGTTTTCGGTTTTGGAAACATTAATTCTGAGATGACCAGCAGCCATGATGGTGGCATACATAACAACGGTCGTGCGATACTGTCACGGCCATTCTTCGAAAATTACGACACGGGGTCCCCTTAATTCAATTCAACACCGAAGAGGATGAGAAGTTAGCCCTTCAATCACTTTCATCAGCCGCACAACGTAAACAGGCTGAAGTATATGCACCAGTGCAGTGACAATGATAGTGAGCATCGCATGCATCACAAAGGGTAAATCATGACCTACGTCCATGGTATTCAAATTGTTTGAGCGAGAATGTCATGTGCACACTGTCGGTGGTTACATTCAGATGAAAAAGACATCTATCTTCTTAAATCATGCACTTCAGGGAGAGTACCGGAGGATACAATTTGGCATGGTGCTGTTTTTTCGAGTTGTTGCATTGCAACGCTGCAGTGCTGTAGTAGAATGGTGAATTCAGGCCTGAAATTTTTTTACACATGTGCTGGAAGGATGGGTTCGTTGCGAAGTATCATATGGAAATATAACCTATACATCGGGGGTAGTGACACTGCTCATCGAGGAACTAGTGATTGCAATCCACTTCATAGCTGCGTACAATACTTTATATTGGTGTGAATATGTACTTATTGATGCTTGCAGTTCTAACGTGTTAAACGGTCGTGAGTAAAAATAACGTAAGAGCTTCCAGCGGTAAAATCGAAATCGCTCAGCTGTAGCACTCTTTCGGTGCCTAACTGCCATGCCACCCGAAGGTTGCACGAGGGCTTGGATACTGCCAGGTTGCCCAAGTCAAGACAGGGTAAGTCGAGAGGTAAAGATCAGGTTCGAAATACGAAACTCCCGGTCAGTAAATTCGCGCTCTAGCAACTTGAACCGTCTCGCCACCAGTCCACCCGTGGTTAATGGCAAATAAACTAAATCAATTGCATGAACAAAGTCAAAAACCTCTACAAATTCACGGAAAATGCCAACATTTGTAAGCTTGCTTCGAAGATGCATGAAATATGTGTATATACATATACGATATATATAATATTTATATAATAAAATGGTTAGAACAACCTTTCCATGAAATCAGACTGGTTTTGAACAAAGCTGAAATTACCATTCTGTCATTAACATCATATACCAGCGGTAAATACTGGTGCTTAACTGCTTAACAGAATGTAAAAAGCAACAGATATTAACGAGGGCTTGACATTCATCGGAGACGAGAAGAGATAGGGAGCCTCAAGGAAGAGGCACTCCGCTGACAGTCTACAGAATCTGCGTAAACTTCGAAAACAAATTTACATGCTTTCAGCCGAATGCTCAAGTTAAGACCTTAGATCACCACTCTAGTTACTTTTTCCAGCGGTGACATTCTGAGTCCTGGTTCATTCATGGGAGTCCGTAAACGAGGAAGCTACTCAAGTGTGCGCGGATTTTCACAAACCACCACTAGACTCATAACTACATGCTAGATGCAATGGAAAGCACGACCTTGAAAACAAGACTAGTCCACCGGACCAACTGATCAAACTGGATGATGAGGTCTAACGGCTGGAAGCCTACTCTTAGACACGGATAAAATGTAACGATTCAGGTAGCGTCCCTTTATAGTCTCCCTGTCATCCACTCACAGTTGGCGACCTCTGTTCACATTTCACTGCGTGCCGCTCTAGCAGGGGAAGATCAATTAGCCAAAACGACCAAGCAGTCTATGAAATAGGCAATATCAAAGGTCAACGAACTTTTGCGTAGTGTAGCCGTAGCATAACTCACTACCTATAGGGTTTCTGAAAGCTCGTCGTTACTACTGGTTTTGTTCTTCCCAGACACATCAGGTGACCGTAATCTCCGAGTTCCCGTCAACCCTATGTTCCGTTTGAACACCAAATTGCACGCAACCCACCGAATGCACTCATTTTTAAATTACATAGGTGTTAATGGGCGACTCAACTAAATCTCTAGTTTATGATATTTTTCGAACGACTACTGAACAGGATCACCTCATGTTTCCGTAAGCACTACATTCGAGAATTATTTCCTCTCGACATAACACGCTACTAATAAGGCTGCTGAAAGCCTTTCGACCTGTCGACCTTTCGACAGATTTCGTCATCAGGTGGGCATAGGCTCGAGTTTCCGTCAGACTTGTTTTTTACGTGAACATCGAATTGCATGCAAATGATTCGAATGAATCTCACATCATAAACGAAGGATCTAGTTTAGTCTAGTGGTTCAAAGGTCAAAAAAACTATCTGGTGATCAAGTAACGAAATAGCTTGACAATTACTCACGTTGCGAGCCATGTTCATCTTCCATTTGCGTTCCTCGCAGAAGTCTACTGCCATCCACGTGACCTCTTCCAAAAAACAATCATTCCAGGTGTACTCAGGTACAGGTTCCATGACTTTTGGCAGGCGTCCAGCAGACCAAACGCCTTGCTGACGCAACTGTGCAATTTGCTCGAGAACAGTGGTTTCCAGTCGTGCATCTTGTGCTATTACCGGGTTGATGGTATTACGCTGACTCAGAGGCTGAATAGGACGTTCGGCGACAGGCATTTGTTTGTCATCCGAAGACACGGACAAGTCAACCTTAGATGGAAGATAGACGCAGTATCTAGGTGATAAACAGCCTGAACGCGGATACACCGTGGAAAAGGGTGGCATTAGTGGCTTGCTGCAATTCTCTGAAAGTTCGCTTCCTGGACCGCCTTTTGAATGCACACATGATTGCACTTGAGAAAAAACATCTGCGTCGTCCAAGGAGTCGAGTTCCTGATTTATGAGGTCAACCTTGTGTTCCTCCCACTTGACAGGACAAACTTTAACCAAATCTTCTTCCCCTAATACTTCGTCTTCATCCGAGCGATTGCGCTTTGGAGGAAAAAGGAAATCCGTTACATTACTGTACATTATAGCAATGTCTTGTCCGAATGAACAAATGCACACCGCCTGTTGAAATGCCGAAGGCGGTACGATGCTGGACGAACATAGGCTGATTGAATGAGCCGACTAAACGTGAGACTACAGTTAACAACTTCCAGGCCTGGTGTGTTAGTCTCCAAAGGAAGCTACAAAAGAGAAATGTAGAACACATGATGCACAGACACCTTTAAAGCAGTTAATCTCATCCTTATGAGAAGGTAAATGGCGTGAGATCATATGGCTATCAGGAGAAAAATGAAGCGCTTTGATTTACCTAAACAGATGCCCAAAATTTTCCCATGTGACCTGGCTACTTTTGAATTGTTCTTGTTTTCAGCCTAAACGCGGGCATCGAAGTGCAGTGGTTCTAGGTTACACCCTCGTTCGCCAAGAATCATCACCAGAAATAGAAACACTGGTGTTTCACTGCCGTACAACTGCAAAGTCTACCTAGCGATCCTTAGAGCCTTAAAGTGAATACAGAAGAGTGGATGAGGCGAGGACCCGGTCTCAGCCTCCCGGAGGCTATTCTGAGGTGCCTACACTCCCAAGCGCTGAATCAAGCCAATCTGGAGAGAAACCAATTGCACGGACGCCACTAACATCGACTACCGCCATTTCTTGCATTGTCTCCAACAGAACACGAGCGACGATGAAGCTACCCTAAACATGGAGAACAGACAGTAGTAACAAATCCCAAATTCTTTACAATCCCTTCCATGCCTTTTTTCAAGTCACACGCTATCCACCTAACAGTCTGCATCATTATGGAAGCACGGGGAACAACATTAACCTAGGTAGACAATATTTCGACATGTGCAGCACATGGCCGAGTTACTGCAGCTGAAAGTGTTGAGTTTTTATGACTGAAGTACCTACCACGCAACCAAATACGCGGCCTTTAATTACCTAGTTACCAATCCATTCATCATCACTATCACCGACAGCATAATTTCAGTGCGAAAATACTGATGCTACGCTACCGTACACCATTTGCCCGAAGTGACGCGACATCGATTCTCAAAAACTTGGAGACACCTCATAACACCTATCAGCAGAGGCCAAGTCCCCGAACCATACAACAATACAGCTCTTATGGCAGCCAGGTCCACACTGTCATTCCTACCAGACGATATGGCTTTTTGACGCCACAAGTGAAGCTAATTAGCAAACGTGATTCTGGCGTTTGAGATTTCCGCGCAGAGTTCTCCGGACCCTTTCGCCACAACCAATACAGCTACATCATCAGCTGTAATAACCGCGTACAGTGGTTCTAGCTGACACAAATTCGTTCAGCGATGATTTGGAGAGAGAGATGGTCGTTCAGCTATAGCACCCTTCCGGTGCCTAACTGTCAGGCCACCCAAAGGAAGCACGGAGGCTGGGATACTGCCAAGCTGTCCAAGCCAAGATAAAGGAAGCCGAGAAAAAGAGGTCGGGTTCGAATCACGGGCCATCCGATCAGAAAATTCGGTGGCTGCTATAATGGGTATGTAAACAGGGGTCAATGAACTTTCCATTGGGTAGATTGGGTAGGGAGTTAAGTATTGAAGGCAATAGCTTGGATGCACGAGTGCCATTGGGGGCGTCACTGGGCCACGTCTGACAATGTCTCTAACCATTGTGTCACGGCTCGGGGTCTCCATTCAGGGAAACAGCAATGACCAGCGCAGCTGAGTTCCCCGGTAACGGCTCTCAAACTTTGCTGCCAAGTCATTGTTTGATCCCCACTTGCCTCATTCCTACCAAAAGGGCTTTTCGAGGAAGCTGGGTAAGTGGAATACAGAGCACGTGACCAAGCCAGCGGAACTTATGTTATGTGACCAATTAATCTATCGTGGGTGAGTTGTTTATTCTGAAAACTACTCGACATGCCTCAGCTTTACTGATTCGGAGTTCTCACCAGATCCAGGTAATGCTCCAAAGACATCGATGGACATATAATGAAGGTGTTTTGACGTCCCCAGTGAGCAGCGGCCAAGTTTCTAACCCATATCATCATCAGTAACATCATCAGAGACTGCAAAACCAATGTTGACGTTGATGCTTCGCTGCCGTCCACTAGTCCACACAATAATACGGAGAGCACTAAAGCACTACCAACTCGACCCTTCGCGCATAAGCTGTCAACAACCTCCCCAATCCGGGTAGAAATATCATCTTTGGCGAGACCGCCGGGATTAATACAGCTTCCCAGGTAAAAAAAATGATCTACCACCTCAATCGACTCATCCGCAAGCATGAGGCTAGGGTTCGAGCCCACTCAGTCTTGCAGTAGCACTTCACACCTTGCACGTGAGAAGCGCATGCCGAACCGTGAGGCAGAATTATTTGGATCATTTAACACTGTCTGCATTACCACGGGTCAGGTCCATGAAGAGCTACGTCATCAGGGTACTCGATATCTGTGAGTGGACGCCCTGGGGGCACTTCGACCCCACAGGCATTAGAGGCTGATAGTGAGTCTTCCATGATTGTATTAATGACGAAGTTGGAGAGGAACGGTGAAAGAGGACAGTCCTGTCTGATACCACATGATGTGGTAAACTCACAAGAGAGCTTCCCGTAGACCTTCACACGGCCGCGGGAGTTGGTGCACAGCGCCTTAAGGAGGCTCAAAAATTTATGGGGGACTTGCTTGCTCCACCGACACTGCCATCGTGCCTGACGGTCCACAGAGTCAAAGCCAGCTTTCAGATCGAGAAGCACAACCATTATTGGTTGCTGGAATCAGCATCGCTGTTCCAGGATCTGTCGGAGAGTGGAAGATATGATCGATGCATTCTCTTGCAGGACGGGACCCAGCTTGGCTTTCACGGATCTCAGTCAACTTTCGAAGGATAAGGTCAGAGAGCACCTTCGATGCCACAGCTAACAAGCTAATACCACGGTAGTTTTCACAGGGCGCGCGTACCCACTTTGAAGATAGCTGTCGACATGCCCAATTCTACAGGCACTTTCACTTCGTTCTATATAGCACCAATAAGCTCTGTCAGGCAGGCCAACGGGGACTTCCTTTGAAGAGGGCTGGATACAGATCGTTCCGTCCTGGTGCCTTCTCACGTCTCAGTAAGGGTATTTCGTATCTTGTTTCTTCTTCTGAAGGGCGATCAAGATTTACATTCCATTCGCCTGTATACATTATTTCCACACGCCATGTTGCCGGAGGCCAGCTAAACCGTCCTTCGAATTGTTCGACCTATCACTCCATGTCATGATTTTTGTGTGCTTATTCTTATACTTACCACATATACTCGCACTGAACTTTTGTATGTACATTTCAGCTCATGTACGCTTGTTCTTAGAAAAGTAAAACGTTGCTCATCCTCGAAAACCTGGACTCTGTTCTAACTCGTTCTCGGACACTTTCTAAACGTCTCAATTTACTTGTCTAAAAACACAATGGACCCGCAACTACGACCTCGGTTCTTCGACGCTGACCCAAAATCCACAGATGCAGCAAAACGCTGGAATAACTGGTTTCGTACCTTCGAAACCTATCTGAAAACTGTCGAATCTTCTAAACCCGACAGACTTGAAACTCTCGTCCACTTTGTGGATCCGTTAGTATACGATCACATTGCTGATCATACCGACTATGAATCTGCAATCGCCACGTTACGGAAATTATATGTCCGTCCAAAAAATGTCATATATGCACGCTACCTGCTACAGACCTACAAACAGGA
>NW_008751659.1:2149332-2154348 GCF_000715545.1 Opisthorchis viverrini | reverse complement strand
GTCCTCCGAACACCAACCGAGTTATGATTCTATTCTAGAACAACGACACATTTATCCTTATAGTTTGAGGAACACAGAAGCTTGATTCAGTACATCACTTCCTGTCTACGTCATATGTGCCCCGCTTGTTCTTAGAAAAGTAAAACGTTGCTTATCCTCGAAAACCTGGACTCTGTTCTAACTCGCGGACACACACTTTCTAAACGTCTCACTCCAGTCGACGTTTTGCGAGTGAATTAATAAGCCGCCTCCTTCATCTATCGTTTCACCGGTGCTCTCCTACTCCAGTCGACGTTTTGCGAGTGAATTAATAAGCCGCCTCCTTCATCTATCGTTTCACCGGCCGCTGCTCTCCTAGGGACCGTCGATCGTATCAATTAATATAGCGCACGGCTACTCCCTGTAGCAAAAGCCTTCTCCATATTCCGAGCTTTCGGTCTTTCATTAGACTCCTCACTATCTGGCGTCTGCAGATAATCGCGTGCGCCGTACTGCTGGCATACCTTTCCTGGCATCAATCATGGATAGCGATCTCGACGACATCTAGTGGTCTTGTGGTCGAACTGGAGAAGTCAGACAGACAGCACTGAACGCCGCTAACATAGCTCCCTTCACATTTTGCCACATGCTCACTACCACCACAGTATTGTTTTATCGTGGAGCGTTGTTTGGCTAGCTCAGATCGATACTATTGAGGTATGGTAGTTCTTCGAAGACAATACATTGGCGTACTACTTTTTCCGAATCGACCGCCCAAATGTGATTCCAAGGAGCTCAGACGACCTACTTGAGCATTCAAATTGCCTACCAGAATCAAAATACCGGTGCTTTTTGCCTGAAGAAAGTGCCCGGATAGCTCTCGATAAAAAGTATCCTTCTCAGCATCAGAACTGCAATCCGTTGGGGAATAAGCCTACGCGCCAAATAGGCACTGCTTTTTATGCCGACAAGCACTGAGCTAGATTGAACTGGATAATAGGATGGCGCAAAGACGACTGCTCAATGGGGCCCAATCCAGCAAAGCGCGTTCAGTTGTAGGACTAAGTGCAACACCCACACCATATATTCCACGAGTCATCGCTTCTGTGTCACCGGACACACGGAGGGAGAAGTGTGAAAGAAGTGGGTTCATCCTTGGCGCTCTAAGATGCATAATCACGCTCGGGTCTCGTATACGTGTTTCGAGAACACAGTATGCATCAATTTCAAGGGAGTATAAGGCCTCATCAAGCATTGCCTGTTTGCCAGTTTGACAGAGTACAGACGTTAAAACGTGAATTTAGAAAAGTTATTTCGTTTAATTTGTGGGCAGCGAGAAGCTTAGGGCCCTTCGGTCAGATGACTGACAGTCATATGGCCCAGCGATGTTTGCTTGTGCGGTGGCTGGGGGTCGGGGAGGCACATCGGTGGACACAGACCTGAGCGGGCAAATGATACTTTCCGGTTGCCCAGGCCGAGGAAGGGGGTTTGGTTGAGGTACCCCACCTTGAGCCTTCGAGTCAAAAGTCTGACCCACAAGGCAGTGGGAGAATGTAGGGTTTTCTTTGGGGACGCTGCTTGGAGCCGACGACTCAACGGTCTGACCTGCTCGGCTGCAGGGGGTTGGCCTAACCCGAGGGCGCGGGGAATAAGGAATTACTGTCTCATTCTTGATGCGGCTGTGCATAGCAGGTGCCTTCTAAGCAGCATCGGGCTCTTTAGTTTTAAAAGTATTTCAACCGTATTGGATAATGCGCCGGCGGTCACGGTCAACCGTTGGGTGATCGGAGTGTGTGGTTTTTGGGGCCGGCCATTTCTAACCCGTCCTTCCACGCGGGAAGACAGCATCGCTGCTTCCATACATATGGATATGCTGGTCGCCTGGGGGAAACACCTTACTATCTTCACACGCCTGTAGCAGAGGACAGTACGACTTTACCCCCAGACCGCCTCGAAGTACGATTACTTGCTACTCTTGATCTGGCTGTTCCGCTTTGGCTTTCCTGGTATGATTTCACCTTGAGGAACGAAGTTCCAGCCCGCGGGATCATTGCAGCACTCAAGCCCGACCGCCACGCCAAGGTGGCAGCTTTAGGTCGGAGTTGCCGGAAGCACTGTCGCTTTTTCAGAATCGGACGGAAGGTGTATCCCCATACAGAATGGGATCCGGCTTGGTGCCTTCCCACATTTCAGTGCCGATACCTCCTCAGCGTCACAAATGCAATCTTTTGGGCCATAAGCCGACAGCTTAGTTGATTGAGTTGGACAACCGAACGGTGCAAAGACAACTGTTTACTGGGATCCAATCCAGGAAAGCGCGTTCAGCTCCTCAATTGACTGCAACTCGGACAGCATGGATTCCACGAATCATCACTTCTGCATCACCGGACACACGGAGGGAGAAATGCGAAAGAGCTGAGTTTGTCTTTGGCGTTCTGAGGTGCACACCCACCCTTGGGTCTTGTATGCATCATCAGCATCAGCATTAACAATATGACATCAGTGTTCAACACCAATCCTTCGCTGCCGTAGTCATGATTTATTTGAAAGGCTTATTGTGAAGAAAAGAATAAGTGACGAGTCAATAGTCTGACCTGCTCGACTGCAGGTTGGCCTGACCAGGGGGCGCACGACGAAGGCATTACTGCATCACTTCTGATGTGGCTGCGCGCATCAGGTGCCTTTTGAGTGGCACCGGACTAGTCGGTTTTAAAAGTATTTCGAAAGCACTGCATAGTGCACCGGCGATCACGGTAAACCGCTGGCCGATCGGAATGTGCGGATTTTAGATCCGACCTTCTCTAACTCATTATTGCTCGGATAAAAACATCATCGCGGCTTAGATGAACGTGGACATGCTGGTCACCTGGGGAAACTTATTGTAATCACACTCCTATCGCACAGGACAGTACGACTTCACTCCCGGACTACCTAGGGGACCCTGTCCGGAGCAGTTGACTCAATAGTCTGCAGGGGCTGGATTACACCGAAGGTTCAGGGGTCCGTCTAACCGCTGATACCGCCGTGCACATATGTCTTTTGAGCAGCACAAGAGTCGTTGGTTTCAAAAGTACTCCGGCAGCACCGGATAATTCGCCAGCGATCGCCGTTAAATGTTGGACGATCGGAATGTGCGGATTTTGGGTCCAAGGAAAGGCATTCGAAAATGTGGAGCGTTGGTGAAGCTATATCGGTTCCGATTGTAATGTGATGGATATCGTCAGCCCACGATTCTTCAAGATTTAATTTACGTTCGCTGATTTGGTGCACATAAGACGGTAATTCCAAAGTCCTGAATCTCAGGACGTATCAGAGCGCCTTGCTATACGGGTGTGAGACCTAGCCTCTTCGAGCAGCGGAACTGGGACGTCTTGAGGTCTTCGACAACCGCTGTCCCCGAACCATAACTCGTGCCCGCTAGTGTCAGTAACGAGAGTCCGGTTGTGCAGAGGAGAGTTCCATTGAAGAATGTGTCCAGCACTAGAAGCTGCAGTGGGTAAGCCATGCACTGAACATACCGAATCATCGTTTGCGAAACAGTGCTGGAAAAGGTCAGAGCGGGGTTGAGGTTAGAGCTGGCGTCACTGAACACGCCATTTACAACCTGGGGAGAGGCACTGGACGTTGTGGGGCGTTTTACGTAGTGTGACACGTGAGATGAACGCACGGGTCTGCTAGGCCCGGGTTGCGACTGCTAATTTGAGACACCTATGGCGCCAAAGTGGTGCCTCCCTTGAATCTCAAGGAATGCATGCATCAAGCTACACTGCGGACTGTTTTGTTGTGTAGCTGTGAAACTTGGCCTGTTCGAGCGGCGGAACTGAGACGTCTTCAGATGTTCGACAATCGTTGTCTCAAAACCATAGCACAGGACCGCAGGATCATCGTTGCGCCTGATTGGAGACGCTGCAAGATATGGCTTTCAACCGATGTCAGTGGCGATCTTGTTATCAGTTTCCATCAAGATTGCCTGAGTGAGTGTTTGGAGGTGTGGGCACCTCGGAACGACTGCAGTAAGGCAGCACTAAATCCCCTCTCCGTTCACCTTTATTCTTTTCCTCACAATAAGGCTTTCAAATAAATAGTGGTTGTGCGACAACGAAGCATCAGTGTTGCAAAAACTATTAAGAAAATAGTTCAGCTATAACACCTTCCGGTGCCTAGCTGCAATGCCACCCGAAGGTTGCACGAGGGCTGGGATACTGCTAGGTTGCCCAAGCCCAGATAGGGTAAGTCGAGAGGCAGAGGTCGGGTTCGAACCACGAACCCTCCGGTCGGTAAATTCGCGCTCTAACCACTTGCGCCGCCAGCAACGTTGATCAATGATTTCATGATCTAGGTGATGATGATGATGACTAACAAGTCCCGATTGTTCAGATGGGTCACAAACCCGTTCGTCAGAAATCCGCACTCGGACTTTGGTAAAGGAATAATAGGTCCGAACCTGTCCAATAAAGCTCTATCACATAAAACGGCATTCCGTGGAGCATTGTGGTCAACTGGAATGAAAAGGGCACGATGTCAGATAAGGCAAGCTTTGGCAGGCAGTCCGAACCTGACACGATGTTGCAATATTGGACGATGAGTAAAAAGATCTGACCGATAATCTCCCTGGCGGGAAACCCCATGTGTGGGCATCCTTACCGGTGCACATTCGACATTCGTTGTAAGATTTAAAGCGAATACCAAAACATGAGTAAGAATCATGTCGGTTATTTAAAATGTTTCAGATTTCCAAAGAACCCTATGCAAGTGGATCTATATTGTCTGCGCACTCGATATTTGTGAGCAAAGACCTAAGGAACATTTTAACCCGTGCTTTCAAGAGCAGAGAATTTCCATTTATTCCGGAGGCACCACGGACCTTCCGGTCAGTAAATTCGCGCTCTACCGACTGAGCCATTTCGACATTATATGAAGAAATTTGGATTTTTCTCACAAGTCGTACCATTGATAAGTGCCTTCTCATGTACTAATCAGCTGAAATGGAGACGGTCGTTTCCTGAAGTGAAGGCGTTCTTCAACTCCCGGACTTTA
>NW_008751659.1:2141245-2146982 GCF_000715545.1 Opisthorchis viverrini | reverse complement strand
CTCCTATCGCACAGGACAGTACGACTTCACTCCCGGACTACCTAGGGGACCCTGTCCGGAGCAGTTGACTCAATAGTCTGCAGGGGCTGGATTACACCGAAGGTTCAGGGGTCCGTCTAACCGCTGATACCGCCGTGCACATATGTCTTTTGAGCAGCACAAGAGTCGTTGGTTTCAAAAGTACTCCGGCAGCACCGGATAATTCGCCAGCGATCGCCGTTAAATGTTGGACGATCGGAATGTGCGGATTTTGGGTCCAAGGAAAGGCATTCGAAAATGTGGAGCGTTGGTGAAGCTATATCGGTTCCGATTGTAATGTGATGGATATCGTCAGCCCACGATTCTTCAAGATTTAATTTACGTTCGCTGATTTGGTGCACATAAGACGGTAATTCCAAAGTCCTGAATCTCAGGACGTATCAGAGCGCCTTGCTATACGGGTGTGAGACCTAGCCTCTTCGAGCAGCGGAACTGGGACGTCTTGAGGTCTTCGACAACCGCTGTCCCCGAACCATAACTCGTGCCCGCTAGTGTCAGTAACGAGAGTCCGGTTGTGCAGAGGAGAGTTCCATTGAAGAATGTGTCCAGCACTAGAAGCTGCAGTGGGTAAGCCATGCACTGAACATACCGAATCATCGTTTGCGAAACAGTGCTGGAAAAGGTCAGAGCGGGGTTGAGGTTAGAGCTGGCGTCACTGAACACGCCATTTACAACCTGGGGAGAGGCACTGGACGTTGTGGGGCGTTTTACGTAGTGTGACACGTGAGATGAACGCACGGGTCTGCTAGGCCCGGGTTGCGACTGCTAATTTGAGACACCTATGGCGCCAAAGTGGTGCCTCCCTTGAATCTCAAGGAATGCATGCATCAAGCTACACTGCGGACTGTTTTGTTGTGTAGCTGTGAAACTTGGCCTGTTCGAGCGGCGGAACTGAGACGTCTTCAGATGTTCGACAATCGTTGTCTCAAAACCATAGCACATGTGGGTTGGTTTCGGCGAATTCGTAACGAGACAATTAGGAGGCGTGTTTCCGGTTGTGCAACGGGTATCTCCATCGAAGAATGTGTTCAGCACCAGAAGCTCATCATCATCATCGAAGACAGCAACATCATTGTTGACACTGATGCTTCACGACCGTACAGCGCCAGAAGCTGCGTTGGATGGAACATGTGTTGTGTATGTCTAACCATGGTTTGCCGAAGAAAGTACTGTTTTCCATGCCCAATTCAGTGGCGGAAGCAGAGAGGTGGCCAACCCTTGACCTGGAAGAGGGGTATGAAAGAAATCGCGAAACGTTTGGGTGCTGCGGTACTACTCGCCTTCCAGGATGGGGACCGCAGGATCATCGTTGCGCCTGATTGGAGACGCTGCAAGATATGGCTTTCAACCTATGTCAGTGGCGATCTTGTTGTCAGTTTCTATCAAGATTGCCTGAGTGAGTGTTTGGAGGTGTGGGCACCTCGGAACGACTGCAGTAAGGCAGCACTAAATCCCCTCTCCGTTCACCTTTATTCTTTTCCTCACAATAAGGCTTTCAAATAAATAGTGGTTGTGCGACAACGAAGCATCAGTGTTGCAAAAACTATTAAGAAAATAGTTCAGCTATAACACCTTCCGGTGCCTAGCTGCAATGCCACCCGAAGGTTGCACGAGGGCTGGGATACTGCTAGGTTGCCCAAGCCCAGATAGGGTAAGTCGAGAGGCAGAGGTCGGGTTCGAACCACGAACCCTCCGGTCGGTAAATTCGCGCTCTAACCACTTGCGCCGCCAGCAACGTTGATGATTGATTTCATGATCTAGGTGATGATGATGATGACTAACAAGTCCCGATTGTTCAGATGGGTCACAAACCCGTTCGTCAGAAACACTCGGACTGTAAATTCGCGCTCTAACCACTTGCGCCGCCAGCAATGTTGATCAATGATTTCATGATCTAGGTGATGATGATGATGACTAACAAGTCCCGATTGTTCAGATGGGTCACAAACCCGTTCGTCAGAAATCCGCACTCGGACTTTGGTAAAGGAATAATAGGTCCGAACCTGTCCAATAAAGCTCTATCACATAAAACGGCATTCCGTGGAGCATTGTGGTCAACTGGAATGAAAAGGGCACGATGTCAGATAAGGCAAGCTTTGGCAGGCAGTCCGAACCTGACACGATGTTGCAATATTGGACGATGAGTAAAAAGATCTGACCGATAATCTCCCTGGCGGGAAACCCCATGTGTGTGCATCCTTACCGGTGCACATTCGACATTCGTTGTAAGATTTAAAGCGAATACCAAAACATGAGTAAGAATCATGTCGGTTATTTAAAATGTTTCAGATTTCCAAAGAACCCTATGCAAGTGGATCCATATTGTCTGCGCACTCGATATTTGTGAGCAAAGACCTAAGGAACATTTTAACCCGTGCTTTCAAGAGCAGAGAATTTCCATTTATTCCGGAGGCACCACGGACCTTCCGGTCAGTAAATTCGCGCTCTACCGACTGAGCCATTTCGACATTATATGAAGAAATTTGGATTTTTCTCACAAGTCGTACCATTGATAAGTGCCTTCTCATGTACTAATCAGCTGAAATGGAGACGGTCGTTTCCTGAAGTGAAGGCGTTCTTCAACTCCCGGACTTTAGAAGTTGTCGTTGTGCCTTTGATCATCCAGTGTGTGAGAGATCTGTGTGGTCGCTAGTTGGTGTAGTTTTGACAGTGGTAATATTTCCTTATCTTGATGATCGACGTTCATTTGGTCGACCCGGATGACTTGGGCATACAGCCCACAAGTTGGGAGTATAAGTTTCTACTCTCCGATTCACCCTCCAACCTGACTGCGCATTTCCGGTAGCTCCCCAGCCAAAGCAGTTCGACATTGCTGAGCGGCAGAGGCCCACTGGACCTGATGAGGTATATGAAATCGCAGCAAACTGTGATATCTATCGAAACAAACTGAAAAGCAAACCAGCAAAATGGTGTGATTGGAAAAGAGTTACGGGTCCCGAGAGGAACACCAATCTTTTTTTGAAGCTCTACACCTGTAAAGGAAGGCCTAATTGCACAACTGGTCTAGAGTTGGTAGTAACACGACTTGAAAGTTTGCACTGGATAGGAACAGACGATGTTGAGCCAACAACTGAAGAAGTCACTGCCCTTTCACAGCTCGGACAGCATGGAGCCTAAACGTGCCCCTACTGGATTAGCTGCTAGCTTGGGCGTTGATATCGCCCCAATGTTGACGACCTTCCCCTTCTATCCGTCGAAGCGACCGTTAGGAACCTTAATATAACCCATCTTTTTCATCTTTGGAACCGCCATATGTCGGGCGCTTATGACAAAGTGACAAACGAATTCCACCTGCCGCAATGGATTGCATTGTTCCTATTTCAACGAGGCAGCTGTATAGTACCAACACTGTTTAGTGGAATTCACTCTAATGGAACGCTCTCAGCCCTGGAATTGAACGCGACCTCTACACAAAAGTCGTAAGGACCCATGGAATCAGAGAAATCAGACACCCGAAAAATAAAATATTAAAAAGCTGAGCTCGTCATCAACGCTTTGAAATTCAATACCGAACTCGAACTTGCATACGTCTCGGGAAACAGAAGCTCCAGCGTTGCATACCCGAAGTCCGATTTGACATATGGTGGTAAACGGTCATAGTGATTTATTTTAATGGTGGATATTAATATGCTAAATAGTCTTGTCTCAGAGTGTATATCAGGAGTCTTCAAGTATTTAAATTGAACCGGATACACCCAAACCGTATCAAAGTAGTCGCTGCTGTGCGGCGGGCATCTGAGTGGTTGGCTGCTACCATTTTAAACCTTAAATTCCCATCTATCGATACTATGAAGCCTTCATAGTGGCCGATGATGTTACGGCACTGTATGGACAATGCGGCAGGTTTTCTAAGCTTATCAGGAACAGAGTTTGTGAGGATATTCTCGGTTGTGGTCTAAAGTGAGCAATGAAACGGTTGGTTGATTCCTCGTGACGCTAAGTTGGGCACTCACGGTCACAATCTCCTACATCGACCAAACACCAGCGGTCGTGAGTGATAAGTCTGACCCATCTAGCTATTGCCACATTGTGCAGAAGAGCTCGGGTACAACTACCTAATATGTAGTGACCATCCAGCGCTGCCAGCCTCTAGGCAATCGAAGGTTCCAAAACTGGAATAATAAGCAGGGCTGAACAAAAGTCAAAAATATACTCGGAAACATCCTTGGATAAGAATTTTAGACGGACTTTTGAATGAAATATCTGGAACGCTCTAGACTACTGAAAAATTGCTCACGAAAACACCCCCATGCTAACACCGACGAATGCGAAACGCCGCTACCGAAAAAATTGAGTGGCGTCTAATTATAGCAAGACATGCCTAAACCTGCAGGCTGCAGTGCCTCAGGTCGCTCAAAGGGAATGTGTATCAAATATAGGTCATCCAATGTTTTGTGAAGTGGCAGTAACTGCTAATTTCACTTTGCTCTAGGTCATCAGCGACCAAGACAATCATTGCTGCGAGCACAAAGCACAGTGTAGTCGTTGAGGAATCTTTGGGCGACATTTAAATTATCACAGGCCAAGCATTTTGATGTCGTTCCTAGGTACGTGGGAAACACGAAGCCAGAACATATATTAACCAGAACCCTACATAACTAGTTGCAACACACAACACGTGCGACCTGCTGTGGATGATTGGTACAGATCGACAGGTAAAGATTTGATTGTTTTTTTAATCCGCATTAACCAGCTGTGCAGCACAACACGGCCACACGCCGGACATCCGAGGGCTTTTCGAGCGGACCGGGCTAGAGGGTGCCGATGGTAATCTAAACAAATTTTGAGTGAATTGACAAGCTGTAGCAAAAATGATTAAGACGGGTTGCTTTCCTTTTTCATAACATATGCGAACTGCGGCCCTCTGCCGACATACCCGTTCTGCGCGCCCAATAAACGTTGCACTAAACATTTTGTACCGCGTAATACGAATTGAGACAGCAAACGTCAAGGTTTTCGTATTCGCACAATAGAATTGAATTTTCATAAGACACGACGTGACCCTGATGGACTAAGAGAGGCTGAACGAGTCTAAACCTTGATCCCCATCTAGGCTTTACGGGGTCTCAGCGATGCAAGGATACTATTCCACCAGAATTTTTCCGCCACAGGTGTGATTAGTTCACTGAACAACCTAATTTGGTGAGCTGCAAAATGGTAGTTTTAAATTATGTAGGTTTTGGTTTGAGCACATACGCAACCAAATGTAACATTCTGGCGCACAAAGATTCGCTCCACTGGCAAAGGATTTTGCAACTAAGAGCAGTGTGATGCCAATAACCCCCGGCTATATAGATCAGTGGAAACAAACCGCAATCAAGTTCCCTGAACCGATGAAGGATCCAGGTTGGTGATTCACAGATTCACGGATTGATACACAGGATCGATTTAACGAAGAAGTAGTTCATTTTCGCTGGCTGTTTCCATAATGTGTTGTTTCTAGCGTTCTGTTTAATTGCGTAAACTCCCAGTGTCACTGACCATCGATAATTCGCGTGTGAATACCTATGCACGTAATAAAGCACGAAAATCATATTACGCTTCATGTGAACGGCTGACGTGTTTCTCTGACAATTACATAACTGCCAGTTCAACTAGAAGCATATATATTATATATTATTATGTTTTATTATTATATATTATATTATATATTACATATATTATATATATTTTATTA
>NW_008751659.1:2130776-2141235 GCF_000715545.1 Opisthorchis viverrini | reverse complement strand
TATTATTTATATATTATTCCCATCAGAATAAGCATTTTGATTGAAATCGTTCAAAGAAAAGCAGCGAAACACCGTTCTTTGGAAACTCACTTGATGCTTGATGCTTCGTGCTGTGCCTACGCGAATACGCATCTGCGTGAATATATTCGGTGATTTGCAGTTCGGTCCAGTCTTCGAGGATTTAATGGCTGCCATGACCGATATAAGCCTTGGGATCTCATAACTATTGATTTATCGCTCGCTTCTCGAGCGATCTGGGTTCCTGCAGAGGACTGTTGAGCACGTCGGTTATTCATCAACTACGACGATAGCGCCCATTATGTCTGAGCCATCACACTCTACAATGTTGTCAAGTGATTCAGTTGTGGTTTGTGACACATTGGGACACACTGATGGACGAAAGTCATGTGACGGGGTAGACGCTAGAGTTATTCTATGGTCGTTTCCTCGGAGAAGTTGACCCGAAACTGCCAGAATTCTCGCGGAAGAGGAGCACGTGTCGAAATATCAATAGGAGTGAGGTTATGTTTCTGCGCAGTTTCCATGTCACGGGTTCATGTTTCATAAATGTGTACGCGCACATTTACACTGGATTGCTATCAAGCCTATCGTTGGTACATTGGCAGTTGTCGGTATAATCCCCTAGTGCACCCGTTTTCTGGGGTCTTAATGAACGGTACCCGCTTTCTAAATGAGAAAATCGAACGTGTGGTTTTTGGTTTAACGAGATATTTTAGGTCGTCCGTGCAGACCTGCGACTGTATCCGTAGGAACCATGGGATGGGATTCAGAAGCGGGGGTTTTCAGGTCCTGTGCCTCGGGAATAATTCCGTTAGTGTGTCAGGATGGCACCAAGTACTCTTTCACCCCTGGCAGCGTCTCCTTGTGATAATGGTAACCTGAATGTCTTGACATTAGTTTCGGTGCGTCTGTTTTGCTTGCGGTGTACGGTGATATGCAATATGATTCATGGTTTCAGTGAGGAAGGCACGATTACCACTTGCTACGTGTGATAATCACCAGCTGGTATTAGCATGTTTAAATCCATTATAGGTAGTGAAACGCAAGAATATTATGATATATCTGCTGAAAATTCTGTGTGAACTTCACCGGGTAATGTTGTCAGACCGACAGTAGTATATAAGAATAAGTTTTATTAAGTAACCTGGAGGCGATGATCCTCAAACCCGCCGTCATTTTTGTTCCTTCTACGTGTTAGTTCAAGGTCAGGATTTAAAGGCCCAGGAAAGCGACTGTTTAAGCGCAGAAGTGTTGTCTAACTGATCAAAATGAATGTTGAGATGTGGAAAAGTGGGTAAAGTTGAGGTCCATATCATAAGTATCCGAAGTCGTAACAAGAAATCCTGGTCATCCCTCAGTGAATAATGGTAAACCAACCCAATCAGAAGCCTACCGCCACCCTTGGTAACGAAAGAGTGAATTAAGTTAAATAAACTGATAGCTACACCAAGTGGGGCGCTGCTGACCGGATGTTGCGACTCTGCCGTCTCATTTGGAGTAGTTGAGCCATACGCTCCCGAACAGGCTCGTCGCAACCACCGTGGGTGTTGCCCGTTGCACGAAATTAGCAATGGCAACGAGCTGCGATTTGTAAAGCCAATTAAACGCGTTCAATTCTCTGGTTATTTAGATGTCGCCATACGGTCCTTGCCGAGGAGTACAACGGAGAATTACTGGTTCCGTTGGTTGGATACATTAGGTGGCTGTTGCCGCCGAACGATGTTCAGCCGTTGGCTGTCTTACTGCTGTTAGTACTGGGTACTCCGAAAGACAATCCTTCTAAACTCAGTGCTACTCAAAATATGTCATCATGTATGTGGAAGGCGATCGTCGGACTGTTTTTGTCTTACTGCTGCGAGCCGTCGTTTCTTGCGAACATTTGCCTGTCAGATTTCCTCAGGATGCATTGTTGAATGAAGGTGTCGCAGCTCATTCAAAAAGCTTTGGCTGATCGCGCTAGCCGTCAAAGTGTCTGTGAGGTTCAACCACCAGCCCAGCACCTCAAATAACACCACGCACATTCACGATCGAAAACATCGGTTGTAGTGTACAGTAAGGAGGGCGGAATATGTCGTATGTGTGGCTGATACCTGCGGTGAACTGGAATTCGTGCAAGAGCTTTTGAGATGGGTCGGCAGTAGAGTAAAGAAAGTGTAAGTATTGTCAGGAATGGCTGCATTATAGCTTCAGAGGAAAGTTATTCGGCATACCGACATTTTTGTGCCCCATGTGCGACAGAACAGCGGAATTCATTGGGGAGTCCTCCAGGCGAATTCGGCCGGGGGAACAAAGCTAAACATCATCCATAAATTACATTTTTGATTGATAACTGCCATGTGCGGTTGAGTTTCCTTTGCAGCAAAATCTATCTGCTGCTCAACGTAGTGTGGCAATGGAAACCATCATACGTCGTTCACGCAAACTGGTCCAACGGAACTTAGATCCCCATTCTTTTGCTGACCATCACTGACAACTCACGATATTTTTTCTGCAAGTGAGATTGTGTCTACGCCTCCGTGTTCTTTTGCAATTCAAACTAAAAGTTGTTAATATTAAACAGTGGCCTTACATTTCCTGAAAACCCGAACGTCACGGTAACCGAGGCATTCAGGATTTGATTTGAAGGGTATTCAAAGTTTGGCGTAAGTTTCCAGTGGTTCTGACTTACAGCTGCAGTACCATCCACCATTGTGCTCGCAAGTTCGCGTGCTGGTACCAATGGCTAACTGGCTCCGCTCTGCTCGTAGTTTGAATTTTTTAATCGATTTAGGGTGGTTACTGATAGAACAGAACATGCAAAAATTTGGTTATCTCGTCTGATGAGAGGAATTACATACTGGAAGGCCTTGGAAGTGCCCATTCTGGGGCATAGGACTGCTTTTGCGTATCCACTTATTATTTACTAAGCAACTGGCAGTTTGCATACCATTTTTATGATAAAAAAGCAACAAGTTGAAACCGAAGCATTGGCCACTAGTATTGTGTTATCAAAACTACCAACTTCCTTATTAACGAGATGGACTTGACTAATCACCGTTTATTCGTGTAATGTTGATAAGTATGACCAAGCCGGATGACTGCATGAATGAAAATCAGGCCGCGCAAACTGCTGAAAGTAAATGCACCCCCTGCAGCAGAAACCTCAATAATTGGTTCTTGATACAAATGTCTTCAATTACGACCATAAAACATTACACTGCTGCGTTCAAAAGGGTGAAGTGTGAGATTTCATTCAGCCAGTCTCCATTTATGAACGTTTCTGACAATGAGACCTCGGTCGGTATGAATGAGGACGCCAAAATTAGTGTGCTCACCTCCGTGGATGTACCACATTCCCACGCACGCACAGCTGGTCAGGTGGTTATGCAGGATTTTTAGATATAGGCGTGTGAGTTATCACCACGGCTTACAAAGCTTAGCTGGAAACCCTGAAGTCGACAAGCTCGATAAAATCATAAAGCCTAGCAAAAATGCCGAAAAGCAAGCTGACTACCGCTATTTTTATGACAACGATACACTGACGCTTACCTCGGCTTTTGCCAGAACACGCCGGGCCCGTGCTCACGAAGAGTAAAAAAGGGCCTTATTTATGAACGATAGCCAGACGCAGTGGTCGTTCAGCATCATAACCGCGAATGTTGCTTCCTGCCACACCGGCGTCTGAAAATCACGTAGCCACCTATGGTGGATTATGTTTTCTTCATTTAATGCACTCTTACAACCAAAGTGGGTCGTCAAAGCGTTTCGTTTTCGATAACCACCTTCACTCGACAGTGAGTCTATTAGTGCACAGGTGGCGGTAGCCATAATACAAATCAGGTGAATGCGAACTAATAGAAGTTTTTAACACGCATATAAGTGAATACAATGCGAAGTGGGAGCAAGTCAAAAAAGGGAACTTATTGGATGTTGGAGTCCCTTGGTAAGAGTTCGGACGGTGGGAACGTGCTTTCTTCACAGTATGGCTGCTACACCTACTCCATGGTTGTCCGTGGACTTGTGGACTTGCGCTGGTCTGCGTGTGTCCTAACTGGGTTTGGTTTCTCTTTATGTAGGCCCCAGTGCGTATACATGGGCGCGTCGGCACACAAGTGGTTGCTACGCTAACTAGGCGATACAGACAATCGACGTCCGATGAGTAAGCTTAATGCGACGTGTTTGTGCGTATGGGAAAAAAAGATAAGCCCCGCGATCCTGTGAGGACTAAGTTGTACTCCATGGTTGTCCGTGGACTTGTGGACTTGCGCTGGTCTGCGTGTGTCCTAACTGGGTTTGGTTTCTCTTTATGTAGGCCCCAGTGCGTATACATGGGCGCGTCGGCACACAAGTGGTTGCTACGCTAACTAGGCGATACAGACAATCGACGTCCGATGAGTAAGCTTAATGCGACGTGTTTGTGCGTATGGGAAAAAAAGATAAGCCCCGCGATCCTGTGAGCGACTGAGTTGAACGGTCAAGTATACGGGTGACTGGGTCGCTACAAGTCCAAAATCAAAAAGGTGTATTTGGTTTAAGCTCGTCTATGTCCTCAAAAATCCCACATCTATGTAGGCAAAATCACCACCTGCTCAATTTTTCTCACTGTTGACAATAGGGACCCGTGCACACTGATGTCCGATGCCACGACTCAGTGAACGTAAGCAATATTGAACCGTGTAAAGTTAAAACTGCAGGAGGGTGAACACAATGGGTTCTAATATCAAGTGGCCCACACCTGATACAGTGTAATAATAATATGCTTATTTTCCAAATTGCAAGGAGCATAAAACCTGATCACCCGCTCGAACGTGCACATCTTGTACAAGGACAAATCTGGGGGTAGGTCCAAAAACATGGACTTACTATGTAGTAAATAATGGCAGACTGTGGGGAACAAAAATAAAGCGAAAAAATACCATGACAGGCTTGGTAATCAAGCCAGTTGACTCGAACCAAAACTGGAAAACCGTTGCTGGTCCTGAGCGACCTCGGACGATTGAGTAAATGGACAATATCACGAAAATCGCAAAAGGATGTTAACAGATGAAAAAATTCAAAATGGCGGCAAAAAGCAACACTCATTCCAAAACTTGGTTCGCAGTTAAACTGGGTAGTCTCAGTGATGTCACTCTCGGGCAGAAGTCGGGTCTAAAGATATTTGCGAGGGAGCGGGCATTGCCGATGTGTGTGGCCAGATGATCATCGTAAGTAGAATCATTGAAAATGTGGAGTTTTGTTTGCTAGTAATTCTTAGCAAAGCAGTGAGCCGACAAGAGAGCACACCCAAGAGCACGGTGGGCATAGTTGTATGTGTGCCAACAGATTGGGTACAACAGTGACGTGCCATCCTTATACTGACATCCTTCGATCTCTGGACGAACCTGTAACGGAGTAATTTTGTGCGATTTTGTAGGCAGCCAAATTTTTCGGTTAATCATTGAGGTCCATTGTAGTGGAACATGGCCGAGGCAAGATCATAGAAAATTTTGGACCACTTAGTTGCGAACCACAGACCAGTTGGAGTGGATATGGGCCATTAAGGGCGCTGAAAGCTTAAGAAATTGAGATAATGGGACAAGATTGGTGAGACTTTATGAGTTCTGGGAGGTAGCAGGGTGTCAAAAAGCGACTAAATGAGACAGAATAGGAGTAATTTATGCCTAGTAGCCCGGCAATCAGCGGCTGGCCAAGCTTTCCGACATAGTGCCATTATGCTACAGGAAACGCAAGTATGAGAACTGTATTAGAAAGCAGAGGATTTGTGATAGGGGTTTGGCAACACATGAAGACTGATGGGGATAGGAACCCCAAAATGATGAACCAGTTAATCAGAAATTCTCCAGCGAGTTGGACTGTACCACAATTTATGGTTGATGGTGAATGTCAGGGAAAAACACCGGTTCCTGCAGTACTGCTATCAGCTTCAATCAGCAAGTGGTGCATGACGCATAAAGCCCATGATCGCGAGTCCTAGATGTTATTAGTGAACGAGAACGTACTCCGGAGCGCCGAAGAAGGAAATGTGTGTTACGTTTGACTGACGAAACTAGTTTTAGCGCGTTGCAACCCAAGCTATGACGAAAGTGGCTCCTGCTTTTTAAGTTGGTGTAAGCCATCGGCGCAGCAGAGTATCACCAGGCTATTCAATATATGTATATATATGCACATATATGTATAATAGTTTTCCACAGAATAAAGGTTGAAAAGGCGAAGGGCTTTCCGTCCTCTTAGTGTAAGGTGTTGCCACATAAGTGACACCCGGGAAAACTTCAAAGCCGCAGACAGAGGATTTTCTGAAGTGAAGACCAGGATGAGAACCACCGGTGAACATGGGTTTGAGGACGCCTGAGGTCCTTGACACATAGGTATTATGTAGATACCATCTAATATTCCGGCTGACTTGTAGGCTCTGCCGTTTTTATTCAAATTTGTAGCTTTCAGTAATGCACATGATCCTTGTATCTCAACCAAATCATGTCATCCACACGTGGATCCCGCACTGAGAAAATAGTGAGTTTGCCTAATTGGAAGTAAGATTCAAACTTCAGCCCGGACACCAATTAGGCATTGTGAACAACGTGAATAATAAAGCACCGCGTGTGGTAGCCCCTACAACTTCTTTTACTTTGTATTTTCACTGATATTATCGGAAATGCACACGAGTTGTAATTGAGTATATATCTTTTCCCTCCAGAAACCCTTTCGGGTGAATGCAGGTTCCCGAAAACGAGGACTGGATTGACTACATTAGGTTGTACAGATGCAACCGATGAAAGGCCTAGGCAGACGGATGACATGTATGAGAATGATGGACGATTGTCTGCCGTTGGATTAAGCCATCGTACATAGGCGTCGTAGGGGGCGTTTCACACAGGCACTAGTATAGCAGCTGCGATAAAAAGTCAGGATGAGCAACTTGCATACGGTTACAGTGTTGGAGGGCAATCGTTGTCCGTTGGATTAGGCAATCATGCGTATCTGTGACCTCGATCAGCGTCACACATAAACACTGGTCCAGCAGCCCACGTGGACGAAAACGCGAGCGGTTATGTTGCGCAAGGTCAATGCTGTGCCTCTCTGTGTCGTTGCGATTTACAACATAATCCAGTTTGGCGGCGGTGTCACACTTTTCAGTAGGAAATGCCACCAATCGAATTCAGTAATTCGCATGCAAATATCTAAATACGATGCATCACATAGCAGGGGTCATCGAGGCTCATTAACACTGATGCATGCCCTCACTGGCACTGCGAGATGCTTCAGGTGAAATTGCATTTATATATATACTGAACACGCGGTGCGCCTCCCGAATAAACTATATATACCGCTTTTCTGTTAACAATCCCACCCAATTCGGTATGTCTGACGAGTATACCTCACGCAAATGCTACTCAGCCATCAGCCATCGTGGAATCTGCATTGATTATTTTGTAGATATGATCCCTCATTTGAAGAACAACGCAGAAGTTGTAACGATTATTTCGAATACTTGAGCAACGAGCAACGAGGTTGGCAACCAAACCGGCAAAACTCCATTTGAATGGCTACGCAAACGTGCTGCACTATAAAAATGGAAGTGGTTGCACGGAACACAAAATTACAAAAACGGTTTCCAATACTTGAGCAACGAGCAACGAGGTTGGCAACCAAACCGGCAAAACTCCATTTGAATGGCTACGCAAACGTGCTGCACTATAAAAATGGAAGTGGTTGCACGGAACACAAAATTACAAACCTCAACGGTTTCCAACAAACGGTGGAGAACTCCAAAGGGCGGTCAAAGCCGATATGGATCAACAGTAAAAGCTTGATCGAAACCGGGCTGCAAACTCGTGCAATGAAACAAATTTAGAGTTAACCAAGATTTTGGCACAAAAATAGTACAACCGAAACGGTAAAAACGATTTACCCGGTAAGAAAACGGAAAATATAAATGTCCTGTAAATTTGAAATAGGATTCAACTACACCAGTCCAAAAGGTGGTTCATTCGATTTGTTAACCGCGGAGGCAGTCGTGCAAGGTGAGAGGCAATTTTTAATATATACGAAGTTGCAACCGAAAGTAAAAATAGGCGGAGACATGATTTCGTTCTGTCTAGCGTGCGAATCAGTGGTGGCGAGCGACCTTGAAATTTCGCTCACCTAATCAAAAGGCAATGAGCAACATGTCGTTGAAACAAGCAACCGGATTCAAATAACTCCTCAAAGAATCCACAACCATCAGTGCCCCATAATATTGGCAGAATTAATATTGGTCAGCATCTAGTGAATGGCCTCAAAATGAGCCAGAGATATACATTACATTTTTGCACTGATAACAGTAGGAAGGGCGGTGTCTACAGTACTAATGAGCTTGTTGGTTTATCCATAATTTTTCGTGGAACAGTCGCATAGCCCTGGATGCTGACGAATGCCTTGATGTGGTTTCTGTAGAGGCTAACGAAGTCCTTCCACTGCCCCCCTCGATGGAAAGCATGAGAGGGGAAGAATCTTTACGCAAACCCAAACTGCTTACATGATGCGTTAGTGTCTCTCCAACGCCACCTAGCCCAACTTAATGGCTTTGCGCAAACGATCTAAAGATCTGGAACCGATCTTGCATTACGAGGTATACGGGAGGGTCACAATACACACAAGACAAACGTGACGCGTGGCCATCGAAGTAACTGATAGCCAACGGTTATCCATCGGAACTGCTCCTCGAAATCTTCGTGACGGAGAACGACTTAGGCTTTTCGGTGTTGTCAGACCAGAAACCAACTTCGGGTCAGAATAACTCATTCATCAAGTCAATGTCTTGTCAGGGTGACGACTGAGAATTTCAAGGTTCTGTAAGAAATTCACGTAACCGTATTCTGGACTGGGAATTCATGCATACAGACGCTAGACGCTTCAGAAGGGAAAATATACAGGGAAATTAGTGACGAAAAGTCAAGTTGGTTTAATGGCTTAGAAGTCTGCTCTATGAGATCCGGCGCCGTCGGTTTAAATTAATTAGTTGTTTTCATGGGCTTGATGCAGTCTGAGGAAAAAGTCTGACGAAGATATGAGCAATCCTCAAACAAGAGTTCATGAACGAGGTCACAGGTTGGCCCGAATGGCCGCCTAAGTTTTATTGTTGAGGTACTATCTGTAGTATGCTTCAATGTGCTGCTCGATGCGTGATAGCGAAATACCCAGGGATATCGCGGTCAGTTGAAATGCTATCGATGATCTGGTTTGCTTTTTCGGTCCTCAGTGACGATATCATCGCCTGTTCACAGAATAAAGAACCTGAACTTTTGACCCCTCCTCACAAAGGAACAACGGAACAAAACTGACCTGGTTGGCGTGCGTTGGAACGTTCCTCCCAGGATAGGAGAAGTGAGCCGCAGGCTATTGATACACCCGAATTGAGTTCGCCGAATCTGTAGGGTTTCCGAAGTTGCTATTTTAATGGGAAGTTTGTGTAGTCAATTCGCACCTTCCCGTGACATGTTGCACATAGCATTTTGTTTAAGTGAGCGAAATGTCAAGGTTATTGACTATCCACGATTTGCATTTTTGCCGGTTTACGCGACACAAAACACGGAATCGCCCTGGTTATTCGCAAAATAAGATTGATTTCTCGAAATCTACGGCATTTTCAGACTTGCCACTTCGTAGTGTAGAATGTCTATGTATAATGTGTATGCTCCTGTATTATTGAAAATCCTTTACTATGGCGATTTATTTAAGTGAACGAAATCTCCAGGTCAATAAACACCGCCGACTGTGAATACGTTACGTAATGATAAAAAATCTCGAATTGTGGAAAAGGTTGACTCACATACAAAGAACGTAACTTTCAGGTATTTTTCCACCGGAACAGATTTCCTCAACATTCCAGAATCTAAATGGCCTCTGGAGATGCAACATATGCGTAGGCGTATTCGTGCAAACAAATTTTGGTCGATGTTCGTTTATTGCCAGTAAAAATTCCGTAATGCACGCTAATTATTTGCTAAACATCGTGCACGCTGGCTGGCAAATTACAAAGTTTTTCATTATAGGTTCCGAACTATGCTAGAAAGACCTCGAGGTTCATCGACCTTAACCGACGCACACCACTAACATGCGGACAGGGGTACACGATGCCTAACTAACTACCTACATAGAGCATACGTCGATCATACCAGACAGCCTAACGATGTCCTACTTCCCCCTGCTTGGAAGGAAGCGATTGTCACGCCAATATACAAAACTGGTGACCGACTATCGCCTGGCAGCTATAGGCCTATAAGCCTCACTAGCGTGCCGTGCAAGGTGATGGAACGCATTCTGAAGCGAGCCATCCTAGATCACCTCACTTCCAGCAATCTGATATCTCCAACTCAACACGGATTTCTCCCAAACCGCCCTTGCGTGACAAACATGCTCGTGTTTATGGACAGCTTAACCCAAGCCAAGGACGAAGGACTCATATCGGATGCCATATTTT
>NW_008751659.1:2118563-2130674 GCF_000715545.1 Opisthorchis viverrini | reverse complement strand
CCTTCCTCTCCCTGACACACAAGGACGCGTCCGGTCTCCCGAAGTTTTGCAAGGACCGAAGGCATACCATCTGCTACATTAAAACCCAGCCATTCGGCGCCTACTCAACATAGCCGGTCGACACTTCCGGCGGTAGTTGTGTATATCCTTAGTTGTAAGAATCTTTCCGAATTCATCCGCCACAAACCGCCGCACCTCAGCTGACGGCGTACCATATCCCAGCAGGGCATAGCATATGTCCAACTCGTCTTCGGTTAGGCGTCGATTGACTGGAAGCCGATCGTACAGAAACTTTGACAGTTTGTGGTTGTGTTCCAGAAAATAAGAGGTCATTGCCAGTTAGTTCCTTTGCCCCCGTAGACAAAACCACACTGGGCAGCTGGTGCTTCGCGTACTTTTTTATTAGAGAATACACTCGGCTTACTAGCTTCTTCGAATTCCACGGCTTTTCGTTGGTCGTGGAGGGCGCCTGCTGAATTTGTAGTACACCCATTCGTAACGCAATATAGTGTTGGTGCTTCGATTACTGGATGAATGCACAAATATCACAAAGTTATCCTTCATGTATTCATTTAAGCTCTTCTCAAATGCCGTGAAGGATGAAAACGATACGCCCACAAATTTCTCAAACAAAGCCACTTCCGAAGCCACAGCAGACGAAATCAAAGCCGAATGTGCACCAATAATTTTCAGAACAGATCGATTAAAACAAATCGCAAAAAACGACTGTAGATGAGGGAGGTTTTCAGCCTACGCATATGTGCAAAGAAGTGCAACATTTTGAAGTTAAAGTTTTTATTTCGCCCGAAGGGGTTTTGCAGAAAAATGCATTGTGCTTCTAGCCACTGGCCACGAAATCCCACTTTAGCAATTTTGGCGTTCTTCGGTGTTCCTAAAGAATAAAATAGCATCTTAAATGCATCTAATGCAAATGCCACTCTATAGGATCAGTCGCAGGCGTGGCTTTGCTTTAGACACCTCAGATTCAAAAAATGGGATATTTTTGTTTGGTGAACCCCATGGATCTCATGTTCCATTAGGTGCAATAAAGTTAGATAACAGCACAAACTAGCAGTGGCAGTGCGAGGGACATCTGTGGATGGTCCCCTTTCCCAGACATGCATAACTAGCTTGTAGATAATATAGTGTTACCAGAATGCTGTGGGCGTCTTTCCTATTATAGCTATGACGTTTTGTCGGTGGTGACCAACAACCATAGAGCGGTCACCACGGTGACGGTAGCCGTTTTCACTCACTTCGACTACCTATTGTAGCTGATGGTTCCGTGTCTATGTGCGACGCTAATTAATGTTCTTCACACATGAGCAGCAGCCTAATCCAACGGGCAACGACGGCTCCTCGTACTCGTATCTCTACTAGTTTTCACTAATCTCGAATACTTGTTGTAACTGCTAGGCCCGCATTCATGTGCAACGTTGATAATGATACTGCACCTATGCACAGTAACATAAACCGATGGTCAATGACGGTCTTGTATACCGTTAGCTATACGCGATCCCGCTTGTCTTCGCTAGCTACAGTAACCATCAGTGTGACGCTGTTTAGTAGGCCTCGGCTATGCGAAGTGTCCTGATTTAACTGCCAACGATGACCCGTCATACCCATAAATGTGCGCGCTCTCGCTTATGTCTGCTGCTTATATCATCATGGAGAGCATAAAATCAGTGGTAAACACCGATCTTCACTGTCGTACCTGCCTGCTACCTACAGTAATCACCCAGCCAGTATCTGTGCGGACCGATAGAAACCAGGTCCCAACCATGTGACATCATAACGACCAACAGCTGCCCGTCGTACTCGTAAATGAGGTTGATATCCCCTACCTTGGCTGCTTATCATAATCGCAACACCTGAGTCTATGTTCAACGCTTAGTATAAAGCTGACGGTCTTTCATACTATAAGCGATGCCGCTTCTCTTCGCTACCTACAGTAAACATCAATCCAATATATATGCCGACCAGTAAAAACAAGGACTCAACTATGGGTGATAGCATAATCTGACAGCCTGTTATACTCACAACTGTACTCCAAGTCACCTAAATTGGCTATTTATCGTCATTCTCATACTTACTCGATGCCGTTTATGTTTGCTACATTCAGTAAACATCGCAACTGTAGTCGACGTAACCTACGTGACTACCTATAGTAATTGCCTGGCCCGTACACATGCCCGTAGCTAACCATAATGCCCTGGCAACACATAATAGACTAACCCAACGATCAACGGTTGTCATCGCCTGTCAAACCGCAATCACCACCCATTTTGATAACGCGCTCCCAACTCCTACCCTTGATTGGAGCCCCCCGACCACTCCCTCCAATCCCCGAAACAATGAGCTGTCGCTCACCTCGACTACTTAGCGTAACTGCTATTCGTGACGCAGATTATGGGGCCTCACTTATGCACGGCAACGTAATACAAAGGCCAACGACGGCGCTCCATACTCATGACTGCTCACGTTGATAATGCGGCCGCCATGAATTTACGAAAACACCACTGGCGAATTGCATTTTATTCACCGGCATCACTGATGCAAGGTTAATTGGTAGTCGCTCCCTTTTTCATTTTCTTAAGATCCATTTCACGGGACAAGGATTCTGAAACGGAAAATGGGCAAGCAATTAACCTTCGGGAACAGCATTTAAGCACTTGATGTAATTGAATTTTATTTGTTCGCTCACCTAGTGGTTCATAATTCCCATTACCGAGATGAGGGATGAATGTATTGTCGTTGTGGATTGCCATGGGTTCATCGATTCGGCATTTGAGGCCTTCGAGTTAAAATCACACGAATTCCTCGTCATCACGGGATTCGAAAGCAAGGTGTACAAAGCGTATGCTAATAAATTAGGCCTCAACTTACCGGTCTCTATCAACTCCGAAATTGGACAAAACAGTTTTATTGGTACTTTCTTACGGGGCAAACTCGGCTTGTCCTCCATGGACCGATCAAGACCAACATCAACGCAAGCTCTTTTAGCTGACCGGTAGGTAGACTGACCGGAAACTACTGGGAATGTACCAACCCACGTTGTGCATGTTTGGCCCACTTTCGAGTGATGTGGAACCAGTGGGCTTTCAAATAATAGAAAAAACTGGGATCTGTTCGCCTCCAGATTTGTAAATCTTGGCGAAATCTACGCGATTAGTGTTTGGTGCACGGTTACTTACACAGCTGCATCATCAAAGCGAGCCATGCGGTGGAATATGTGCCGAATGCAGTTGAAAATTGTCTGCAAAAGTTACACCGAAGCAATGAAACATGGTGCTTCCGGATGGCTTGCCGCGCGTGAAAATAGCACAGCATTAGGTCGCAGCCAAATACAGGTTTGGCAGCCCACATGTGCGAAGTCATTTTGTCCACGACGAACGTTTTGGCTGCATATTGTCCACCAATCATATCCTTGAACAAGCTGAACAGCTTTCCCAATGACGCAAAATGCTCGCTTTCGACAAAGGCATACATTGCGTGTCGACCGATCCCCCTGCCATCTGTCACAAGGAATGTATAAAGCTTGTAACTTAACAGCGAACGTCAGGAGATCGGAATTTATTTACCCAAGACGGTTGGAACCGTGTGTGGAATCAACGTTTACAACGTCCGTGAAACGTCTAAAGAGTGCTATCTGCTGCGTTCGAGAAAAGCACAGGTGACTTTATCTCACCAGCAGCACGCGACCGCACTCTCGAAACTTGGATATGATGGACGACATGTCATCTAAGAAACCGACTAAAAGTTAACCAACGACCTACTTAACAATGCGGGTCGACATTTGACGCAATAGTTACGCACATCCTTGATAGTGAGTACCTTTCCAAAGTGGTCGGCGACGTAATGCCGAATCTCCGATGACGGAGCACCGTATTTCAAAAGGGTAGAACAGATTTTTAATTCATTATTTGTCTGTCGCTGGTTGATGGGGAGCCTGTCAAAAATAAACTTGCTGCGTGGATGGTTGTGCTCCAGCTAGTAGGAAGTAACCCTCGAGCAGTCATGGTGCTGACGAACGAGGAACCTTGCCGGACAATCAGTACGACGTGTTCTAGAATGTACACACAATCAACCATGAACCTACTAGGTGCGACGAATTCCACGGCTTCTGCTTCGTCTGCAGGGATGTCTGCTGCAACGGCAGAAGGCTTTTTCATACAAAATTAGCGAATTCCTGCTCTTTTTGGAGTTTATACGGACAAAGAAACAACGTAACGTTTCGCCTGGTAATCTTTCAAAGCGACTTGAAATGCACTGAAAGAGAAAAAACTTTGACGAGATAAATTCTACACGAAATCATCTTCCGCATTTACGTGCTCAGCCATAACAGCCATTTAACATATGAATATCGTGGTGATCGAGTAGGTTTAAACAACTTACAACAAAACTGCGGCCGTTTGGGAAGATCTCATACGCCCGAAAAACTACCATCAAATGTTAAAACTTTATGGTAAAGTTTCCCTCCTTCGAACCACGGTTTCAGAGAAATTTTGGGTGTGCGTCTAGCCTCCGGCGAGAAGTGGCCTAGAGTTCTGCAGTTGATCTGATTGGCTAAACTGGAGCAGGCCGGGCCAATTCAAAGTTTGTAAAGGAATCAGGCGAATGTGACATTATAATCTACATAACTTATGAAATCGGCGTTTTATGTACATTTATGGTCAAGTACACAGAATGCTACGTTGATATTCGACATCAGGAAAGATTCATGCTTAGTCACATCGCTGAGTCAACGAACGACATTTGCAAGCTCAAGTCAACTTGTACTTTCTATAGAACCTTGTAGCGCTACTGATCGAAATGAAACTACGTTTGGTAGCTCATGGTCCTCCGCTACTCCCATGTAGACAAATAACTTAAGGTCCATGTAAACGCCTGATTTTCCTGGCACTTGATTGGTGACTTTGGACGGGGCCATCCCGGAACACCATATATTATGTATATATTATTATTATTATATATATATTATATATTATATATTGTATTACATATATTACGTAATGTTCGCTTTCTCGCCCTTTCGGTGCTTGCTACCACCGTAGTCGCTCGTGGAACTTCGTGTAAATAAATAAAGTTAATTATAGCTATGATATAACATACCGGACATTTCAGTCCTTTCCATTTTGTCAGCGTACTTCACCATCAGCTAATGAAGGATACTGCAATTTCGGTCGGTGGTTCTTGTCTCAAACGTGATCTTAACTAGCGACAACTTCGAGATCGAATTGTGTCTACAAATTTCGAAAAGAAAGCGTCTGACACGCAATAGGCCAGTTTCCGGTGCTCCGGACCGGTAACCGGAAGACCGAAAAATGCGGTCTATTGCTAAGCGGAGAACATGGTCACGTCATGCGAGACTTCTCGGTAGTCGGGTAGCTGGCCGACGTACGTTACTGCAAAATTCCATCATGTGTAAGGACATTCGCTTTTGAAATGGTACGTAAGTTCAAAGCCTATGAAACTGTAATAAAGCAACTTTGGCTAAACAGAAAATAGGCTGGCATTTTCAGATTTTAGGCATATCTATGGGTATACCAAGATCGTATTCTTCCAAAGGCTCAGATGTGAAATCATACTGGGACAAGATTGCTACATCTTTGCATAGTGCTGGGAATTTCGCCTGTGGAGCGGCACCACCAGGGTTACTCAAGCACTGGATATCAAACCGAACGGTGTCGGGGCTTAAATCTCGGAGAAATATCCCAGCAGACCCCGAACATAGCTTGGTGTGACGAATTATCAGACGCCAATCGAAGGTGAGCGTGCAGGTCGACTGTGAAGTGTGGTGGACACAGAAAGCCAAATAAATGGAAAAGGAAGAAATCCCTGCAACCACCCCCGGAAACTCTCTGTGAGCAAATCCATCAAGGATCGGAATGGAGTGGACATTCCGAACAAAGAACACCTCGACCGATGAGCCGAATACTTCGAACAACAATTGTCCTGTCCACCAGCTGCCACTCATCTGGAGCTCACAATTTATGTAGAATCCTTTACGATGAACGTAGAACCACCCACGGCCTCGGAGACTTACGGTTATATATGCTGTCTCAAGTGCCACCGCCTCGCTGATCTGGATGACCTCCCACCCTCATCGCTCAAAGATTGGGAAGTCCTGAGGCAGCGTTTTTCTGTGATTGTGGAAACGAGGCTGTCCCGGACAACAGGACTCAGTGATTGTGGTAATCATATGGAGATCAGCGTGACTCCGGTTGTAACGAGACTGTGGACGTCACTTACGGTGGCTCGTGAAAAACAGAGCAGCAAGCAGGATTCCGCCTTGGTATGGGTTGCGTTGACCAAATCTTCGCACTCCGCACTGTGCTAGAACAACGCCATCCGTATAAGCGATCAATAATTCTAGTATTCCTGGATTTCCGAGGTGTATTCTACTCTGCTGACCCACCTGTTGTTGGCACGCTTGCCCACCAAGAATGCCCACGGAAGTTCGTGAACGTAATGAGACTTTTGTATTATGCGCTTCGGGACGTGTGAGAGCATACGGCGCTCTATCCAAAAGCCTCCCCACACATTCTTTCCATTTCTACTTAACATCGTGATCGAAGAAATCATGAGGCGGACGCCGGATGGTCTCCAAAATAGCGGTGTTCAAATGGTTAGTGGCGATCGGGAATACACAGGTGACATCTTTCTTGTCTTCGAAGATGAGGAGGAGGCACAGACGGTACTTACAATCCAGGGCGAGGCACTGGAAGTTGTGGGGCGTTTTACGTAGTGTGACAGGTGACATGATCGCACGAATCTGCTAGGCCCGGGTTGCGACTGCTAATTTGAGACACCTATGGCGCCAAAGTGGTGCCTCCCTTGAATCTCAAGGAATGCATGCATCAAGCTACACTGCGGACTGTTTTGTTGTGTAGCTGTGAAACTTGGCCTGTTCGAGCGGCGGAACTGAGACGTCTTCAGATGTTCGACAATCGTTGTCTCAAAACCATAGCACATGTGGGTTGGTTTCGGCGAATTCGTAACGAGACAATTAGGAGGCGTGTTTCCGGTTGTGCAACGGGTATCTCCATCGAAGAATGTGTTCAGCACCAGAAGCTCATCATCATCATCGAAGACAGCAACATCATTGTTGACACTGATGCTTCACGACCGTACAGCGCCAGAAGCTGCGTTGGATGGAACATGTGTTGTGTATGTCTAACCATGGTTTGCCGAAGAAAGTACTGTTTTCCATGCCCAATTCAGTGGCGGAAGCAGAGAGGTGGCCAACCCTTGACCTGGAAGAGGGGTATGAAAGAAATCGCGAAACGTTTGGGTGCTGCGGTACTACTCGCCTTCCAGGATGGGGACCGCAGGATCATCGTTGCGCCTGATTGGAGACGCTGCAAGATATGGCTTTCAACCTATGTCAGTGGCGATCTTGTTGTCAGTTTCTATCAAGATTGCCTGAGTGAGTGTTTGGAGGTGTGGGCACCTCGGAACGACTGCAGTAAGGCAGCACTAAATCCCCTCTCCGTTCACCTTTATTCTTTTCCTCACAATAAGGCTTTCAAATAAATCATGGTTATGCGGCAGTGAAGCATTGGTGTTGAACACTGATGTCATGCTGCTGCTGCTGCTGATGATGATGATGAAGAAGATGGCTATTCAGAACTTCCACCCTGACTCAAATTCAATAGTGTAGTTGGTGGGTTTATCATTCTTGGTTATCATATATTCTTCATTGAAAGCATAAGCGACCAAAATGGGTGTTGCATATTATGCCCGAAAATCGCACAGTAAGCACTACCGTATGGTCCCGATAATCTGACAAGATTTCCTCGGTTTGTCAAACCACGCGAAGTAACTGGTATTAGTAATGGTTTAGTGTGTGGTGAACCAACCACAACAGATCCGCGATGCACGCTGGTTTCCTAGAAGTTTGCCATAAAGCGACAAAGTATATCGGCTGCCATGAAACTCCTTTGTATCGACTGGACAACGCCGACGCCTCGCTACTCACAATCAATCGCAGAATAAGGGAATGAGAGCCACAATTAGGCGCAATCGGTTCATTGGTGACGAGAAGTCCTGTGTCCAGCATGGCAGGGAGTGATGGCTACACAATGAAGGCGATAGCTCTGATGCGAGAATACCACTGCTCGCGTGACGCACCCATATCTTTTGGGGTCACCAACTATTGGTGTGTCTTGTCCCAGAATCCCCATCTGAGGAGATGGCTGTTACGAACGCGACTGAGTTTACTAGTAAGGGTTTGGTGCTCCGTTGCCAAGTAACGGACTAACTCCCCTGGGTCGCCACCATCCAATACATGGCTGGATGAACGGGACTCTGCAAGACAAGCGGTATAATGGAATCAGTTAAATTTATGAGCTATGAACCGTGTGCCATAGGCACATTGGTTCCAGCTGCTACAGTTTCGATCACCAGAAGCACCGCCAAGCATTGGAAACGATGGCATCCTCAGTAAGTTCGGAAATTAGGTAGCTACGCATTGAAAGCGATAGATTTGATGCACGAGCCTGACTTCGAAAATTTATGAGCTATGAACCGTGTGCCATAGGCACATTGGTTCCAGCTGCTACAGTTTCGATCACCAGAAGCACCGCCAAGCATTGGAAACGATGGCATCCTCAGTAAGTTCGGAAATTAGGTAGCTACGCATTGAAAGCGATAGATTTGATGCACGAGCGCCGCTGACTTCGATTGGACCGTTTCTGCCAGTGTCACTGACCAGTAATTAATTGAGTCCCGGGGTCTTCATCCAGCGTGGCAGTAGTTGTTAAGCCGACTAGGTTTACTTTTTTTTCATACTTCGTTGCCAGGTCACTCCGACGAATAAATGCCGTCTGGCGCATCGACCTGCATTGATCTTACTAGCCAGACAACTGCACAGCTTAAAGACAACTGTTCAGTGAGGTCCAGTACGATGGTTTCAGCCTTGAGGCTGAGTGCAACTTACACACCGTAGAAATCACGAGCAGAATACCCGAAGAGTGAAATGTGGGACACTCGAGCTCGTCCTAAGCGGTTTGAGGTGCGCGTGCTCGTCTTAACGACACAACATACATCGACAGAAAGGGAAAGCAGGGTTTCAGCGAGGGATGCCTCTTATCCATTTTGACATAAAGTACAGACTTTGGAGGCTGCAACCTGCATTAGATCTTTTGAGGTTAGTAAGTCATTTTTTGGTTTCTTTTTCTGGGTGAAGGTTTAGACACGAAACAGTGTCTGCGGCATTGGCAAATGGGTTGATCGCACTGCATTGTCTGATAGGTGAGGGAGAGAGTATGGAAGAGGGCCGGTGAGCGAAGAGCTGCAAGGGTAGATGATGCCCCTCCGTTGCCCACACCGAAAAAGGGTTTTGGCTGGGGTACCTCACCTTGAGCCTTTGACTCAAAAATCCGACCCACAACGAAATGGGAGGGTGTGGGGTTTAGTTTGGGGATCTTGCTTCTAGCACAGTCCGCAAGACAGTTGTTGTTGGGGCTTCCTTGGGGATCTCTCCCGGGAGCCAATAACTCTACAGTCTGACCCGCTCGACTGCACGGGGCCTGCCCGGCCCGAGAGCGCAGGGAGTGTAGCATTACTGTCTCACTTTCAATGCAGCTGCGCATAGCAGGCGCCCTTTGAGCAGCACTGCACTCTAGTTCTAAAAGTATTTCGACCGTATTGCATAATGCGCCGGCGGTCACGATCGACTGTTGGGCGATCACAGTATGAACGTGCTGGTCCTCTGGGGAAACACCTTCCCTATCGGAGTGGTCAGTACGACTTTACCTCCAGACTGCCTTGTAACAGGATTACTCGAAGTACGGGGACTCGCTGTTCTTCGTCATGCTGCTTCCCGCTGGCCTTCCTGGAATAGTTGAACCATAGGGAACTGAGTTCCAGCCACTATAGCCCACAGGATCATTGAAGCACAGAGGCCCGACCACCACGACAAGGTGACAGCTTTAGGTTGGGAGACAAACGGTATTCTGACAAAGTAGATGGCCTAACTAGCGTAACCTGTGGGGCGTGACCAGCTGATCTATCGTGGGAGAGTGAGCTTTCCTGGGAGCCATCTAGAGTACCTGAGCATTACTGATCTGATGCCCCTATCAAACCCGCGCAGTGCTTCGGGGACACTGATGGTCAAACAGTCCTAGGTCCTCCTAACGAACATATTGCTCAACATTTCTCTCTCTCTCTATTTCAGCCTTTCATTGGACTGTTTTGTTCCATCCCATTCTTTATTCTTCGAATCTCGATATTGGCTGTTCAGTTGCTGCAGTATAATTTCCTCAAGGCTTTTTGTCTTCTCAATTCCGTTTGTAACTGACAAGGTTGATTGACTGGTCAGTAGAGAACATAACAAGTTGTCGAAAAGGTCGATCCCGTCTCAAAGGACTTACAAACAAAAGAATGGGTCTCCCATACGTACCTCGTTGCTCTAGCACTTGGAGGGGTGTGAGGATCTGGTCCGAACATTCCTTTCTAGCGTGAATCCTGCTCGCTGTTAAGAGACTGGAAATTCATTTGCTCTTGTAAGACGGTAAAGAATAGTTCACATTAGATGTGCTGTTGCAACATTGGACAATTTGATGTCATTGCGACTATCGCATTAGTAACGAGCGCTTTCTTTCGAAAAATATCCACCAGTGCCGAGCAACCCCAGTTGGCTGAGGTCGATGATGTTGATGATGAGTTGGCTGAGACATCTCTTTTCTGCAAAACAAAAGCAAACAAATTTAGTAACCATCGACTGATAGTTCTACCTCCACTCTTGAACAAAGATGGTGGCGTTTTGGCAGGACCAGCAGGTTCGTTATGCTTAAGAGGTCAAATCTATTCGTGTATCTTCGAATACCTTCAAGTTTTCACGTTCGCCAGGAGTCTGATTGGATGTCCTGTAGAGCAGCAGCAGCTAACCAGTAACTTACTACTCAGCAGTCGGTCCAACGGTTCAGATGCTGCTTTATTGGGGATGAGCGAGACCCGTCTTTTGGAAATACAAATCCCGGAAGGCTTCTTGAGGCTTGTACGGATGAACTGAAGGCCTTTCCGAGTGTCCCCAGAGTCTTTCCTTCCTTCACTTCTCTAGCTCTTCAGATCCATCATTTTGATCAGCATGGACACTCATCCCCACTTCACGTTGGACGAGCTGGGAACAAACCACCTGAGCTACCAGCATTTTCCTCCGTGAAATCATCATCGATGACGACACACCGGTAATTTATACTGGCGCATGAGAACGAAAAGAGGGAAGTATAGGGACTTGGTGTGCAGAAGCCGCCACGAAGAGACTGGACCTTACCGTGGTGTTGCGGTTTGTGTACCTCGGCGACCCATTGAGCTATACTGGGGAGTGTCCTCGTGACCAGGTTGATACGTGGGTAGAGTCTGACGAACACAGTCTCCTGGCCCTCCAGGCTGGGGGTTGGAACAGGTATGGCGACGTGTTCCGTAAAAATGGTAATGTACTTGCATTTCCAGCCGAACACCGCTGCCTTGCGGTTAGGCTTTTGGGCCAAAGGCTTTGGATGAGGACCCTAATGGTCCTCCTGTCTAGGTGTGGCGCCCTGGCAGTATCCCAGCCCACGTACAACCATTAACTGCACATACACAAATAAACTCATGCCACATCGGCCGTCGCGTGGTGACATCAGCCGGGTCGCCTTACTTGCTGCATACAGTAGGGCGGGTAAGCGAAAACATGCTACTGCTGACGCTCCCCTTCTTACACTTTCACGTTTTCCTTCTTTCACCCTCCCCCACCCAAATTCGAATACTTTCTCCGCAGGTCCCAGCTCTAGGACTGACCGTGTTGCTCGCCCTGCTTCATACTCAGCTGCAGCTTCTGCACGTCCGAGTTCAGTTACAACCCTAAACACTTCGAAGTCTGTTTTCAAACCCCAAAAGCCTGTCTATTAACCACCTTCAATGTTCGCACACTGAAGCAAGCAGGTCAACAGGTGGCTCTTGCGCGTACGCTGGATTCCCTCTGTATTGATGTATGTTGTCTGTCAGAAACAAGGACGCAGGACGCAAGTACTGTGATTGAACTGACTGCCCTCTCGCTCTCATCCAGGTTCCGACTGCGCACCTCTGGTGATGTAGAGGCCGCTGCAGCTGGATATGCTGGGGTGG
>NW_008751659.1:2106744-2116283 GCF_000715545.1 Opisthorchis viverrini | reverse complement strand
TTTTACCAGGCTACAGTAAGGGCTGTGTTGTTGTATGGGTGCGAGACATGGCCTCTGTGGACAGATGATGTGAGGCGTCTTCAGTTTTTGACCCTCCGATGCCTCAGAAGCGTGGCTGGTGTCAACCTGTCAATAATGAGATAATTAGAAAACGGGTGTTTGGTTGTGTGGTAGGTAATTAAATCGGGGAAAACATCCAGCACTACCGCCTACGATGGCTTGGTGATGCCGTGTGCTACGAGTGCTACGATGGCTCATGCTACGCATGCTGAAACACCGTCCATCCAGACGAGTATTGTTCCCGCGTCTCATTCAGAATGGCACAAACCGCGACTTTGCAGAAGGGCGCTAAAGAGATCAAGAGGAGTTTGAATATTGTTGGTATTGTACGCCTTCTAGGGTAGAGTCACCGTGACCCATCCCCTCAAAATCAAGAACGTACTTCCGTACTGTGTAGGCACCTCAGTATGCGTGACATAGGCCAGCACTAGGTCCCCTCCCTCACCCATGATGATGATGATGATGATGATAATGATGTGCAGAAGCAAATGTCCTCAGCGAACGTGGTCAGGAATAAAGTGCCCGCACCTTTGAACAGCATTAGAATAAATATCTCAGCATCACGTATGAGTAAGGCGTCAACTTGATTAAACAAACACCCGACTGGAACCTCATCCGACATACACCTGGCGCAAAACGTCGGACGAACTCTAGCTAGGCCGTCAGGCTGGGGAATGACAACGTGCATGCCATTTAGGTCAGTAGTGTGGCACGTTCTCTGAGGGTTCAAATCCCGTGCAAACAGGATTAAATGAGCACCAGCCAAGAAGAGGCAAAGATCCCACAACGCTCGTCTCACGTGAACTTTCGACCATCGATGATGAGTACTAGAAAATGTTTTCTGTGGTTGGACGCGAGTAGTACATGCACCAACAGCTTTAACCAGATAAGTTATATTATATTATTATTATATTATTTAAGTGTTTCTCACTCGTTTTTGGATACATGGTTACTTTCGAGCTCGAGATGGCTCAGCGGTCACGGGGCGAGGCAGCTGACCGGGAGGCTCGTGTTCCGAACGCAACACTGATTTCGCGATTGCTCCAGCCAGTGAAACGATAGGTGAAGGAATGCCTGATTTATTTATTCGCAAAGCGATTCCTGGCTAGCTTTCCGCAACACAGTCTCTGGGGAAAGTGCATACGAGCGAATGGAATGTAAACCTGAATCGCCCGTCAAAAGAAGTAAAATAGGATATACCCGTATTGAAGTGTGAGAGTGCACCAGGACCGGATGGTTTTGATGGCCCTCTTCAAGGATTGCGCAGAACCATTGGTGACCCATCTGGCAAAACTCATGTGAGATGGCCTAAGTGGTTAGAGCGCGAATTTACTGACCGGAAGGTCCGTGTTTCGAATCCGACCTCCGCCACTCTACTTCCCCTGTCTAGGCTTGGGCAACCTGGCAGTATCTCAGCCCTCGTGCTTCTTTCGGGTGGCATGACAGCTAGGCACCGGAAGGGTGCTACAACCGAAAGCTTTCTTTCTTTCTATGCGTTATGTAGTGAAGTGAAAGTGCCTGCAGAATTTCGCACATCGATAATTATCCCTATCTTTCAGAAGGTTATGTGGATGTGTGAAGCACCTGGTAGCTGTGACATCGAACGTGTTCTCTGGTCTTATCCTTCGTAGTTGATTGAATACAGGGAGAGGCAGATCCGTACAAAACAAGCTAGGTTCAGTCGTCTGACAGATTCTGGAATCGCAACACTGCTTCCAATAATCAACAATGATGGTGTTCCTTGATTTGAAAGCCGCATTTTTCCCTGTGGACTTTCAGGCACCGTGAAGCCTATGGAGCGAAGGCGCCCCTCATAAATTTCTATCTCTTAAGGCTTTATCGGCCCCGGTGATTTAGCCGAGCAGAGCAACTTTTGTGAACCTTTGTCGCCTGTGGTGCGGGCGTGATATCAACTCACCTGTCAAGGGTTTAGTTGGTAATGCTTCGGTGCTCTGAATATTGTTATACGGATCAAAAGCCTGGCTGCTGAGCACTAAGGATGTAAAAGAAATTTCTGTATTGGTCCATTGATGTCTTCAGGAATTGCCCGAGTCGGATAGAAAAAACGAATCAGTAATGCCGGAGTACTATGAATGGTTTTCAAAGGAAATAACCCATGGTAGATGAACTAATTACACTCCATTAGTTGTACTGGCTTGGTCAGGTGCTCCGTGTACCACATGACAGATTTCCTTGAAGAGCTGTTTTCGCACAGCCGCGCGAATGGTTTGAAGCAGCCAGGGGACAAGCAACGACCTAGCAGCGAAATGTGAAAAGCATCGCCAAGAAACTCAACTGAGCTGTTCGTTGTCGTCTCCCAGGATGGGGCCTCAATACGGGACGCACTACTAGTTAGGGACATTGTCAGACAGCCCACTCGCCCCCTTAATGTCGCTTAAGCATCCAAACTGTTGGCTTCGATGTATAGCTTCTCCGGATCTCTCTGCCCCTGGCCAGCCTCCTGAAGTTGAGTGGGTCGGACCAAGGATTCACTCGCTCCAGGAGGGGCCTCACACGCAAACTGACGCTGTTTAATGATTCCTACCTTTGAGTCAGGTGATAGAGGAAGAACCTCTGAAGAAGACTCTGCCTTTTCTCACTGCTTTGTGGGTCGGAATTTTTTGCCAAAGGTTCAAGGTAAGGCAAATCAACCAATGCCCTTTTTTCAGCCTGGTCACTCTGGAAGTACCGGTTGCCCTTACAGTGTTCTTTCATTGACCTGTCCCCACACGTTCCTCTCCCAGGTCTTTCTGATTTATTTAGCTGCCAATCACCTAGCCGTCGCTCTGTTTCTAGGCTTCTGCCAGTGATACAAATCAAACAAAGTCCTTATAAAATGCGAGGAAGCTATCGGGAGTTTCTGATATCAACGCTGTACACTGTGTCAGGTTGGGCGATAGACGGCTCTTTCTCAGGCCTAGTTCTGTCCATCGATTGAAACACGCATACAAGACCCCAGTTCAGTCAGACACTCCGTGCGAACCCGAATGCCTCGCACATTACTTCCAGTGTGCCAGCTGATCTTCACTCAATGATTCATGATATTTACGGTATTGGATTTGTGCTTAGCTCCAGAGTTGAATGCCCCTTACTGGACAGTTGTGTGTGCTATATTAGAATGACTGGTTCAATCAAGATCAATGCATCTGGACGCGGTAAACGACAGACGACAGCTCTTAAGTCGAGAAAGACAGCTATCATGATCTGTCATGATCGCTTCGGTCAGCGGGAAGTGCAGAGATGGTGATTTTTGCAGGTGATCTGAATGGCAGGTCGCCTGGCTAGGTCATAAGGAAGCGCATCTTGTCGACAGATTCGGAGTTGATGCTCGCCGCTCAGATAACTGAGAGCAACTTATTTAATTGTATTCTGAATGTTTGTTTCTATCCAGCTCAGGCTTTCGGCGCAAGCACCCACACCACGTGAATTCGGGACCCCCAACAGGATATCAGATGCGGATTCAGGTGGACTATATAATAATAGTAATAATAATGTTTCAGCTGTAACGTCTAGTGCTTAGCTGCGGTTCCACCCGAGGGTAACAGGAGAGCCAAGGTACCCCCAGGTGCCCAAGCCTTAGTGCTTAGCTGCGGTTCCACCCGAGGGTAACAGGAGAGCCAAGGTACCCCCAGGTTGCCCAAGCCTAGATAGGAGCAATCGAGACGCATAGGTTGGGTAAGGACCTTTGAAGACTATGTGTTTGACCGTCAGTATCCCTTAAGCACTGCGCGTGTTTGGTGGGAGCACCAGGTCAGTAGTACTGAGGTACTCTAGATGGCTCCAGGGGAGCCATCTCCCTTGATAGATCAGCAGGTTACTTTTCACAGATTACTCTGGTTAGACCATGTACTTTTGTATGTCAGGGTACCGTTTGCCTAGCAGAGTTCCGCTCATCCAGCCATGTATTGGATGGTGGCGACCCAGGGGAGTTAGTCCGTTACTTGGCAACGGAGCACCAAACCCTTACTAGTAAACTCAGTCGCGTTCGTAACAGCCATCTCCTCAGATGGGGATTCTGGGACGAGACACACCAATAGTTGGTGACCCCAACAGATATGGGCGCGTCACGCGAGCAATGGTATTCTCGCATCAGAGCTAACGCCTTCATTGTGTAGCCATCACTCCCTGCCATGCTGGACACAGGACTTCTCGTCACCAATGAACTGATTGCGCCGTCGTCTCCAAAGTATGGCTCTCGTTCCCTAATTTTCCTCATCTCCGATGCAGGAACCAATGGGACAGCTGTACTTTTGTACACGGTTTATAGGTGAAGATAAACCAACCCGTTACTATTACGAGATGAATAGATCCGGACCGACTTGCTCTGTGGACCCGCACAGTGGCGTGATTCCAGTCAAGCACCCTACGAGGAAGACTAATCTTCTGTTGGAGCTATTTGCGAGTAACGGATAGCCACATGACCTGAATGAGTCCACGGTCGGAACTCCCCAAGCAACACGATGCGAGTGGTTTTTAATGAAAGTTCGCACTAGCTAGGAGCGTACGACATTCAAGAAACAACTTAGATGGCCGCTTCTGATTATCGAGCATGGGTAATAAATCTACTATATAGCTGCGCTTTTCCAAGCCTATTCGTGTATACTGGTCGGTGGTACTGCCCTGAAGATGACATGATATGCGGTTTCTGCTCTCCGAAGCAGTTGTGGAGGCTCGGTCCGCGTTTGCTAACTTGAGGCACCTATGGCGTCAGAATGGTTTATCCCTGAATCTGAAGGGACGTGTGTATCAAGATACAGTACGGGCTGTTTTGTTGTATGTCTGTGAGACTTGGCCTATTCGAGCAGCGGACCTGAGACGTCTTCAGGTGTTCGACAATCGTTGTCTCATAACCATAGCTCGTGTGGGTTGGTGTCGGCGAATCCGTAACGAGGGAGTTAGAAAGCGTGTTTTCGGTTGTGTAACGGGTACTTCCATTGAAGAATGTGTCCAGCACCAGAAGCTGCGTTGGTTGGGACATGTGTTACGTATGCCGAACCATCGTTTGCCGAAGAGAGTGCTGTTTTCCATGCCCAATTCGGAGTGGCGTAAACAGAGAGGTGGCCAACCCTTGACTTGGCAGAGGAGTATGAAGGAGATCACGAAACGCTTGGGTGCTGTCGGTGCTACTCGCCTTCCAGGATGGGGACCGCGTGATCCTCACTGTGTCTGGTTTGAGACACTACAAGATATGGCTGCCAACCGATGTCAGTGGCGTTCTTGTTGTCAGTTTCTGTCCAGATTGCCTGAGTGAATGTCTGGAGGTGTGGGCACCTCGAAACGATTGTGTTAAGCTAGCACTAGGTCCCTCCCCCATCCACCTTAATTCTTTTCTTTACAATAAGGCTTTCAAATAAGTCATGGTTGTAAGGCAATGAAGCATTGGTGTTGAACACTGATGTCATGCTGTCGTTGATGATGATGATGATGATGATGATGATGATGATGATGATGATGATGATGATGATGATGATGATGATGATGATGATGTGGAGGACATAGGCAAAACGATCTTATCTGCAATTCATTCTGAATATTTTATCTCATTTCAACCGGATAGCAACATGACTGTTTATTGGAATTTAATCCGGCAAACGCTTTCAACCTTGGGACTGAGTGCGGGTTCCACACCGTAGATGGCACGATCCATTGCACTAAGATCACTTGACACCTTAACAGTGAAATGTCTGATATCTGAGTTCGTCCTGATCGACCGAAGCCTGACCAAAGCGGAATTTTGTTAGCCTGTTTCGGAGACAACATACATGTAAGGAATTTGAATGGAATTTTAGGGCGATTTTTTCCTACAACTAAAGTCGGTTTTTCTCAAAGCCGAGAATCACCTGAATCTGTTTCATTTTTTTCGCATAGCTATAGAATCTGCAGGAAACCTCCATGGTAATAGTTGTGAAGTAAATCGTTCGGGTACCAACTGGTGAATCTCTCACCTGAAAAGTCGTCACTCGAAAACCAATCAGTACGTGACGACTTAATGTGAATCCCGTGATTGGAGGACCAGCGGTGCTCTGTTCTGTCCAAATGCAACCACACTGCTAAGCAGCCACTCATAGCTGAACTGCTAGCAGGAGAGCTGCAAGTTTGAGTCTCTACGCATATTCGCGTGATGTGTACTGCGGATGATTCTCAATACGGATGGAACAGCTGTACGATGCGTCTGAGAGTTTTGGAATGGATTGACTTCACAGGATGAAACCTCGATTCAAAACCGGATTTTCTGCATCCAGGTTGAAAAGAGGCATATTAAAGTTGGTAAGGTAGACCAGATACGGGTTTTTCAGAGTTATTTTGCTTTATTTTCCCGGGTGGAAGTTTAGACAACTGCTGTCTACTGAGTAAAACTCAGTGGACCAGGTGAATGGTTTGGAAGGAGTGCGGATGAGTCAATGAACTAACGGCTTCTGAGAATAATAAAAAATCGTTCAGCTGTCGCACCCTTTCAATGCCTAGCTGCCATTCCAACGGAAGGAGCTATGAGGGCTGGAATACTGCCAGGTCGCATAAGCGTAGACAGGTGCAGTCGGAATGCTGAGTTTGGGTCCGAACCACTAACCTTCCGGTCCGTAGGCTGGTGCCCTAATCACTGAGCTATCTGGAGCTGGTGAGAATGATACAGCCCGGTTGCTCACACCGAAGAGGGTTTGGTTGAGTAACGTTGTGATCATTCGGTCCACAACTCCGAGCCACAAAGCAGTGGTAAGATGTGTGGTTTTGTTCGGGGACTCTCAAGTGACGACTGAATTGTTCCTCTCTCGATGTTCCGGCATTCTGTGACTTGAAACCAGCAAAACTACAACGTCGACTCATTTAGACATCATTGTTGTTCAAATACTGATCTAATGCTTGTTTCAAAATCGTGTCCGGGCTGGCGTTTCAACCGAGATATTTAGCTCAAGTACTAGATTGGCACTGTTAGGTCCGATATCGATTGACTGGGTATGCAGCCAAGTCTACGCCACTGGATTGATATTTGCGGGAGCCTTGCCAGAGACCGCCTTGTGTGGGCTATGTAACCACGACTCTGAACGTTCAAAAAATCAATAACCAAGATGGAGTAAGTATACTGAGCGAGAGACCCCGTATTGTCGCTCGCCAGGACCTCGTCTGAGCACTTCAGGTGGGAGTCCTAGTGCCCAGTTATCTGCTCGAATTACTATCTGTAGTCTCTAGACCTTGGCAGTTCTACCCAACCGACAGGGTAGTCAAACGGATTCAGGTCATCCCTCACGCAATCTTGAGTGAAGGTCAGACTTGCAATATTCCTCGCTATTTAGTCGGTCCCTAGTTCTTGTGGGGGTACTGCGATAAGATTAATTGGATCTCTGATGAGTAATATCACGTTCAACAATATGTTAGGGTTGATAAGGTCGAAGTCGGTGCGGTAGTTCATGTAACACGCCGCTGCAGGTTGATGGAACGTGGAGTGATGCAACACTGGATGACCTATTCCTAAACAAAGGCATCATTGATTAGATCAGGTACATGCGTATCTGATAATTAAAATTCGATTGAGGGTAAAGGTTTGGAACTACTTTGGAAGCTGCATTGATAGCGTACTGCTGTCTCTTTCCTCGAAAGTGGAAGTAGAATTGAAGTGCAGTAGTCAGGCATAAATGTTTCTGTTTCACGCGCAGGGTAAACAAGACCTGTAGATAAAATTTATTAACATAGGAGTGTACGCCTTGCAATTCTCACATGGGATGCCATCTATGAAGTGTTTTCTGTCTTTTCTAACGATTACTCGTCTGTCTGGATGGCACCGTCGAATGTGGTTGTAACATTTTAACATCCTGACACTTACAAACCCAACTTGATGGTTAGATGCTTCAGCCGCTGGAGTTGCCAAGATTACTTCACTTACCAGAGACGTGTTAGCATCAAGTGGTCAGCAGATGTGAGATGTATCCATGTTCATGAGGGTTTGCCCGAATTTCTTGTGTTGTTGTCCTGAACACCACTTGGAATTGGTTTGAGAGTTCGTCTATGGTCTTTGAACAGCTCAGTACTGCTTGCAGGCACAAGGGGATGAGTGAACGACACTGTCATTATAGACGTTATTTTTCTATTGGATTGTCATCCACCCAAACCCAGTGGAGATGATCCAGGTTCTCATTGCCGTCCTCAAATGTTTCATTGAATCATGAATCAGTTTTTTTAATAAAGCGCTGGTGGCTTGTAATTTACTATGATTACATTTGTTGTAATTTTGCTTATCCTTTTCAGAAACAGTGTTGTCCCACCACCACTTTATTTCCCAGAAACCATGGAGTGTTTGATGTTATTTTGCACTGCTGGGAACATGTCACTTTGTCAACCCTGCAAGATCCCATTTAGCAAAGAACACCGGAAGAATTGGAATGCGTACATAGATGCAATTGAAGGAAACTGGGAAGATAGATACCAGCCATACGACTATTACAGTGAACTCCGGCACCGTCCTTATTGTTGTCCATTGAAAAAGGGGTCATTTTGCCGACTAAATCTTTTGATGGAACCCAGGAAAGATCCTAAGAAATTGTACGATCTGACGTAAGTTCCATCGATTATTTGGCCGGTCAACTAATCAACTGATGTTCAGGTGTGGGAAGCATGAGTTCATTGAACCAATGTTTTGCAACGACGCCAACGGCCATCGGTGTTGCAACGAAACACACTGTAATATTCCCACACCCGATGAACTTAGTATACTCCTTGAGAAACCTCCTTATAGTATCTACATGATTTTGGTATGTGTGTTGGCTGTGTTCTGCATCATCCTTTGCTGCATTCTGGTGGCGTGCTGTTGCCGATCTCGTCAAAAACTAGGTAAGTGGCGGTTCTCAAAGCACCCTAGTTTTCCTTCCTGTGGATGTTGTCATATTTTTGTGTCGTCTGGTGATTGAGTCTGTCATGTGGCGATAATATTGATCTGATTAGTGATTCATCCAAACGTACAAACTTCTCTAGTGTGTAGATGTAGGGTTTGTCCTTCGTCCTACAGAGGTTCGTCGGTGGACCTCCCCATTTTACGGTGTCCCGGTTTTCAGGGTAATTGTACGGTCTGTTCCCGACCACTAGCTCGGTGATTATCTGAAATACTCTTCATAGCAAGAAATGAACTCGAATTACTCCGAGTTTGATAGGTGTTATACATAGAACTGGAAATGCCCGTACTGGATTCTTAAGTTGTACCGATAGAGGTGTAGATATATTCTGACACGGAGTTAAAATGCTCAGTAACGGTGTACAGTCAGTGGTTCGTAACCCGACGCACCGGTTTCGGGGTGTTACTTGGTAGCCTGACATTTTAATGCTCACAGCGGGTGAATTTGAGGTTCATTTCAAGACAAAGCTTGTTGGTACTATGTGGGACGAAGAGCAAGTGCCTGCAGAATGGGGCATGTCGACAGTTATCCCTATCTTCAAAAAGGGTACACGGACGCTATGCGAAAACCACCGTGGCATCAGCCTGTTAGCTGTGGCAT
>NW_008751659.1:2086136-2105955 GCF_000715545.1 Opisthorchis viverrini | reverse complement strand
CGGTGCGCTCCATATTACTATATGGATCAGAAGCCTGGCCGCTGCGCGCCGAGGACGTCAAAAGACTTTCAGTGTTTGACCATCGATGTCTTCGGAGCATTGCCCGAATCTGGTGGGAACACCGGATCAGCAATTCTGAAGTACGTCGAATGGTATTCGGGAGAAATAACTCACCCTCGATAGATGAATTGATCACACTGCACAGGTTGCGTTGGCTTGGCCACGTGCTGCGTATGCCAGTCGACCGACTTCCTCGAAGGGCTCTTTTCGCCCAACCATGTGAAGGGTGGAAGAGAGCCAGAGGCGGTCAAACAATGACTTGGCAGCGAAGTATGAAGGCCCTTACCAGCAAACTCAGCTGCGCTGGTCACTGCCGTCTTCCTGGATGGGGACCCCGAGATGGGCCACATCAATGGCTAGAGACATTATCAGACATGTCCCAGTCGCGCCCTCAATGGCGCTCGTGCATCCAAGCTATTGCCTTCAATGCATAGCTCCTTTTCCACTCCCACCCCCCGCTTGACAACCCACTGACAGTGCTGGATTTATGCACCAATTTACCAGCTCGCGCGTGCAATGCGCAGCTACCTACCCCCCAATCATCGGTGAACGAAACTGTGGCAGCTACAACCAGTGTACGACCAGTGCGCGGTTCTTACAGCTGACAATGATGATGATGATGATGATGATTTCAAGACATCCTTAAATGTATGTCTGTTGAACAATACCGAAACACTCGTAACAGGGTTCTTAGTTAGCCCCTCATACCGCGTTGGATAATGTCTTAACGATGAATATTATGTTTGGTACATGCATGCCTTTAGCCAATGAAAGTTCATAAATGGGCTTTCCATTGATTACTGATATCGTTAAACTAGAAACGCCTCGACCAAGCTGAAATGTGCAGCAACGCATGAGTATTTGTATGGGATGCCATTCTTTATCCTTTCGAACTCCGTACATGAAACCGTCAAGCAACGCAACGTCTGAGGGAAATGCCCGCATAGAGGTATACTAGTAAGTAACTTAGGGCTAACTCTGTCCTACAGTAATCCCCAGCCACAGTGACTCCGGCAAGTTCCCGAATGATGTACCACCGTATACATGTAACAGAAATATGGAGGATACATCTATAGTCTATCCAGACACCATCGGGTTTAACTGTTGGGTTGTTCCCCCATGTCTGCAGTGTTTAGAATATTCCGGAACAACGGTACTAGGATTGGATTTCTGTGACTATCATTGTGTAGACAAATATCTAACACTAGCTGGCCGTATGTATGCTTAGGGTGCATCTCATGATTAGCCGGGGTATCGGACAACATTCTGTGCACATACTGTGGGTTTCAACTGTTTTGTTGATACCCGACCATAGCTTCTCTCGTTCGCAAGTGGTTCGCCACTGAGAGGCTCCATTTCGGGTTGCCGAGTTGTCCATTGGTTTTCATTGCGTTGTGTTTTATTTACTCCTGGGAGCAACTTGCCTTAACACTGAGCATTCTGGGGTGTTAAGCAAGCACTGTTGCCAGAAGTGGATCTCTGTTACCGTCATTCGTTGTATGGACACAACTTACTAGGTGCTAGGCCCTTGAGTGGGTCGTATGAGTGAAACTTGTGTACACTGTAGGTCCCAAGTGGTTAGTTGTGCCCAAATGACTGGAAGATTTTGGTGACAGTGTGACAGTTGAGTTTCATTATCTGATGCTGGGCCTTATGATAGCGTTTAGGCGAAATGCTGGTTTAACTAAGCGAGTTTTTGGGTATTGTCTGCTATTTCATTGTGAAACCGGTTTGTTTTGGATCCCAGACTGGTCGCTTGAGACCGCTTTCATAATAAATATGCCGCATCATCCGTTTGTTCTATTAAATGTTAGATATCAGGTGTACTTGGCTTTTTCGCTTCAACTCAATCACAATCACACTTTCTCCTTTGTTTCTTGGACAAGGTCGGCCGCGTGGAAATACATCGAAATGGGACGCTGAAGCAGTTCACAGTCAATTGATGGCTGAGTGCATGGTGACTCCTGACTCCAGCAGCTTTCAAGGGAACGCCAAAAACTTTTCATCCATACCTACGACCGCTGTTTTGCCGACTGCAGTGGCACCGAACAGCTGTCGTACAGGGAACGGGGGAAGTAGCCTTAGTTATATGGGCAGTAGTGGCGTTGGTGCTACAACACTCACTCCTTTGAATACTGGCTCGTACTCAGCATCTCCCGGTGGAGCACCTCCGTTTACGAGCACCGGTGGAAGTTCTGTCGCCCCAACGCTTCGTGAACTGCTTGAAGAGACATGTAGTGGGTCTGGTTCGGGGGTAGCTCTTCTAGTTCAGCGCACTGTGGCACGTCAGATACAACTGGAAGAACGGATTGGCGAGGGAAGGTATGGTGAAGTTTGGAGGGGTGTGTGGCAGTGTGACCAGGTAGCGGCTAAGATTTTCTCCAGCCGTGAGGAATGCTCGTGGTTCCGGTAAGTTACCTTTCTCTTCTCCAGACTTACAGTTTTGATATTAATGTTTTATTACCTCACATGCTATTGGTCTTGATGGTTGATGCGTCGCTCCTGTCTTGTGTATATGTTTGGCTGTATACAATAAATGTTTAATAGTGTTTCCACTTGGGGACTTAATTGTGGAAAATATAAAATGGTCCTCCCGATTAGAACGTTCAATCTTAACTTAAGCAATTGCTGAAAAGGAATTCCCACGCCATGCACACCTGGCTCATGCTTAGTTAAAGGTATATTCGACGACTCTGGTCACAAAATGCCGGTTTTTCGCTTCAGCCAAACTGAACGCTCCTAGAATCCGGTGCATGTGCTGTTGTGTCGTGATGCTAGACCTATGCACATGTAGTCGATCCTTTGCGTCAGTGTCGTCACGATTGGTCTGTTTAGGCGCCGCTTAGTCAGGCTTAAAGAAGAACTGATGGTGCACGATGAAATGATGAAAATGATGCCAGTTATTGGGAACTCGAAATTTATGGGGTCGCTTCATCCCATTTTCCAGCTCGTTGTCACAACTTGGTGACACCCTCCGACCAATATTACTATGCTGTAGTGATTATAGTACTACTATCATCGGTATATCGGTAGTGGCACTTATGACGCTTGATCATTGTGGCAAGTGACGGTAAATGCAGCACGTTCACTGCCCATACAAACTACCTGTGCGAACAATACTTGGAGTATTACAACCGAGTATCGATAGCACTGGATAACTATATACATGATCATATAGATGCTTGGGGCTGGGTTATTCGGATGTTTTTCTCTTTAGGAATCAATGTGGTCAACTCATTCGGGTGGAAAGCAAAGGAGACGAGGCGCAGGGTGGATTTGTGGTTACTGATTCTATGGAAGTTCGAACGAAACGAGTCGTTCACATGGGTGGCCCGGCTGTTCTAATGTCAAACCGTTAGTTCGTCCCATTAACCGCGGTCTGCCATAACCTAGTACTAATACCCTACCCAAGTATTATCCGTAGAGCATACCACCCCTAATTCGACCTTGTTGGGCTTGTTCTGAACCTTCAGCATGCATATGTGCAATGAAAAGAGGACGAGATCCAGTTCGACAATCGTCCCAAGGCTTTGCCTGATGAACGACCAAGCTTTTCCTACTCAGGGCAGCAGTTTTGCGACCTTGTTCAATCACACTGGTCGTTCGGAGTTGAACAATTCACATCCGAGTTTTGTGTCGTAATTTCGTACCTGTCATCGACCATTATTTATTTTCCAGTTTACTCGAAAATTAACTTTCACTAGGTTATATCGACTGAGTTATCTCACATAGCCCTTGGTTATTTCTGCGTTGTTCACATTTCACTCACTTCTCAATTCACACATTCCCAGCGACTTTTACCACTTCGGTTATTTCCTGTTGAACGAATGCCTCCTTTCTAGGTGCGTGCGTAGTTATGCATGCGTGTACGCGCAAGCTTATGGCACGCGTGTTGTCCTGAAGCTTTTCTTTGCTCAGGAATGTGATGTGCGGGTATTGTCACGTTTTTCATGGACGGAATGTTTCTGGGTTTGGATAGAATCGGCTCGTTCCTACAATCTTTCTTTCTCTCTCTCTCTCTCTCTCGGGTGTGGGTGTTTTACTTCGACGTCGTTTCTCTGTGCTCTACCTTATCGCATTGATTTACAATGACAAGGTTGTTCACGCTTCAGCAGAGTAGATAAATTAGTACTTCCACGGTTTCAGTGTTTGGAATTTCCACCCTATATATTGTTTCTTTTCAGTTAGCATAACTAATAATGGTAGCGAAAATCGATGGGGGTTGCACGTCTTCGTGTGTTAAGCTTGGCCTGACATGGAACCATGTTCCAGAGTAGAGTTTGTCGATTGTTTAGTATGCTTTGCGTTGGGTTAGATTAGTGAAGATCGAGAAAACGCTGCCCGGCTGATACAGTCTTGCCATAACTTGATGTTCAGATGCTTTTGATATCCTCAACAAGTTGCTGCCTTTCTCGTATCTTTCCTAACCAGAACTTTCCTTTTTTCATGATTGTAAGGCCTTTGTAGTTGGTGCTGGTGTTTCGTTGTCCATGTTACTAGTGCTGGATCCAGTCTTAGAACATTGGACTCAAGCAATGAAGGCAATGAGGTCGACACCTGTGTAACACTGTGATACCCTCCTCTGAACGGGAGGCCTGTCATATTTATGTACGCTGCTTGGCCTGCCGGTATACTATCCGAAGTTGGGTTATGCTAAACCTCGCTTGAAGTACTGGATGAAAATTCTATCTATAATTTCATTTTCCCACGAAAAACTCCTTCAGTAAGGGACACGCAGTAAGATGACTGACTTGCCTCCAAGTGCGATTTATCCTTTCTACAGGGTTTGTTTGAATACATATTTAGCCAGTCATGCTTATTCGGTGTGTTTATATCAGGTCTACCTTATTCATTCAGGGCGAGATGCTATCTTTGTGGATTGATTATGAGTGTGTTAACACCGCCTTGCGACTACGTGAATCGGTTTATGGTCTGATTAGTACCTACAAGCCAGCTTGACTGCGCAATGTTTTGCCGTCAGCTGTTCAGTAGTTTAAATCCGTTCTCTTGCAAGTTCATGAAGCAGGACAGACATTAGCTAGTATTAGATGAAAAAGGCCCAAATGGAGACGACGCACACCCCCAGGGTCGTGCTCCCCGTGGCTCGACTCAGTTAGCAACCTGTCCATAACCCCAGTGGAAATTCCATTTGTCAGTCTACAGGGGTTTGCCCCTTAGGGGGATCTACTCCATTAGGTGTACCTTTGACCTCACGGACCCGCCACCCCTATACAGACGGACATAAGTGGGCTGATTTCCGGTTGTAGTATGTTTTAAGTATAAGAATGTTTACTCTATTGCGTCTTGGTGTAAAAAGATGTCCCGGTCCTTTGAATCGAGATCGAATCCCGCGTGGGCCGGATAGAAGTGGTGTTCTGCAAGACTGAAAGTTTGCATGGTTGTCCACCAGCACACCATTCAACTACACTTACAGTTGTCAGTTGCCCGTCATTATCACTATGCTGTTTAGCTTTTTAGTTCTCAACGAATCTTCATCTTTTTATCATTCACCCGTCAACTAGCGTCCTTAATTCACCTCTTCCCTGTTCTATAGGCCCGTCTGAATGGTGTCACGGGTGTGATCATGTGGCATGCATGCGGAAGATAGCTATTAGCAAACAGATGACGGTTGCATACCAGGCCTGAGGATCAAACGGGACTGAGTTGCCCTAGTTGGAATGGATGAATTTCGAAACTGAGTGTTTCTCCCCTTGGCTCCTTCAAGTCATCCCACTTTCTTCCACATCCTGTTTTGAAGCAACATTAAAATACTACATGCTGCTGAACTCAAAACTCTCCTTACAATGGCTTTATTACACAATACTGTTCATTCACCAACTATCACCCTTGATTGCTAAAATTTAGTTGTCTTTGCGTTTTCTGCCCGAGGTTTGATCTAATATTACTCACAATCTTGTTTACTTTCTTGTCATAGCGAGACGGAAATCTACCAGACCGTTATGTTACGTCACGCGAACATTTTGGGTTTCATCGCGGCTGACAACAAGGACAACGGGCTTTCAACAGAGCTATGGCTAATCACTGAATACCACCCATTGGGCTCTTTGTTTGACTTTTTGCATGAACACTGTTTTCTGCCTCACGCACTGGTTCGTGCTGTGGCGTCGATCGCCAACGGTCTTTCTCATCTACACATGGAAATTACCGGGACTCAAGTGCGTTACGTCACGTCGATTTGTTTTCTCCCTTTCCATGTTCAAGTTTATCGTCGCTGTGAATTCTGATTTTCACAATGAACCAGCCTCATCGTAATGCAGTTGAATCATGCACACTGAGAGGCTGTTTCTGTGTCGAATACGCGTGGGAAAAGTTTCTTTTCTAACTGTTGCTAACGCAAGTCATTGGGTAAACCATCAAGCTGTGCTAGACGTTGTCGTCTCGCAGCCGTAGACACGTCAGGTTAGACTGTCGTCGAGCGTGCATTTGGCTCTCATTCATAAGTTCAACAGCTTGTACACTCCTTTTGCTTGCCAGTAGAGGTACTTTCCATATAAAACGTATTGCTGCTGTGTGAGATAGTTTAGTCTCATGTCCTGCTAAGTTTGTACAGTACCCGTATGCTTAGGTCACTTCATCTAGAGGTCGTGTCGAACCATATACCGGCACCATGTATATGGGACATTATTAACAATAGATCTTTGACCAGCAAGGTCTGCGGAGATGGTAGCGGTCATAGTTCGGGACTCGCCACATCACTGATTAGATGTACTGGCGGAGACAACCCCATTACTAAGTCGCTGGTGCCCTCAACTTAGAGCTCCCATCGTCCTCACGCAGCTACCCCATTAGCCCAACCACCATGTGAGTGTGCTCAAAGGTAACTTTGTGTCCGTTCTCCATCATTCTACGCTGCTATTCTGCTTACCTTCTGTCATCTCCAACATCGGTTTCAGTTTGTCACTCACTAGCTTTTATGGCAGTAGCATAACGGCTGCAGCTCCCGCATGTTGATTCGTGTGAAATGAGGAAGATAATTAATTTGCAGTTCTAAATTAAGTGTGCTGGAGCTACTGCGCTCTCGGTACACGACTGAACTGGCCACCTCTGGTGCAAACTAACCATTAGTTAGTGATGTCGTAACTACTTATCCGTTAGACCTTAGTTCTATTTCTTAACCGTCATCTGTCCTACACCTCTCTTATTAACCCTTACGGACGTATTGGGTTTGGTTTGTCCAAGTTGGTTTAAATGAATACGTTTGCATCCATTCACCGGGTTCGGCTTTGTATACCACACTCTCCCCGTATTGTTCACTGTTAGAGGGACTTAGATCATAATGCCCGTGAAAGCCTTCAAATAGACCAAGAATCATGTGGATTAACCAACTCGTGCCGTAATTGAATTTGGTCACTTTCGTTCCTGGATCCCCTGTGCTCACAGGGGGTTGTAGTAGACGGGGTTGGAATTTACTACTCGGATCACTACAGTCCTACTGAAGAGAAACAACTTCCCAGGAAAGGTTAGAAATATCCCTTCCTCTTGGAAAGGCGGACTCACTGTATCGAATTCGCGTTAATCGTCAGTGTCTTACTCTCACGAAGCCTGATGCTCTCGTACATTTTGAAAAGACCGTTTTCTTTGTTGTTCGCATACGTACAGGGTAAACCTGCAATTGCACATCGTGACCTGAAATCTAGAAATATCCTGGTCAAACTGGATGGGGAATGTTGCATCGGTGATTTGGGTTTCGCACTAAAACTGGATTCAAGTCTGAGCTCTGTTGTTGATCTGCCCGCCCACTCGGATCGTGTCGGAACTAAGCGGTACATGGCTCCAGAAGTGCTGGACAATAGCATCCGCCATACCACCCCAGAGGCGTTCAAACAAGCGGATATTTACAGTTTGGGCCTCATATTCTGGGAAATGACGAAACGAGTTTGGGTCTACGGCCTATTCGGACCCGACGAGTATCAACTCCCATATCAGGTTGGTGTTTTCACTTCCATCCTGTTAACGATAAGTTTGGTTTTATTTCCTCTTACCGTGCTCTCGCGTCATATTACTGGCAGGTTTAGGTTGTGTTTATAATGGTGTATTTTTTACGACCACTCACAACCTGACCCTTCATCGACTTCCAGGCTTTTTCGGACCCGTTTTAATTTTTCACCTTGTTGTAGTTTGGCTCGGAGCTTCCGCTTTCCATGGGAATTCATAATATTCTCAGTGGTACGTAGAAAAATGCATAGAACGAAAACTGGACAGCTCAGGTGCATATCGGCATCTCCACATAAACCGTACCTTTTGTGGTATCTCGGGTTCTTTTTAATCGTCAACGATAACGTCACTAGGACTTGTCCGTTCGGACACATACTCCTCCAGTAGGCCCCGTTGAATTTTAAATCTGGACCCTAGATTTGAGTGGAAATAGTCTCCAATGAGCCAGACTAGCTGTCGAACAATGGGAAACACGTTGAAATATATTGAAAGTAACTGGTGCATGGATTTTTGCAGCGTGGATGTGACTTTGAAAATTCAAGAGACTCCACATCCACACAGGAAAATGAATAAGAAACAACTGAGGTATTAATTTCGACTGTCTTTGAATTTATCCACCAGAATCCATTCGAATCATGCTAAATGGCGATGGATGCTTACGAGCCCAAACAGTCGATAAGCCGAATGAAGTTCAGCCCCTTAGGCGCCCACTCGATGCTGCAGTCTTTCCGTTTTCCCTAATTTTTCTGCTTTTATAACAAGAGCGGATACTGCACACCGCACCCAACACATGAAGTGGAAACTCGCAACTTGGATCATCGGATAAATAGTTTCCCTGGTGTTGTTGGGGCTTAGATAAACCATGGCATACCATTGGTTTGGGATGCGACCACAGTAAATAGTTTCGCCCTGTGACTCATCTGTGACGCCTGTTCACATCTGAATCGTCGTGCTACCAAAAACGAGGTCCATCGGTCATGTGAAACAAGTCAACGGTGGCCTGGTCCTCGAATTTTGTTGGGCACCACATGAATGTGGACGCAATATCTGCAGCACATGAGTCATCGCACGACTAGATTGCAGGACTGATGTTAAGAGTGCTTCTAGTCAGAGCGACCCGCATTCAGATGAAAAGAAAAACGAAAATCTGGGTCACTAGAGCGGAGTTAACCACGAGCACGATGGCTTGTGAGTCTTAACATGTCAACCGATCCTTGATACTTTCACCCACGATGTCCAGCTGCTGCTGATTTTGGAAGATAAACTTACGAAGTCCTTTCGCAGAGCAGAACCATTGTTCGGATATGGTGTGTGCAAAAGAATTATTGCTTGAAAGAAATATCGCTACTGCATCTTCATGGGTAACCTTTTCACCACAATGCCAGGACAAGCAAACAAGCAAAAGGTATCAAATCTATCTGCCATAGAAATAATAGAATGAATCAGTTGAGAGGTTGTGGGATATTCCGTTATTATCTAGGGCATAGATAGGCTACGCTCCTGCAGAAGCAGCGAAATGGTAGCCTGGTATCATCCATCTACACGTTCTATTGAGATACGTGAGAGCCGTAGTGAACAATAAACCAGTACCAATTACAAATGTCGTATTTAACTTTCCGCGTTATGATCGTTCTCCCTTTCGGTGCCTTGCTGCCAGACCACCCTGAGGAAGCACGAGGGCTGAGATGGGGTGGCTTAGTTGTTAGAGCGCAGATTCACTGACCGAAAGGTCCGTGGTTCGAATCTGACCTCTGCATCTCGACTTTTCCTGTCTAGGCTTGGGCAACATGGCACTATCCCAGCTCTCATGTTTCCTTCGGGTGGAATGGCAGCTAAGCACTGAAAGGGTGTTGCAGCTGAACGATGCGCTGCGACGCAGGCTGAAGTATTACCAGTTTGCCCAAACCCATACAGGAGCAGACAAGATGCAGAGGTTGGGTTCGAACCATGGACCTCCCGGTCGGTAAGCTCGCCCCTCAACCACTGAGGTCTCTAAAGCTCTCTGCGTCAGAAGCAGAGAGTGTTATTTGGTGCTCACCTTGTTGGTAAGGTGCCATTTGGATCTAAGCATACAAAAACGTGAAGTATAGATTGATAGACGAAACAAACCTTTCAATGGTGTATAAGATTGTGTACCGAGTAAATGTTGCTTATAAGGATAAAATGTGACATGAAATGGGGATATTGACGCTTTTGTCATTGATCTGTTAGCTGAGATGGCTACTTTGATTGCGAACGTTTCGTCACCAACCGGGGAGACATCATCAGTGCGTTGTTAGGGCACGTAGTGGAGCGTAGCGATGGGTCCTCAATAACAAATATTGAAGTTTTCCCCGTTAGGTAATGATGAACACGGAATACTCTGAATGATAGCTAGTTCTGGACATTTTCTAATAATCGTCTACTGGTTAGTGCGCGCCGTGAACATAGAATGAGGCAGATCCTTTTCTGCCCCTCCTGATTACGATATGCATTCATTGACAGCGGCACTATGCCCTAACTTACTGGTCGTCAGCACTATGCCATGTGTACGTGAGAACCGCTGACTAGCCACCCGCTACTCAAAATGAAAGCATTGTCCAACTTTTTTTTCCTACCGGAACTCGCGCGGTTTGAAGCACCATTTTCGACAGGGACGCTCCACGATGCAACACTTCGTGGCCTTGAAGCACAGGCCTCCAGGTTCTTTTTTTATAAAAAATCAGCTATCTTCCCATGCATACATTATGAGTCGACCAAGTAGGTACCTACACTTTTCGAATTATGTTGGCCGAAACCGACCCCGAGTGAGCGTTCGTTTTCGTTGTGTTGCTTCCAGATGGACTATTTCGTGACCTGCAGACTTATCGATGATTGAACGGATCTTGGTCGTACATGCAACACCCACTATCCTGTCACCTCGGCTTTAGAATTATTTCTATGAAAGTTGCGTATACGTTTCAGCAATAATGACGTGAGAAGCCTTCAATCTGAAAAAAAATTTATGTACCTGTGGGTGTCTGTCACCAGGTTTTTTTTTAGCAAAGTGTGGATGTGGATTGAGTCAAGTCTTCGTAGTTTTATCGTTACAGGCTTGGAGTGCAACAGTCGTCGTGCCTTTCTGACACAGATATTGAAGCTCTCCAGCTTCTTCAGCCCGGAATCATCGGTCATCCTGTGAAATGGTGAACGGATAAGTCTTTTATTCTCAGAATTCCGGGCACTGCTAATCTTTTCCGAAAAATACACATTCGGTCTCGGTTCCTTATCGACTGGATCTCGTAATCGACTCTGGATTTCCTCATCCACACATTGTCTTAGGTTATACCCATGTGATAAGCGTCGCTCCGTTGTTACATCTGATATCTAGACCATTCATTATCGATCCAGTGGGCATCACCTTCGAGGTGTGATTCTCCTGTTGCATTGTGACATCACCAGATTGTGTTATACTCCAACTATCGGCAATTCAGTCAGCATTTCGTACCTATCAGGAGACAGTCGTCATATAGTAACGCAAAGTGTGTTCGATGCCACGTTTACACTTATTATTTGGGTGACATTAAAATACCAGCCACTGCATCGGTTCGACCGTCTCCGTGCAAAATTACTGGCACCTGCATTGTGGTAGAGCTGAGATGTTGGAAAAAACAATGCGCTTTGAAGGATTTAGTACGCTAACTTCTGTTTTGTACTAATGTGGGTCGATCGATATCTGTCTCAGCTAGCGGTAGCGGTGCGTATTTGGTTCTACAACTGCTGTCAAGGGAACCAGCTGCTGGCGCTTCGCTTTCTGTTTATCACCTTTTCTTTTGCTTGTCATTTGCAAACGCACGTGTACGGCGCCCGACCACGGCTGTAAAGACCATAACTTAGCGTGCCCTGTCTGTTTGCTCGCAACTGGACGTCCAACATCGATGTCGCCACAGCCCACATTGACTGATCAACACCGTCATCAGCCAAACTGAGCGGCACTCGGTGTGCGGCGGTGCATTCACACGTGCTTTTGGACATTGATTCTACTACCTTCACTACTGCTCACGGGTTGTGAATTATGTGCCGTGCAGGCGACATGCATATGCCAGTGGACACGCGCTCTGAGAACCGACAGATCATACCGTTTGTCGACTAGAGACGGTTTCTATCCTATCGATTGTGCTGCATGACTTCTTTCATCTGTTGTGTTCTAGGCGGTTTGTGCAGAAGCGAGTCAGCTATCCGCGATAAACAAACTTGTCCACTTTTTACCCATGTGTCATTTTGAAAATTCGGACCAAAGCATCGGAATTTGCCCTTCGGTTAATAAGTTTGGTTACACTGAACTTTAAGCGTCATGCCTGGAAGCGTAGTCCTATTGAGCCCTCGGTCATTGGAGGCAAAATGGCTGAAGTGGTTAGAGCGCGAATTTATTGACCGGAAGGTCGGTGGTTCGAACCCGATCTCTGTCTATCGACTTCCCCTGTCCGGGCTTGGACAACCTGGTAGTATCCCAGCCCTCGTGCTTCCTTCGGGTGGCATGGCAGCTAGACACCGGAAGGGTGTTACAGCTGAACGATTTTTCTTTCATGGTCATTATGACTGCCATCATATCACATAAATGCTCTCCGTCGCCGATCAACTGCCACACAAGCTGTGGGACTAGGAGGACGCCTCAAGTTAGGGAGTAAAACAGGATGAAGGTCTATGAACGCAATACATCCAATGTCTTAGTGTACATCGCCACCTCTTGCAGTGAGAGCCATCTGTGACACTTATTCACAGTGGTCCTTTGTGAGGTGCCCAATTTGTCCTATAAGTCGAAATCCATGGAGTTTCGATCTCTGAATAAAATAGTTAATTTTCGGGCAATTTGTGTACAAAGTTGAACGTCCACATGAAAACTAAGTTACCGTTAGTCTTACAATGGAGAAACTGTTTCATCCTTATTGGAAATCATAAGCAGTGCGTATCTCACGGATCTCCAGTGAAATTCGAACTCGAACCTTCCGGACTAAAGTGTTTAGCCCCGAGCGACTAATCAGTAATGTTATATTGGGATCAGTTGGTTGTTTCCATCCTTATCTATATTTCATCTTTCATTGGGAGTTCTTGTTGGCTTTACTGTGGTCTGTTTGTCACGGAAAGAACGTCGTCTGCAGTAGAATGTATAACCCTGAGTTCTTTGAATATCAAAGCTGCCATACGGGCCCTGTAGTCAAACTTAATTCAACTGTAGGAGATCCGCCTTTCACCTCTCGTTTGTTCTGTTAGACTTCATAGACGCCTATGTCCAGTTGAGAAGCGCACGGCAACGGAAAAGTTGTGTGGCTGCATTAATTTCCAACAACGTCGTTGTTCGCTTTCCTGTAACGTCTTTCGACTGAGCTGTGATTGGTTGGAGTATTTTCTTTTCCATGACCGAATCATCTTAAAACTCCGGCGTTTGCAAGTGATTTGATAGCCATAGGACTGAGCTGTCCTCGATTGACGCAGCGCAACACTACTGTGACATGTTCTTAACATTGATTAGAACAACCAAATTAACCCCCTGAAGTCCACACAGTGAGGCAGATTTCGTGTTTTTCCACAATGCACGCAAGCCGGGTTGTCCATCACTGTATGGCAATTTTGTGTATTAAGCCTATCAGTCAGCATCACAAATGCGAACAGTGGCAACCGAGAGAGCTTGACGTCTGAGCACCCGGACTGGCCATAACGAAGATAAATTAATTTGACTAGTGAAATTGGCACAGTACTGTTGTGGGGTTTGCGGGACATGTATTGTCCATACCCATACCGCTCTCGTTCGAACAGTCGTCCCACATCCTTCCCTTTCTCCCTCTGGTGTGGACTCACCAGAATTCACTATCATTGGAAAAATGTTCACTCTCTGTAAGGGAAGTCTACCCAACTGTTGGGCGGATGTGCACTGCCTACGGCTTGTCAGGAGAGGATTCACCTCAGTAATGGCTTTTAGAAAGATGGTAAAAAAAGATGTCTTTGTGACACAAAAATGAAGATTCGCCAATTCAGCACTTCTCACATTTGTTACATGTTTATTGTTCAAGGGCTACGCTCGTATGCGAATCCAGTTGTACAACCTCACACGATCAAGGTGATCAGCTGATTTGGATACAATTTAATATCATAGATCAATGGTATAGTGGGATGGTCTTTGTACTTGGTTTATCCATGAACTTGCTGACACTACTGTTATGCAGGCTGAGAGCGCATGGGCTGGCCAACGTGGTACCCATTTTAGAGATACGTCCTCCCGGGTTGGGGGGAGGAGAGGGAGCACACGTTCTGAGACGTAGTTTTTGTAACGTTTCACACATAAACCATTTTATTAGAAGCTGTTATTCACACCTCGGATTGCTAGGCTCACTGCTGCCACGTACCATGTTTGTTTGTTTGTTATACCTGTGATGGTACAACTTTGCTCACTTCACGATATTTTTCTTATTTTCAAGGATCTGGTGTCGCAAGACCCGTCCGTGGAGGAGATGAAGTCCATTGTCTGTGAACAGGGCCTGCGCCCAGTCCTACCAACAGTATGGTCGAATCACCAAGTGATCGCTGCACTTCAAGATGTCATGAGTGAATGTTGGTATGCTAGTCCAACGGCCAGATTGCCAGCAATGCGCGTGAAGAAATCTCTGGCTGCGTTGCGTAGAAAACTTGATATGAATCCTAGTCTCTCGGTTTCACCCCCGTCCGTACTGATCCCTCCAGAAGCCACACAAGGACTCCCAACCGGTGTGATATATTTCCCCCTAACCGTACAAAAACAACCTGTTGAGAAGATGGCGCAAAATATGTTGGAAAAAAGCCCAAAGAGTCATCAAAGCTCCTCCGTGGATGTGCATTCAGAAGTGAAATCATCTGGGTCTGAGGGTCGATCCAACCATGACATCCTCAACTGTGTTTCGGGGACTAAGTCCCTTGTGGTTAGTGGCTCACCGCTAGCTGAACGAAGACGTCTTCTGGGGGATTCAGAGCAACCCAACGAAACGAAGCAAACTGCGTGATTTACTGGAACTTACCGTGAACATCATCCCTAGTTCCACACACTGATCTCGTGATCGTAACAGTGATGGGCCTCTATTGTCGTCAGGTGCGATCGACTTACCGAAATCCGAAAAGTTCTTGCCGTCGATTCTTCCGCACCTCACCTGCTGTACTCGACCACTTCATCTGCGGTCCCCAGTTGCATTTCCTCCTCATCCGTTTACCGAAAACCCACCACATTGTCTCTCAGTTTCCTGCTTCTGTGAGCGATTCGGCGCCTGTGTAAGCCCGGTTCTTTCACCCCGTCCCCTGCGCAAATGTAGACATTGGTGCGCTTCTGATGACCTAAATATCATTCCTCAGATCTTGTTCGAATCGGCTTTATTGCTGTTGTGATATTTCGAACCCAACCGGGGAATCGTCTCTTCTCTGCGGCCTATGCGTTTGTCCTACCAGTCTGATTGCATGATATGCTCCTTTTGAAAATCGGCAAAACGGCATTTGTTCGTCTGTTTGTTCGTTATTTGTTCTTGTTTGCACACGCGTGCGGAGGCAAATAGACGGAACAACCCAAAGAGAGACAGACAGAGTGATGCACTGGTCTATGAAGTCAGTGATTATTTTCGGATAATTCATTTTTTCGTATTGTAGCCTTACTCAATGGGCCAGTGATCATTGCCTATTTGTATTCCTGCATAACACATGGTTTCGATTGCTTGCGCGCGAACTGAATTCACCATGACCAGGTGCATACTTGCCCGTTTAGCCCACCCTAATGAAGGACTGATCATCAACCTCGATCTCTTTTCATTTGGCGCCTTTCTACTGTCATTGTCATTCTTGCCAGCAAGTGAGCCCTTTTTGTAGTTTTTGTCTCTTTCACACGCCTTGTGTCTTTGTAATCCCATCCTGTTCACAGCACACTTCCGTGCTGCTACTTCTGTTACATACTTAGTCATCGATTTTTTGGGTTTCACCTGTGTGAGCTTGCGAATTGTACAAACTTTCTTTCACGCTGTTCCTGGTTTTAAACACTTTCTTCGATCGTGGTGGCTCGCAGGACTTTGGTTCGTCGTTCGAACGCATCGTTCGTGTTGACGATAGGTCATCGGAATATTTTCACCACTTCTATGGTTTGGAAGCTGCCTCCTGACCGAAAAATGCAGAAAGAGGACTAGGCGTTGGTCACAGATGGCCCTGGTTGCCGCCCGCCGACTGCACATTTGCCGTGCGTGTGTGAAACGGCCACCAAGTTTTACGAACAAGCCACAACTGAATAAGTATTTTGGCGACTTCTCTAACCTAGTCATAGCGCAGCAAAACGAAATTTTATGAGCCCACTCAGATTGATTCGGGCGAGCAAAACGAAATTTTATGAGCCCACTCAGATTTGATTCGGGCGCGTAATGCGCCCGAAAATCTAACTCAATTTTATATGACTATCGTCAGTGCGGTGCGATAAATTTGATGCTTTTCGTGTTTCGTCCCCAACGTTTGCTATCTAGCGTCGACCATAAACTTTGTGCAGAAAAAATACAACTTTCTCAGGTAAAATAAGAACCCACCAAAAAGGGTGTTGGGCGTTAACAAAGGAACATTCGTATGACAGTTACTGGAAGATAGAGCTGCGGTAAAAGCGAAAAATCTGTCTTGGAGCGAGCGAGATGTTAGTCAGAGCTGTTGGTCTAAGCTCAATAAAGCACTTCCTGACCCGAAAGTCCCTAACAGAGAGAAGAAATTCAAGATTGTAAGAAAAAGAGTCAGTAGCCTGGATAAAATAAATTAATAAATTAAAATTAAAAATCAATAAATAAATGAGTTTATCAGTCTAATTTTTTGGCTACCACGGAAAGGTTTGCGCAAGCAACAGAAATCCAGTCGTTCTATAGGAAAGCACGGACGGTGATGGTCGAAAATTTGGATGGATTTGGTCGTAGCATCCGCAATTTTTGTGAAGTAACTACCTACAACGCCCAATCCGAACATATTTAAATTATCTGTCGCCTTTGGGTTGGCTGGTCTGTTTATGGAGCTACGTCACAATAGAGATCAAGGAATAAGAGTACTTCAAACCACTTCCTGAGCTGTTTCTGTCGACTTGGTTCCAGCGACACAGCCGAATTCTACAATCACTCGTTAGGTATGTTAGAAGTTCGGTAGGGCGTTTAAACTCTTGCCGTTTTGACTAGTAACGAGGTGTAATGCTACTCACCTCGTCCGAATGAATATCGGTGGTAGCAGTGGCTGTTGTTAATGAAGAGCGCTTTCATTTTGGAGTTGTGTGAACCAGAACCTCTATGAAGGGTTTGGTGCACTGGGATTGATCCATCTGCCAGCGAATTTGTGGTGCTTGTAAGTGCTATACGTTATGAAGCGTGCAATTATTCAGAGACAAACGTTGCGCTCAAAAGCCATGGTATCGCTTTCGGGGCCACCGAGAGTATGCAGCAGTTACATTTGCTCAACTATGCTGAATCTTGATTAGGAAACAGGCTTAACTGATTCCTGTCTCTCAACAGATGGTTTCATGTGGAATTTAAGTTAGCGGGGCATAGAATTTGCTTGGATTTTCAGGTGGCCATCACACATTGTCTTCATCGAAGGGATAGAATATGATGCTGGTCACTTCAGGCATTCGGTCACTATGCTCGAATAAATTAACTCAAGACCACTGATCTCCAAGTATATCCGGGTGTTATCAACGTCTGATCCATTCTGGAAGTCACATGAGAGGCTAAGTAATGACACTGACAGACAACTGTTCCTGTTGTGTCCTTGGCTGGAACAAGTGGATGGATAGCTCATTGGCTACCTAGTGTGCATAGTAATAAAAGACCAAATCACACCGAACCGTACCATCCTTACTGAATCCAGTCACTCATATTACTCGATATCCATTCTGGCGTAGAACTAAACCCAAACCCGCAGGACCTATAGGTCCGCTCTTACGTTTACGTTTGTGAAGTCATCCGAATGCATTAGGTGCAACGGCTAGGTTTACATTTCCATTCAACCACCAATGAAACCGCAAGAACGGATCACGTATACCAGGAAGTTGGTACTCTTTGGACAACCGTGGATCATTAGATATAGGGAAATAGGAGTAATTCGTTTACCTCACAAACCACAATGTTTGCAGCGGAAGGAAAGCAAACGCTACAACCTACTTGTGATGAACTAACTTATAGGGTCGACGTCAGATCCTATGAAACGCCATTTTATAAAAGCGGTCGTGTCAGCAACACGTATAAGACACATTTTCCAGATAAGCAAATAAGCACACGATTGGAATTTTTGTATCGTTTTAACTGTGCTTTCAAGCAATTCCGCTGAGTCCGTCCACTGCATGACTAAATGCTTGGTTTCACCATATTTTGAGTTCTAGTCAGAGCTTTTTTATTTGGCTTTCAGTCTTAAGTTGATTTGTGGTTGGCTACAGTTACTAACCCTCAGTTTCACAAATATACCGGTGCAAATGAGAGGATAGAACATAAGGGTCATTGAATTGGGTATCGCTTAGCATCGGAATGAATTTCAAAGATTTTTGAAGTGTGAGTCCCATGGTCCAATGACATTTAGGGTTCAAGGAACTATGTACTCGTCCAAAAGTGTTACTGTAGATGTGGAATCTTCGGCCTTGTGGCAAGGGTGCAGTGGATTTGCATCCATAGCTAAAAAGAACCCTGTTGCCAAAGTCGAATAAATGATAGATTTTTATATAAGTGTGTAATTTGCTGATGAAGCAACTAGTAGACAGACTCACCCATAAATTTGAGTCCGAAGTACGGCCAGTGAACCGAGCTCGCGGTGAACGCGTAGACTTGTTGTTGAAATATATGAAGATTCGAACAAGCTTTCCTGTTAATAGATGCTTTACTCTGTAAACTGGCTTGGCTTCTTACTAATAACCATGTGTAGGAATTTGTGTCAAACGCTTTTGGTGAATACTCCATTCACCCTCCTTCCTGGGCTTGCGCACCCTAGCAGTGTCCTATTGTTCACACGTAACCTGTGCCAGTGGGGCTATTTTCATGCCGCCACCTAATACGCTAAATACAAGAAAACGGTGATCGAAACGCTGCTATTTTCTATCCCTTGTCTAAATCTGTGTTGCTTACGTCCTCGCCCATTCCATCTCAGTAGCCTTGCACACAGCAGTCGAACTCAAGTGACCACTGCTGGTACATTAGTGTTCATGATCTTGGTGAAGAGAATGACGTACCGACGCATTTCATACTTGTAATGCTGACGTTAGACTGCAGATTCACCTATTACACTTCTACAATTGCAAGTGGTATTGGGCACTTCCCCTTGTCGTGGGATTGTATAACATACTTCAAGTTGAGTAAGGGTTCATATGCACAAGATTTCTGGGTTCTGCGGTAAAATGCCTGGAGGGGTCTGCTGGGAGTGAATCTTTTATATATGTACAAGGTACAAGTGGCTGAACGATGCCGAGTTTGCTTAAGTGGACGTTGTAAACTAGACAACTCCATATTGAGTATTACTCACTGTCTGGCTGGATAAAACTGGGTTAGACACAGACGTTATTTTCATTCAGTTGTGACAAATCTACCGCAAGCTTGAGTTTTGCTATCTTAATCATCTGACCAGTTAGACCTTAGGTTTCTGGTTGTGCATTCGCACAATTTGTGACTATTTCTCGGTAATTCCCATAACGATAGCAATTCATAGCGTGCAATATCTCCGGAGGTTGACTCCAATCGTATGTCCTGATTGTTCTGTTTAACGGAGTTTCAGCAGCAATAAAGTTGAGGCCGAAGGAATCCCTCTTTATATATATATATATATATATATATATATATATATATAG
>NW_008751659.1:2079018-2082065 GCF_000715545.1 Opisthorchis viverrini | reverse complement strand
ACCATCTGCTTGCACAAGCAAAACGAGTGTCAGCGTGACAATGTGAACCTCAGACAGGCCACTAGGTTGTGCGATCACGGTACCCGCAAGCTTTGGAATAGTGATTTGGAATAGAAATTCAGCTTTGTTTTTCCAGGTGCTTCCGATGGTTTATCAGGATTTCATCAGTTGTCTAAGAGAAGCCCTTTGTCCGTTGTTCTTTAAATATATATATATATATATATATATATATATATATAAAGTGTTCCATTTCAGCAGGATCACTGCAACCCCCCTTGAAAACTGAATGTTGGTTTCAGTGGTAAATTATATCGAGTATTTTCAACAGAAAAACAGGTAAGCCCAGTTTGCACACAAAATACGCCTGTTCAAGGTGCTTCGATGGGTGGATGGTTTAGTGGTCAATTATATCGAGTATTTTCAACAGAAAAACAGGTAAGCCCAGTTTGCACACAAAATACGCCTGTTCAAGGTGCTTCGATGGGTTGGATGGTTTATTATGATTTTTTTTTGGTTCGCCATGCATATCGTTGAAGAGAAAGGTGTTTGTTTTGTCAGACGTTATGATTTGGGTGCGTTGTCCAATGTGGATTTGCAAAGTACGAGGAAGACCCAACTCAGACACGTCAGATATTCGGAGTTTAAATCTCGTCCGGATCAAGAACGCACGCTGCTGGAGTCCAGCTCGAAACTACCGTTCCCTAACTGACCAGACTGGTTGCGCTAGGAATGGAGAAGGTCTGTTACAGAGTGATGTCTAAACAGTCTCAGAAGTGGCTGTTGCGCGATTTTGACGAAAACAATGTATAAGGGGGGGTTTTCATAGTCACTCTAACAGAAAGGAGAAAAACCTGGTGACGCTTAATCAACTCATTGTTATTTGCTCCAACCAAACGATTATAATTAGCCGCCCAGCTGCTTGGAAAGGTCTATTCGAGCTTGTTTTTACGAACTTTGCCAAGCACTTAATCAAAACAACACGGAGATGACTTGGGCGAATTAAATAACAAAGGAATTAGAATTATCGCGAAGACAATCGGATGAGTGTTAGTTGCTGGGACAGAATACGCGTTACTGAATGTTCACTCCTATCCTCAAACATCTCCGCCCTGGACTGGAACTTAACAGAGAGCATTGATTGGCAAGTGAAAGAACCGAACTGAATGATTTTGGCAACACTGACCTTCCATGAATTGTATTCGGATTTGTGTTGAACTGAACGAAATGGCACTTAAAAAACACCAAGTGAATTCGTTTTACTACGTAACCTGTTGCATTATTAAACTGGACTGACATTCCAGCGTAAAAGCAGCTGCTACGGAGAGGTACGAAGGCTACGCTTAATTTCTGTCAATAAGATGCAGTATTGACGTTGATTACCATGATATTTTCACCGTTCTACCAAAACCCATCCCGGTTTTGAAGGCGAATAGGTATCCATGTCTGAATAAGAAAAAATGAACCGAGGCAGTTGGGCTAGCTAGCTCAGAACAACCGGGCAACTAGGTTTGTTGAGCTCCGGAAACGTGCAGCATAAAACTTGCCGATTTTTTGTACATTTTCAAGTGATTTTGTCTCATTGATAAACGTATAATTATTTTTAGGCTTTTGTTAGCCATTAAATGTTTAGCTGATCAAACGTTTCGGTCGATATGGTAAAAAAAAAACGAACGTTTATGTTGCTCTCTATGTAACTTTGCTGGAGGGCATCAAGAATGAAGCAGCGGTTATTGATCGCCCGATCTTCAGGGCTGATGTTTATCCGACCAATGGAGCATTCTCCAAAACCGTTGTGCGAAGAAGAAAATCTTTGCCTTAAAATGTTGCGTCTCCATGCTTTTGTGCTCAAACCAGAAGAAAAAACCTTAAGCATAAACCTTTTCACTGATGAAGTGGTAATCCTGAGAACATCGTAATTTCCTAGGAATCGCTCTTATTCTCAGGATACAGATCGGCATTTCCAGGTCTAAAGTTCATGCCCAGTAGCCGCCAACCTCAGTTTTGAGCAGGGCGTATATGAATAGAGTTGAGTATATTGGTTAAGCAGGTGTGCCCAAATTCGCCAGGAGTTGGACCGCTAGTGAATGGTGATAAAATTGTTCCCAAATTCTGCTGCTCCTCACGAGCTTCGAGTTTTCACGAGCAACAAATTAAAGCGGTTGGTTGCAAACAGCTCGTTGAGCACTGACCCAAGATGTTTCAAACGTACAGATGCACAGGAAACAGCTGAACACGCTCTCGCACTTGACACAAGCTTGTTAGGCAAACTGGGCGGATTACGAGATTGGCCGAGTTTCAGGGAAGACCGATGATCATTCAGCAAGATCTTTTTCGATCAACACGCCGGATTAATGTTGTCGGTTTGTGCGGGTGCTTAAGTCCTTCGTCCGACTGGTAGGAGGGAAGGGAGTGCTTGAATTGATTATAATCAGGTTTGGGTTCTCGATGATTCGGTTCAGGGCATTTCACTTAATGATCGAAAAGACAGCCCAAGTGAACAAAAGATCCACGTAATCTTGCTTTCGAAACAAATTGTTGTGACTCCCGCGAACCCACACAGATCATCAAAATTTACCGAGTACTCCCGCACTAACCTTTTGGACGACATTCAACACTGATATGGTTTGTTAGTAGAGAAAGATTTTACTGATTTTTTGCTAATCCCTGGAGGCTATCTAAAATAGACAATCCCCATATGGTTCGTACCCGTGCTGTACAAACATGGTTTGATTCATACTTTATCTCACCCAGCAAGACTGATTTATACCTAGGATATACTCACCAGTGCAATCATCAAAAACATATTACAGTAAAACGGTAAGTCTGATGGCTAATTTGAAACTCACTAAGAAAAGTTTAGGCCAAATAGCAAATTGCAATACGGCCCAAGTTCAAAAGCGGTAGTTATTTCGTACATGAGTGAGCTTTAACGGTGACCTCGTAGCAGACTGTCATTTAGACACGACTAAATACGGTATCGGAATCTATGCGAGTTCTTGCGTTGCGATTACCAGTTAGTCCGCAGTTTCAGTATATATATATATATA
>NW_008751659.1:2044683-2077724 GCF_000715545.1 Opisthorchis viverrini | reverse complement strand
GTGTTAAAAAATATATATATATATATATATATATATATATATATATATATATATATATATATATATATATACATGTAAGAGGAGCTGATAAGAGACATAAAAATGAGCAGAAGTGCCTCTTCCAAAAGAAATCCTACACTTGACACAGGCGAATTAATTTGCATCAAACCGAAAATCACGTCTTCGATCATGATTGGTTTTCTGGTAAACGGCAGAAATGAATTTGGTGTGCATTTTTTGGCTAGTCTGTTCGGGTCCTCTAGGTGAAGTCCACATATTTCACCAAACTCTCAACTTCGTCACCCGTTTTGTTTCGCTTTTTCTCCTACTCTGAATTTGGGTACTTCCAGTTTTCAAATTTACGACCCGAGTTTGCGTAATCCCTTGAAAAGTTTTATAAACACTCAGAATTTAGACGTAACTCATTACTCTCTCCGTTGAAAATTTGGTCAACTGAGTCAAGACCTGTAATCACATCAACAAACGGGGCAGGCGAACTCTAGCCATTACAACTAGATACGGTAGAAGGTGACTCTAATCCTGATCAGCAGCGGATTAGGTTAACTGAACAGTGTGTTCCTGTGCGTAGTGTGTAGTTTAGTCATTGTACACAATTTCACCGTAAGGTGAAACCTCAAGGAATATCTTGTGGTTGTTTGTGCCATCTTCATTAGGTGTCTAATAAAAAAATTGACGAGATGGTGTGCATATGTGCTTTGTGGTGGGGACTGGTTTCAAGCGTACCCCAAAACAAGAAACAAAATTTTTGGTCTTGACATTACACTACTAAAACGGTTAAATCTTTTCGGCAGCCTACTATTGATTTCGCCATTCTTGGTGCTCATCAGGTGCGCGTAGGCTCCTAGTTTTCATCAACCTCATGCACTGCACAGAGGATAAACTGTGTACAAGTGGTGAACTACAATTGCTTGCAAAGTGAGTTGTTTCTAGCGGGAGACCCGATTGAATTCCAGCTAGCCAAACATGCGACCAGGCAGCCGATGCTTCCGGCGGCCGCCAACTGCAACCTTAAAATATCGTCAGTGCGTAGATAAAAAACTTTTCTTTTGGCTTCCATAATTTTTAAGGGCTATAATGTCTGACAAGCAGCTAAACGTGTGGTGTTCCGATGAAGCATGTGGAATACCAACCACATATTACGTTGGCCTGTTGCTTATTTTGATTCGATCCAAGATCACTGGGCATCGTATCGCACGAAACATCAAAGTCGAAAGGCTGGAGTTAGACTGAGTCAGCGCTAACTGGAACTCTCTCGGAACTGTTCAAAAACTTATTATCAGTATGTTAACAAAGGTCACTGATTAGCTCTCTAGCAAGGCCGTTCGTTTTAAACAATAAAAAATTTGTTTTCAATCAATTGGAAAAAGTTTGGAACCGATTGAGAAGTCATCATTTCAGAAGAGCTTGGTAAACAATCGGTAGTTTTTATTTGGGCAACGTTTCGCTTTTGACACAAAAGCTTCATCAGGCCAAGTGAACAGGTCACAAAATTGGCCAGGTTATAAGACAGACGGGGAACCAATCAGTAAGTTCTCTTCAGACTAAATCAGTGTTGAGTGTCAATTAACGGCTCTTGTCGGCTAGTGTGGGTGCCAAAATCTTGAATCGATGTGTTGGAGGGTTCCAAATTAGTTCCGATCGCTTTCCGTTCCTTAATCTTCCACTTCAGAATGCTTCACCTGATGATTCGCCTCGGGTGCCGCTGTTAGATTTTCCCTAGTCTTTGTGGGGTTGTGAGTGTTCCGACAATTTAGTTTGAGGGGGGTTGAGGTCAAGTGGAATCCAAGTGATGACTACTCTTCCTACTGATGACCGCACACCAACACGTGTCAGCTCGAGTGACCCAAGACCGTTCTCCACACGCTAGCCAGTTCTACGCCTTTCATTCTGTTGACGCTGGGATGCTTGGCGATTTCTACCGCCTCGGCGATCAGTCTGTGTGACGTGGACCGTAGTCCTCGCCTCAAAACCTCAACATTTTCTAAATCTATTTTGTGTCCTGTGTCTAGTGCGTGTTCCCAAGCTCTTCTGAAATAAAAAATTTGTTTTAACCGTCACTTCGGCGAAGCACCCATTTGGTGACGCAGTCACACATGCACTGAGACTTTCTTGCCACTGGAATCACGTAGATCGAGTCACGTGAATAATGAACTGCAGGTACATATTTTTTGCGATAACACAAAATAGACAGTGTGCGCAGACCTTTGTGATGAGCGAGTTCCACTTGCTTCCATAATGCACGAGACAAAATAGCTTGATATACAGTAGTGATCTTGTGTGTTTGTGAAGCACCTCCTAAGGGAATCACTGCAACTGACGACGGAAATTATCTGGAATAACAACAAAATGAATGACGCAAAATGTGGCCTTTTTGTACCAGCTATTTACTACTTCACTGAGGACCTGACAGTTACCTAGCTGTGTGGTTTGAATCGAGCCGTAGATTATCAGTTAGGCCGTGACCTCATCCTAAAAAGCCGAGCCACTCAAGGTCTTTTGTTCAGAAGTGCACTCTAAATTGCTTAGCTGACAAATCTGGATAAAGAAGGAAGGCCTCAAGGCTCTCAAAATGATAGTTTATTCATATAATCGCAACTTTCAGCAAATCAGATGGTCTCTCTATACATATTGAAGGATTTTTAAGAAGAATTGATAAGAATCTAGGTCATTGGGACTCAGCTGATGGGGTGATAACTAGTGAAATGACGCTAAAGACTGAGTTCCAGAGTGAGACGAAATTGCACTTATTGGCATGGGATTACCTTCTAGAAGTCCTAGACTTTTGAGCAACGCTGTGAGAACAGAACATTCTAATTTTTTAAAGAAATTCCTCCCTCCATTTTTGCTAGTTTAAGGCGTTACTACCTACCAAAAAGGAACATATTTGTCGATCACTCGAGTAAGTTTCTTCAAAGACGGAACAACTTACCATATTGTTACTTTTTTCCGTTTTCTTTGTTTTATTCACCGGTATGTTCCGTGGTATGTTGCGTAATGTAACGACCAAAACTCCAATATCCAGCTCTCTTTGCCTCGTCCGACTAATCTTTTGGTACCGTGGAGCGCTCGTTCCCTGAGTTTGACATTCTATTCAGGATTCTCAAACTTACGAAAGGACTCAGCCCTCTGAATATCGTTTCGATACGGCAAGAATATTACAATTCACCACCTGACCTCGCTTTATTTTCAGGTTTTTCAATTTAAATGTATTTCGATCATGTGCGTTCTTCCTTGAAACTTAAACAGCTGAAAATTAGGAGATCACTATTCCTAGGTTAGGTTGACGATCAGAAATTCTCGCTTTAAGGATATCGCTCCCCTCACTAAGGAGAAGTTTAACATCGCAAGGTAACATATGGACCACAGCTCAGCTGATTTAGGCTTCTGCAGCATTGATCAGCTGCCCTTTTCACCTTGCGTTTGAATAAGGCCGCATTGTCCAACGTATCCGCTCATCACCCCACAGAGGCACATCCCATGATACGCCTGTGGACGAAACACACAAGTGTCAAGCTGTTCATCCTGCCGTGCCACTTCGATGTGACTGAATTCGTTTGGCATTTTCGAAGACTTAATTAGGTAGGAAAATTCTGTGTACGTTCGACCCGGTGACGGTTTTCAGCCTCATTACTTAATTTCTGTTGCAATTCAAACTCAGAGTGTGTAAATAATTGTCAAAATTTGCGGAGTGGAAACGCTTTAGACTCACTGAAGCACTTCACTCACTTTTATCATATGGTTGAGATTTCTCGTGAAAATTAGATGAATTCCTTCCGGAACTGTTTTCTTATTGAATTAGACATTTCAGGTTGGAGGGTTTGATTAGAACATGTTTAGAAGGGTTAAGACTACCGAAACAAACCATGGATTCTCATACGAACAGGTGCCATTCTGGGTGTCACTCAGTTTATTCTGTCCAGACACTGCAAGTTAAAGGTGGAAAGTAGGTTTGAACGTTAGCGTGGATATCAGCGTTTGATTATGCGGCTATTCACTTGTGTCCTAACCTGAAACGCCCAGAGTTAACCTAATCTTGACCTCTGATTATCGTTGTAGAGCGGCAGTCCATTGTTAAACTGATGATGAACGTTCATGTGAGTAAAGTGGGACAGCATTTGGCGATCTAATCTCCAAAGGTCACCTTAACAGACCCACTAAACCCCTGGTTAGGTTGGTAACCAAACACTGTGTAATGCACAAACTATTCCGGATATTCTACCAAACATACAAATTTGCCAGCTTTCAACAAAAACTATATAAAAACATCGTCAGATGATAGAGGATTGCGCTGTATTTATGCAACATGAAACATTCAAGCTGGTGTAGAAGTGCAGGAAACCTGTTAAAGTCCATTACATTTTGGAACTGAGTACAGACAAACTCTTCTAGAAGACGCTTTTCTGAGAAAACTCCCCGAAAGTTTACATAAACGAACAATTTGATAGAGACCTATTTAAATGTCACTTTAATATCTCTTGTTTTACGATCACCGTTCAGCTCTTCATGTACCTTTATTGCGCCTAATCATGAAGGTCTGGCTAACGAGGTCCATTTCAAGAAACTATAAATAATATAGTGTAGGTCATCAGACTACCCAGGGGTCCCGCTGGACCACAGGGTTGTCCGTGTGCTGCTTATTCATGTGAATGATGCTGTAAATGCGGGATTCGCATAAGCCTCTTTTACGTCTCCAGATTTTACGATCTTGATTTGAAAACGGCTTTGACTCCATCTAAGAGGATTTCGCTGAATGCCAGTTCTTTTCTAGGTCCCATTAGTCCAACGGTGCTTCAGTCCAATCAGTGGGAACCATGTGGTGGTGACCCAGCAACACATTTGCTCTAGATGTTGCGACCGGGAGATTGGGGACTCATTCCACGAGAAGTCTGGCCAACAACAATTAGTTACCATACCGATGTGGTCACCGTCCAATAGTTTCATCACCTTAAAAAATAGTTTAGGTCTTTTGCTGGTAGTTACGTATTCCTGTCTGTGCAGTTGATGTGGTAACGGTACACTCGACCTAAAATCCAGGCCACCCACTCAAATCTTGCTTGGATGGTGGAGGGGCACCTCGATAACTGAGCATTTCCGAAACGACTGTACTCCCAGCTGCAGGTGCGCGAAAATGACAAACATACTGCTCACACCACAAATTGATCCAAAATCATGTAACTGGTGAAAAATAGTAAAATATCCGGTTTTCAAGCACAGAACCTCTACTTTTAGAAGGGTGTCCTCCGGTATATAGGGGACATTCTTCTATGATTGTTCGCTTTAATTGCTTCTAATCTTGGATTTATTCAAATATACTTTTATCATAAGTCAATGCAGAAGAAAGAATCGAGGCGAAATATAGGATAATGGTGGTGGCTATTATGTCGGCTTTTCATGAACAGACCACGGAAGTGTGATTTCCCAACCATTTTTGAACAGATAGTCTAGGCTTATTTATTTTATTTTTATTTTACTTATTTTTATTTATTTATTTTTATTTTATATTTTTTGAATATTTGAATTAATCAGTTCAGTATTCCTTGTAACAGAAACCGATTTCGATTCCTCATGATAACTCACTGAGGTGTTCGGAGACGATTTTCTCCAAACTCTTCCTTATACCTCCTTTCGCCTAGCAGACAACAAACAGCACCCGATTTAGATCAGTCACTCACCGATACAGTAAGCCGATTTTGAGGAATCGACCAGATCAAACCTACCCACTGTTTCATTTCTTTCCAATTCAGCACTATTCATACCTGGATACTCCTCGAGTTACGCGACTTTTTAATGTCGCGTAGACGGAGCACCAGTTTCCGCGCACCCCACTTTCTAAAGAGGACTTTCTAAAGAGGAGAAAACAGATAACACAGAAATCAGCTCTCCTAAGCCTTGCCAAGGTGATCTTATGAAAGACGAACCAGCAGCAAAAGACGTTCTTACTACACGACAAATGTGACAGAAACGAATGGCTTTAGCAACCATCTACTTAGTGTTCATTTTCAACGCTGCGTAGCTTCGGAAGGGCAGAGAAGGTCATAGACTTTCAAGGAGTAATCACCGACCTCATAAATATTGCCGCATCATGAGAATTTTTTTTACAATTATCTTGAATGCTGGTCTAGCTGAAGCGTGAGTCGTTAATAATGTAGCAAGTTCACTCGGAGAATCTCATAAACATAAAGAAGTCCATTGTAACTATTCCGAGTCCTCTGTTCACGTCCTATTGATTCGCAAACAAGTTTCCAACAAACAAACTTCATAGGTTAAAAAGTGTTCTAACATTTAAGTCAGTAATAATTTGATGCATGTTTGGCAGTATCTTCTGAGGTCACTTTTACGCAGCCAACTCAAGGCTTAGCCCGACTGTGATCAATTGCGGACAACTTCCAAGTTTGTCTGATGGTGATAAAGTAATAATCAGATCCTGAGAGGCCGAGGCCATCAACTCACACGGGGGTCCATCAGATGAGATTAACGATTTAGCCCACGAAACGCTTAGGCTAGCCACTCTCGGCTGCTGCACTTGTGGACCACTTCTAGCAGTTTGCCCCGGTTGCTACAAGACTCAAATCAAAACGAAATATCTGTCATCTAAACTGACAGAAACATCATGGGTAGGATGTTTACTGCTACTGAGGAATCTGAGCATCAGATTTAATAATATTTCATAGCTTGTTGACTTGTATGTTTTGAAAATAAGGTTAATTTAGCATTACTGACATCCGGTAGCTTGAGAAAAATTATTTTGGAACCCCAATAAGTGTATATTAGCGTACGATAAACTGAAAAGTAGTTTATGAAAGGGGAAGCTCAGAGAAGGCCGTGATGAGACTGTCGGCAAACAATTTATGACGGTATATCTACTCAGAAAACGGATGCACACACATTTACCTGGTTATCGACATTATTGGTCAAAGTTTAACAGGAAATCCGACACTGTTGGTTGGAGCACTTCTCCTCTAGATACGATCAATAAAGCAACCAACCGTGTATTTTGTAAAACAATTGTCACTGATAAAACGAACAGTGAACCTCTGCTTGAAGTGGAACACTACTGTAACGACACGTATCCAGAAGTTGAGAATGCAGAGCGTTCCTAATGGCCTCGATGCACTAAGACATCAGGAATACTCTGTTGAGCAGATTTCGGGATATTACACTGGCAGGCCTACTGAGGACATGAAAAGCGGTACACATAATGACAGGCCTGGATGATTTCCTGGACGGAACACACTGCTCATAAGGCTGCTGCGATTGGTTCCGCCCTTCTTGGAGCTCATCAGGTGGGCGCGGTCTCTGGGTTTCGAACAAATTGCAAGTCTTAGGCAAGAGACGAAATGCACTCGCTTATAGGCTACATTGATGTCAACGAGGATCCAACCGAATTACAGCTGAATCTCTCGTGTGTGATGTTATTCATCTGAATGTACTGTGCAGTGGCCGCCTGATGTTCCACTTGGTACGATATTCTAGAAATTGCAGTATATTTTCTTGAAGAAACACTGTGCATAATTTTGGTGAAAACTCTTCGACAGCCAACTCCGGTACCGTCCTTTTGGGGCTCGTTACGTAGGTACAGTCTTTGAGTGTCTGTCAAATTTATTTAATTTGAACAATTGATTGTATGCAAATGGCGAAATACGCTCAGTTTTAAGTCATATTAGTGTTGATGTAAGACTCAACTTAATCACTCACTGAAACTTCCTCCAAATGCTGGCCGGAATAGGGACAACTGATACGCGTCCTACCGGGACAGAGGCACCCGAAAACCACGCCCCAAAATGACACACCGGTGGTCGCCTAATGGACGATGCCGTTGGATGAAACTGACGCTCGAACTGACGAACTTGTGACGCTATTAGGCAAAATTGCTGGTGTGATGTGAATACAGACACACGGTGAGCATGGACACAAGCAGTCACGGGTTTACAATTACAAGCACATCATAAATTAAGCAAACACACAAAACTGAGTGAAAGGTCACGGGGGCTGTTAGAAAGCTACACTCATTTGAAAATAAACTCAGTGTTAACGGAAAACACGAGTGAATCGCAACTGAATCCATCGTTTGGTATATTCGTCAACTGAGTGTGCTGGACAAAGGTCACCTCATGGTTCAGTTGGTGCAGTTTTCGAGATATCACTGTACATTTTTTGACGGAACTTATTACTCACACCCTCTGATATCTCGGATATCGAACCAGATGGCACAGTTGCCGTTCGTTGGCAAGTCTAAATCGTTGTGAAAAGAGCAGGTAAAATGGAGAAGCCCAGCTAACGCTCACTTTTTGTTTCACCTTGAATGTAATTTGAAAAATGCCGGAAAGCAATGCGGATTTCATGGAAACTTCTAAAATCAAAAGGCAGATTAATGGAATTAGGCGTTTTAATCTGATTTTTCGGTTGCCCCTGGTAACCAATTTTAAGGATATCTACAATCAATACGGATTTCATTTGGAACACCAGGAAGTTGACTAGTCACACAAGGTTTTACGGTTTGATTTATCGGTCAGGTCTGTCGGTCGTCCGATGCTCCGATCGCTTGTGGGCATTATTTGTCTGACGCAGTTATGTGAGGAGGGGGGTTGGGTTCCTCCACTTCGTTTTTGTGACTGCGTAACTCCGTAAACTTCGTAAGAGTCGTTCTGTGAGTGGTCAATTCGCCTGCGCTACCAACAGTCCCTCCTGTTTTGAGGCTGTTTCGATTACCAAACGACAATGTACACAAAGATGAAGTGATTCTACCTTAATTTTCAGTGTGCTGATCAGACTTAAACGCAGTTTACTTCAGTAGACTAGCTTAATTTTGAAAACCACTGTGTCCAGTTGACAGAAGAATCTACAACGTGGGACAGTGTCCGAGAAAATCGAAGGAGTATGATTCTTTGTAACTTCCATGTGCGATCGTGTATGATGTTAAGTGGGTTTCATAAAACTTCACAGGTCGCGAGTAAGAGCTAATCCTGTCGCTGTATTCCACGTATCTAACGTCTTCTTCTGTGCATGGCACACTAGTTTTAGGCTATCTTTTCATGACATTACCACTTTTTCAATATACTTGATCTATTCAGGGCCAGCATGAGGAGTGAACATTGTGTTGAGAACCTGGACAGACCACTTGGAACTACACTTTGACTATGCCCTCCAGCAGAATGTCGAGGTGAACAGGTAACCCAAAACTTCCACCATCTGAAACAGTTAAATGCTCACGACGTTCAGTTTTCTATCAGGTTTCAGTGCAGAATCTGAGGCTTTCGAAAAAATCAGTTAACGATGTCAGTGTAGCGCGACTAGAGGAGTAGAAAATAAGTCAGTTTTCAGAGTGATGAAACAGTCCAAGTACTTCAATCACAAGTCTCATGTTTGACGAGATGAAGAAGGTGCAGATGAAGGTGTTGGAACATTGGTTGGCTATGCTATGCATAGGACTCGGTTGCTACATCTGATTGCATAGACTACGAATTGTTAGTTTAAGAGCTAATAAGGATGCTCGAATTGGAATGGAAATCACTTGGTCACCTGATCCATGAAACACGACATAGTGTTAATGACCTTTTATAGCCTTTTTAGTTGGCAATGTTCAGGGTTCCACATACCCAAGTAAACTCAGATATCAGACGTTTATGAAAAAAGTTGTTCCGTGAAGACCGAATGATAACCATGTTAACAACGACGACAGCTCAAAAATCGCAGTCGGTCTGGTGAAGAGAAAGATTTGAGGTTTTGATTTATCTATTTGTTCAGTAATAATACCTAATAATGTCAGACAACAAAAGCTCTTAAGTTGTCCACATTAAACTTCACGGTTTGTACTACTTCATCACACTGACGTTTCGAAAGAAAATACTCAAATGAGCCGTATTCAGCGTACCTTCACTGATAGTTTTGGCCCTAAGGAAAATTCGCATTCTACCTCTGCCCCAAACAAAGCGCTAGCGCGCCGATTGTTGCACTTTCCGAGGTATATTTATAAAGGACTCCAGTTGCAACCACTGTTTTACGACAGATGGAGGAGTTTTAGAACAAAAATCACATCCTGCGAATTGTCAGCTCAAAGAAATATTTACCGGAATTTGAGCGTTCATCATGTAGAGTAACACCGAATACTGTACTGGATATTTTATTGTTGAGGTAATATGAAACAATGTATCGAATATAGACGAAATGCACTACACATAAGGCTGCTGAAAATTCTTCGACAGCCCACGACCGGTTTCGCCATTCTCGGGGCTCATCAGGTAGGTGCGATCCCCGAGTTTCCATCAACCTTATGTTCTACTTGAACCCAAATTAGACCGTTTTCGAGAAATACAATCATTTGCAAATCAATTTGGTTTTCACGAGAGACTCAACTGAATCTCTCGTTTGTGATATTTCCAGGCAAATGAATGTGCTGCACCAGGCCGTCTCACGTTTCAGTTACTACAGCATCCGAGTTACCGCATTACATGTGTTTTCCGAATGCACTACTCATATGGTTGTTGAAAATTTTCCGGAAGTCCACGACTGGTTTTACCCTTCTTGAGGATCATTAGGTAAGCGCAGTCGCCGAGTTTCCGTCAAACTTATGTTCTACTTGAATCCCAATTGCACGAAATTAGCGAACTGCACTCCCTTGAAAACACCATACTCGAGAGATTCACCTGGGTTTCTAGTGAGTCTCTCACAAAACCGAATATGTTTGCAAGTGTATCTAGTGGTTGTGTTTCCAAGAAGTTAACTTTGAATAATGTAAAAGATCGATGAGAACGAAGCGGCCTGAAACAGGATGTTTACTTAAATCTACCATCCTTCGGTTACACGGTCATACTTGCGCACGTACGTACTATCCGCAGCAAAAGTGCTTGTCAAGCGCCAATGCGTGTGTCACTGTTTACAGCCTAAATCAGATTCAGGTGTCGAAATTAGTTGGGATAATCTGAAAACCAAATCTAATCATTCAAGGTCACGGCTGATCAAACAAAACAACGCATTCCTGAAATACACTCATTTGCAAACAAATTTGATGAATGAAGCTAGGGACCAGTGCCATTCAGATTTATTAGCGTGCAACATTCAGAGGTGCCACAGAGTGATTCACAATCAGGTCTGTGAAAATATTAGCAAACGCAGTTCTAGAAACTTTTAATCCAGAAACGTTTGATCTCAAAGCCTTACCTCAAGCCTTGTGATCTCTGAGTGCCCGAGCTTCTATTTGTTTGTTGTCTCTTCCATTCATAGATTTTCTAACTCGGGATGAAATGGCAGCGAGTTAGAAATTGTTTCATATACTTTATGGAACCATCATCAGTGCACATCATATCTGTCCTTGAAAGTCTGGAAATCGAAACCATCGGACAGCTAGTCACCCGCAGACAGTACCATAGATTTTCGGCCATTGATACTAAGCTCATGTGACTTGGTGTCACCTGATTCATCAGTTCAAGACTTTCAAGATGTTAGAGTGAGTTGTGAGTGTGGAATGTCTACTCTTCCAAAAAAAAATAACTTGACCAAAAGAGACAGCTGACAATTTTGGTTCCAGGTATGATCCTTTGAGAGTGACAGGCAAAATGCTAATCAGCCTTACCAACATCGTACACTACGGCTTTCTGAGTGGACGAGAAGAAAACACCGCAAGTTCGGACGTTTTCTCCACCTAGCACAAATTTCAAGAAGAAGAGTTGTTCGAACTAGGAGAAAACGATTACTTTATTTGCTGGCGGTAAATATATTACACTGGCCAATCTTCACTGGTGATCCGTTGTAATCGCGCTGGAGGTGTCTTGAAAAACAAACCGAATATTTCACATGTGAGACTAGAATGCAGGACATATTAAATGGTATAAAGTGGCAGCAATTTAAGGAAATAAGAATGTTTACCTTACATATACTCCTTGAAGTCCCTTCATGCTGTCAATTCATGCTCTAAATTGATAGACCATAAGTTGCGAGATGAGAGCTTCTAAAAACGTAAGAAGCAGCTTGCCCAGAAAGGTAGGTGGTTTTGTGTTTTTGGATACACGAGTGAATTAGGTAGATTTGGTATTGCACATATTGGGGGATTTTAGCTCATATCTGGGCAATATCAACCTTTTAATAAAGGATTCCTTTTGTAAGTGAAGCCAGTTTATGCTGAAAAGCGGAGAAGTACTGTACAGGTGTTTTGTTCCCATTGAAAGTCTGTAGCAGTGCGCATTTCACGAAAGTACAGTCTGGAACCAGCAACCTCCTGGCTAGTAGTTTGAACACTTAAGCGTTCGACCATGAGCCGCTAATCTATAGTGTGATTAACTCGCATTTGGACAGAAGACGGTGCCACCAATCCTTCAATCATGGAGTCCACATCACTCAGTTACGTGTTCGTTGGCCACATGGGTGACAACTTGTCGTGTGAATCATTCTTCCTTCTGAGCTACACACCGTTTTTTAGCGGTGTGAGGAGATTCGGGAAATCTCAGTAGGGTTTTCGTTCTGTGGAATCTATACCGAGGATGATTCTCAATGAGAACAAAACAACTATACCATGATCCTCGACTTTCATAATAGGCAGGCCTTGCTCACAGCAGGAAAACGGCCGAATACTCTACCACTGACACTTTCGAATTTTCGCTATCAAAACAAGGACTGAGATCCAACATTTCATTCCAGAAAGGCCCTTTAATGACCACTTAACAAATTACTTTACTACTAAGTAATAATATAAGTTGGGGAGCCGAAAAACCTGGAGGTATTCATGTATTTGTCCATAGTTTTGTATGTAATTCTTCGTCGCCACAGAGACCTTCCCTAGCGATAAAGACACCACCGTTCTAGGGAGACTGTTTCTCACGAGAGGAGTGGAATGATTCTGATTAGGTTTTAACGGTACAACTATCTCTGGTGTTCCAATTTCCGGAATCAGTAACGTAATCTTAATCACATGTTAGAAGTTCTTTTTTGGTAAGAGGGTTATAAGAATACTTCGGCTGTGAAAATTCTAGCAGATCCTACTGATTTTCCAATGACTTAGTAGGATATCAAATGGTTGTTAACTCCTTTAATTAATCAAAGTTAATTTTATCTCAAGATTTGCTTTAGTGTAGAGAGAATGAACTGAGGATCTGGGCAATGTTTTTGGTTCATCTGGCTCCTCGCTGCCTTGCTACTTTGGTCTGACATGAAATGACGGTAGATAAACTGGGAAATTTCTTGACATAACGGATTGCGGTTGCTGGACACGCTTCGGCAGTTCACTTCCTTTACTGGTCTCATCACTCGGATTCATTCACCGAGTTTCCGCCAATATTGTACCTTACTTAACCATCAGTTTTTGTGATAGAGGTGAACTCCACTAATTCGTAAATTGCTCTATTGTCATTATAAGGCAAAAATGAATTCCAGTGGAGTCCATCTCAGCATTGTCAGCATAAGTTGCAAATTAATGTATGTCGCTGGTTGCACACAATTTGATGTTTAAGTAGGGCACTTACATATTGAACTCCGAGAAAAGCGACTACAGGATTCCCGCAAGTCTTTTGACTAGTACGTTGCAGCGGAAAAACACAGCGCTATCTCGTATATCTTGTCAACCGGAAAATGATTTGATCATTTTGTGGATATTCAGTGGAAGAACAACACAACCAGTCCGTCCTTCCAGTTAACGCGAAAATTCCAAGGGGTTATATGCCATGCATACCAAATAAAAGAAAAACAGTAGCCAAACCGAACGCTTGGATGACATCGATTGCATTTATAAGGGCGTTTCTGAACTGATCGCACAAATATTTAAGATAACGCAGTCTTAAAATTTCCACAAAACTCCCAGGCACCATGGGAGCCAACAATTCAAGCAGAACAATACGATGGATAGAAACACGAGCTAGGGGACATTTTATAAGAGCGTTCTTAATCGGTATCGGTTTCATTGTAGACGGGCGAAGCGCTGGTAGAAAACACCGATAGCAAGCGCTTGCAAAAATAGCCGTCCCTCACCTCAGTGACCCAGTTTTAAGTGTCGTGTTGACTGGTGGACAACTAATCATGGACGCAGGTTCAAACGTCAATACATCCCGGAAGAGTTTTATTGCGGTTTCTAATACTGTTGTTTGCAACAGCTCCCTTACACTTCAATCAGGGGTGTGCAGGCTCGAAATTACGAACAGCAAACAAACCAACTAACCGACAGAAAAATTTAGCGGGGGTTCTCGTTGATTGGAGAGGCGCTCACGAAAGTCGTTGTTAGGACCTTAGAACTGATCTTCCAACACTGATTCGTGTTAAATTTTGTGGACTTTCACGGAAATTGTAGTGCCCCATGTAGTGTTTACCACAAAAAGTTACACTTCTGGAGGGGAATAATATCTAACCGCACAAAATGAATAAAGGCAGTTTGGTCTCGGAAGAAAGTTTTATTACTTTCGAAGGCGCGCCAACTTTTAAAGCGCAGCCCCAAAAATATTTTGGAAACGCTCAGAGGAGTAAACATTATGGGGCGAAGGACTACAGTCGGTCCGTGGTTCGAATCCGACCTTTGCCTCCCGACTACGTGAGAATTCTCTTCCTGCTCTTGGAAGCACGGGTCAAAATGCTTCCGATGCCTTTGCTCACAGATGTCTAGTACGCAGACAATATGGATCCACTTGCATAGGATTCTTTGGAGATGCGAAACATGTTAAATAACCGAGATAATTATGCCACATGTTTTGGTATTCGCTTTAAATCTTACAGGAAATTTCGGATCTACACCGGTAAGGATGTACACACATGAAGTTGACCGCCAGGGAGATTGTCAGTCAGCTCTTTTCACTCATCATCCAATATTGCAACATCGCTTCAGGTTCGGACGGCTTGCTAAAGCTTACCTTACCTGACATCGTGCCATTTTCGATCCAGCCGACCACAATGCTCCACGGAATGCCATTTTATTTGATAGAACTTTACTGGACAGGTTCGGGCATGTTATTCCTTCACCAAAGTGCGAGTGCGGTTTTTTGACGAACGGGCTTGTAACAGTTACCTGAACAATCGGGACTTGTTAGTCACCATCATCATCATCTAGATCATAACATCTTCGTTCAACACTGATAGTGGCTCGAGGGATTAGAAGCAAAATTAATTTACTGACCGAAAGGTCCGTGGTTCGAACCCGGCCTCTCTCTCTCTCTACTTTTCTTGTCTAGGCTTGGACGACCTGGCTGTATCCCTGCCTTTGTGCAACCTCCGGTTGGCATGGCAGCTTGACACCGGAAGGGTGTTACAGTTGAACGACAAAGTAAGGAAAGCTGCACTCCAAGAGCAATGCACCATGATGGATATTTCTTTATAACGTAATCAAGACCATAAATTTCTGCTTATCTATTAGTGGCACTCCGGTGATTTGTCCTTGGTTAGAGGATCACCGATAAACAGATTGCATTGTAGTTTTTTTTTACGTAAATGCACACTTTACTATAAACTTCTAATCTCCGTTTACTTTGTCGTTTTTAGAAACACGACTAGAGTGATGTGTATGGAAGCACAAAATGCGACTTCTTTGTGAAGACGCTAACATTTCCGTGTGGTCAAAACGAAAACAGCGTCACTACCAACAACGGAACCTGATTAATAGCTCCCATTCTACACTGGACGAGATGACTAACGTATGACGAAAAGAACTATACACTGCACGAATCGATGGGGTATGGGGAAACTAAACAACCGCAAAATAATCTCCCACTTTCTTCTCGGAAGGCAAAAGACGATGGGGTGATGATCTTCAAAACCCTGGAAAAACAGCTGTTTTCACTGAGTGTTTTTCACTAAGCCAACAGGCATCAGCGTTTTTGGTGTGCTTCGGAGCTTCTACAGAGTGGTGGAATATTCGTTGACATAATTTGAAAATGTGTTTTTGACTACATCGTTCACTTGTTGCACTTGTCCTTCCAATATACCCAGGAGAACTAAAGCAACTCAAAACCAATCATTTATCAAATTTTTGAGACTGAAAATTTGCTAAACTCAATTTTACGGTATCCTTGCTCCCACCGGTATGACTGCTAGTTAAAGATTTTAACATGACTTTGTATCGTTACGCTATAGGAAAATTGACGCAAAGTGCTGTTCTGAAAAACCACTCTCGTCCAAGGGCCAATTTCCTAGGTGGTATTTTGAGCGGCGAATTATCTGTTCTCTCCCATGGTTTATTAAGAGTATGTGCTGGCTGTGCTCTAAATAAAATAGAGAGTAATCTAATCATATGAGATTTTACCGGTACATCCATGGAATATCCTTCAGGGAGTGCGTGCAGTATCGATCCGTGGAACGTAAGGCTTTTCATCGTACCGAATCAAACGATAAATTGGTACTTTGTAGCGGTCGTTTGTCACACATCGGCTTAACCTTCTTTGGAGATAAAAAAACACGGTGTTACAGAGTTTCTCAATTGAATTTTCTGTGGCGGATCAAAGGTAGAGATGCGTAATAGACTGACATTGTGGGTAATTGTGACGGCATGTTATTACGGCCAGCTATACTTTGACCATTTCTACATTTATGCTAACCTCAGAGAAGATTTGTCCTATACGAAATACAGGTAGTTTAGTCACCAAAGTTTGCCACGAAGATTCAGCAATGCTTGCTTTGCTCTAAGCAATAGCCCGACTACGATTTTGACCTAACCTTCTAGTTTTGAGCTTGCTGAAAGCTACTTGACAACATGCTGCAGATCTCGCCCCTCTTTTGGGCGTGCACTTCATGTCCAGCGTGAACACAGATTGTACAAGGTTCACATAGTGCACCCGCACTACTGGTTTTAAAGGGAGGCCCAAGTGAATAAAGCAGAATCGCCCGTTTAGGGTATTCATACACAAAAGTTTCAGCTTGGATTCATTCGTTCTACGTAAAGTATAGAACGTCCAAATGGGTATATTCTTGTAGGAACCACCTGGTGAGGCGTAATTTGACTCTATTTAGTTAGTATTCACAGTACGGGCTTGCATAAACAAGTGAATTTAAAATGTTGGACAAGAACCGTTTCGACTTGAGAGCAGACGTCCAAGTGCACTTCGTCAACTGACATTGTCGTCATTGTCGCTGAGTTTCTGAATCCCACTACGTTTTTGCACCACTGTCATTCAACTTAAAAGATTAAATAACTTTCCAAAAATAGACAAAAATTCCAAGGAAAGCGTTTGAATGCAGCAATGCAATTACTACTGCAAAGACCGATTTTCTTTCCATCAAATTACTGATTTTTGGATAACTTTTCCACCCTTTCATTCTTCCTAACTCATCGGAGCACGTTACAACTCATTGTTGCAGATGCTTGGTTTAAGCACTAGGGTGATTCAGCCATTCCTATTATTCAGTTAGAAGTTGGAAGCGTACCACTTGAGGTAGAGTGTTCGGTGCTTTCAGCCTAGATACAATTACTTTCGAGTGGTGGTAGAGTTCCAGTTCCAATAATTCCAAAGTTTCGATAAGCCAAAATATCTTTGTCTTTCAATTGGCTTTGACATAACCCAAGCGAGCATCAGCACTGCATCAATTTCAAACTAGACGGAAAATAATAGCAGGCATTTGCTCGTTAGGAATTTATTTTCATTGGTTTTACTCACAAGTTGGTAGAGTTCCTGGGAAGAGACACAGTAACGGCCAATTTTATCACGAACCTGCCTTGTTTCTCTGTTTCCACTTTTCGTAAGGTGTTGTAACGGTACTCTCTTCGAAATTCTGATACCAACGAAAGAAACATATATGACACTTTCTGCATCCGTTAAGTAAAGTTTTTGTCACAAGAATGGATGAGAGTTGTCACTCTGTCAAACAGACAACCGGACGGCTACTGAATCTAAGAAAATCGTGCGCATTAATGGTGGTCATAACTCGGTGAAACACTTTGAGATCTAGTGATGCTTTGCATGGAGGAAGCACATCGGGTGAGGGCGCCAAAATGGTCTTCGTTTCATCGTCCTCTCTTGACAGTTAAGAGCTAAAGTAGTTTCAGAAGTTCTCTGCTTCCGGTATTTTGCAAGTAGTCCCTTACGGGCATTGAAGACAAAACTTCGTGGGACGGAATCAAGCACTGTAGGTTCAGTTAACCAGAAATTCCTCCCAAGAGTTCACAGGGTACTCGAAAAGGCTACTGTCATTTTCACTTCCGTCAGTTTTCTAACAAACCAAATGGGCGTGCCAACCATACTTCGCTGTTCTTAATCAACCAAGTAACTTTGTGATCACCTTGTCATCTTTACTCCACAGCTGATGTTGTGATTTTAACTAGTATTTTTCAAGCGTCTGAACTGAGATAAATTATCTTAAGCGTGGTCATTGTTGCACGGCTATTTGACAGTCATGATTCCGGTTCACCAGTTGAGCCATTGGATGCTTTGAGGCTGATGCCTACTGTCGATCAATAGACAATTTTACTTCGTTTCTAGTGCTCCGTCCTCTTATTACAGCTGAGATCCAGATCTTCACCCAACTGAACGAGTGCCCACGTTATAGGTCATCCACGAGTAGTTCATGAGAAACACCTGTGGCCCAAAATGGCCCCTTTTTGGTGTCAAACATCTGGCTGAACAGACACGTCGTTTCTACACCTCCGCGTTGTAGATGACTCCACCAATGCTGAATACAAAGGCATAGTTGCAACAGCGCAGAAATGCTAGACAATTACATATAAGGGTGCGAAATATCTGTGATACCGAAACGAGATTACTGGAGTACCGACTACTTCAAAACTGACTTAAACGCTGCCTATATGCTCTCAGGAGATTACATCATCTCAGTATATAATCTTTGAAATGATCGACTAGGTAGAAATATTTGCCCTCTCGATTGTGTGGAAAGTGCGACTGCTCTCATACTTTCACCTAGCTCCGATTTACTAGACGTCCCGGTGTAACTAGTTTCGGACAAGAATCCAGCCAAACCAATAATCAGTTAATGATGTTATGTCTAATTGGAATGCGCTAGTGGACGTAAGTATGAATAAAAATGATGCCTTTAGTTGAGCTTACAGCGATAACTGGAAGCTGACAATTTGTTGTTGTAGCTTTTAGACCCGATAATCATTTTTCGGTTGGCATTGTTGAATGCCGATTTCGTTTCTGAAGTGTAGGTCCTTGGTTCACCACAGAGTCACAATATCATATTAGGCCACAGGAAACGATTTCCTCTTTTCGAAGATTATAGTGGTAGGGCGCTTATCGGATAACTGGATGCGGCATTCCACATTTGCGATTTGATTCTATACTCACCTCAGTCATCACTGAGGATGAATCAAACGCTTTATACAGCCTTCTATGGTCTAGACGCTGGGCAGGTTGATGTAACCGTTTAACTCACTGAGTGTTTATTTTTTTATGTGGGGCATTCCCTTCATTGATGTGCTGGTGATCTGACTAGAGGCTTTTCGTAGGAGTAGTAACCTTATACTAACAAGGCATTTCTTTGCGTACTCCAGTTAGTCCGTTTAATTTCAACCCTGGAATGTTGGCTTTGGTTGACATATGTCTGTTACTAGTTTCTGCACTGATATCTTGCCTTGCACAGTCTTTGAAGGCATTTAACTAGGTACGTGTCTTTGCTTCATTCAGATAAGGTGTCCGTTAGCTCATCTCGAGAGCATATCGCTCTTAGTGAAAGACATTCACGGTGGATGATGGAACAAGCACGGACCTAATATTTCAAACGAATTTCCTAACTCCACTGCTTCTTTGAACACCACTCAATGGACGAACTGCGCTCAGAATATCTTAGCTTATACTGGCCCTATTAGCTTCTCGAACACCCAAAAACTATCTACTAATATTTAAACGGGTTGTTTCATTTAAGCGTAATTGCTCAGGACTCAGAGAACTCAACTCAGATTTGAGGGCTCTGAGTTAAGATTGGGTGAAAATACATCAGACTAACAGAGCTAAAACAATTTTGCGCCAACAACCCAACACTTTCGGTCGACTGGAAAGACGTTCTGAGTGACTGCGAAATACGTCACTCATCCGGGGTAGTATAGTGGTGGATTAGCTAGGCTGAATGGTCAGCGTTTATATTAGGAATATCTGAATGCACTCAAGAACTACAACAAATGCAATTACGCTCTCTTTTTGCTGGGAGACGCATCTCTGACGCGAATAAATGGTTGGGTGGTAAGTGATGCTATCAAAAATTTAAAGAATCCAATTATATTTTCGTCTTGCATCTGCGGCTGTAAATGACTGAAAACTCAATAGTGAGTCTTCTTGTTGAGATTCCCAGGAAAGGGTACAGAAATATGAACTTTTTGAGGGTTGACTATATCTCTGTAAAATGGAATTTCGGTTGTGCAAATCAAAGTATTTTGACTAAACAACTGCTAGCAGGTCAGGACTTTGGTAATACTTCAATTGCGTCAAAATTGTCGCTTTTCACTCGTCGTCTTTTTTTCAAACATTAAGAAATAGTGAAAAATACCCACAATAAATTTGGTTAAATGGGCTAGTACTTTGCTTCTGAAAAATTAGAGATTTTTTTGTGTGAAGATGTCTGTGTTAGACGTTTCTCGGACCTATTGGTTGGGATCTGGCCCCCAGAAAACTTTTTGAGGAACATGTTTCTAGGAGCACACCAGACTGAGATATTCGAATGTAGACTTAAGGGCTCAACCGGACCTTCACAGCAAGTATAAAGTCTGTTGGATTGGATTACAAAATAGATTGTGTTCCTTTTCGAAAGATGAGATTACCGAATGGGAAACAAGCCTGGGTCAAACACCGAAGCAGAATAGATGCTCACTGTACATAGCTTTACACAGTGGGAACAGATGTACGATATGAACAAGTTTTGGTAGTGTGGGGAGATTTGAGGATTTCACTGGAGTTTTCGTTCTATAAAGGATTTAGGTCAAGGCCAAAATTCCGAAAATGACTGCAAAGCTGTTTGATGCTTATTGAGAATCACAAGTAGCGCAAATCTCACGAAACCCCGCGGCGTCTCAAGAATGAAAATTCCGTAAAATGTCTAGTCCTCTTTCTGGGTGCAGGCTGTTCAGAACCATTAGGCTCAGTACAATGCTGTTTAAATCTATCTGACTTTAACGCATGGATACAGCTATACTCTTCATTCGCCTTGCTGTCGGTACGGTCAGCAAAAACAAGGTCTAGAAAAATGCCAAAGTGCAAGCGACTCGCTAAAGGTGCTGAGCTACTGAATACAAACATCAGATTCTAAAGCGTGCTTATAGCCCGTGGTTTCCCCGCAAGCTGCAACTATTATGGTTGGATTATTTTCACTTGCCTGCTCTTGAAAACGAAAATTATTAGCCGACTTCTAGAGACTATACATAGACGAAATTGCACTAAAGTTCCGTGATTGAAGCAATAAAACCTCTGTTGCTAGTCAAGGAGTTCTGATGATCCGGGAATTTAGCCACACTCAGATAATGCCACGGACCATCCTATGGATCTTCAGTATTGATTTAACGAGCCTTCACTTGTCTAACGGATCTCTCACTGTGTGATTAAATCTTCCAATTATAGTGGACTACGTTCTATAACCCTGTGGACTCGCAGACCTATATAAGTCCACACAGAAGTCAACAATTAGTGTCTTCTAGGTCGTTCAAAACACCTTCTGGCCATAGTGAAAGAACACAAAATAGTTGGATGATCTGTTTGTGTTCATTCAGAATAACTGTCTCCATCGAACCACCAGAATTGCTCATAACTTAAGAATATCCCCTTTTGGGGAGGGTTAATGTCGAACCAGGTGTTTCAGGAATAATACTAGACAAAAAAATGTTTTAGTGTTTTAGCGGCTCACCCCTCGAATAGAAGCATATTTGTGAGCTGCGCTGAAAATTAGCTATTTATCACTGCATTTTGGTTCGCTTCGTGGGTGATTCTTGAGTTATCTTGGTTTCGAAAAAAAAGTGGGCTGTCAAAGAGTTTTCAACAACTTTGTGAGTAGTTTCCTTCATGAAAATATATTGCGATATCTCGAATATCGTGCCAAATGAATTATGAGGTGGCCTCTGTGCAGCACATTCAGTTGGAGGACATCATAAACGAGAGATTCAATTGGGTCTCCCGTGAAAACCAAATCGATTTGCAAACGAGTGCATTTCTCGAAAACAGTGCCATTTTGGGTTCAATTACATCATAAGGTTGACGGAAACTCGGAGACTGCGCCTATCTGATGGGCCCCATGAAGGGCGAAACTGGTCGTGGGCTGTCGAAGAATTTTCAGCAACCTTGTGAGTTTCCTTTATGAAAAAAGTGGATTTTCATTCTTCTCTATGACGAATGGTCCTTTTACGAAAAGAAACAACCACAAAGTCTAAATTAATGGCACTTTTCACATCTGAGTGATTCGCCTTGGAAGGTAAACATGTTACACTGGTACAGAATGAAGGAAAACATTTAAGATCGTCTTGTAGGCTCGACCGCAGTGCCTAAACCACGTACTTCGACATAGGTGGAGTCAACCATAATTGATCACAATGCAAGTCCTGGAACGAAGCATTGTGCCTCTCGGCTTATCAGAATAGGCCGAATTCACCCACAGGGCGAAAACATTCTTTAACCGAATAATAATTTCAAGGTTGTTACACGTTAAGTCAATATGGGTCACTTCACTCTGTTTCGGGAAACAAGAACAATGCAAGGCAACAGAAGACAATACATTTTCCTTGTTCGTGGCAGCTGAAAAATTTCGGAAAAAGACTTCGTGGTATAGAACGGTGACAAAAACACGGAGGCACATATACGCGTCGACGAACAAAGACAATTGGGTCAACAGGTATTCACCACTTGTGACGGGTGATTCTTCCGTTAGAAGATATACCTGGGGTTTATCTGCTCGCTTGCTACTCATAACGGTTATTCTTCTTGAGGATAGTGCTCGCTTGAAGGTTGCTCACTGGATAATTTTGTTGAATATCGAGTTTTCATACCCTGGTTTCCAGTTTCGAGGCTATAGTGATCTATTCAGTTGCACAATATATCTAACTCTCCATAAAGTGGTACCAAAGCGTATTAAGACTAATCAGTAGTTTCATCGGAATAACAGGGCGGCAATATGAACTGTTTTCGCATGATGGTCTACTCGTGCATCTAATAATAAGATGAATAATAACCGTTCATTTGTAACCCTCTCCCTTTCGGTGCTTGGCTGCCATGTCACCCCAAGTAGGCACGACGGATGAGATTCTGCAAGGTCTCCCAAGCCCAAACGGGGGCAGTCGAGATGCAAAGGTTGCGTTTCGGTAAGTTCACGCTATATTGAACTGCTGGCGAATCTAACCAACTGACAAACGGCGCTGTTTCCACTTCTGATGACGAGTAATTAGGACAGTTGCCACACTAACAAGGAGTTTTTTTGTTGGTTTTGATAGGTTTCATCTTGTGAACTGAATAAGGGGGGGAATCACGCCACGCGTCTTATTCCTCATTTGGTGAGAGCAATGCATTCACGAAATTCATCTCTTCGTTCTTCATGAGCAAAAAACTACTACAATGATATTACCACAAAAGTTTTCAACAAACAGCATGGAAATACTTTGCGAACAATGACAACAAACTGAAACAACAACAACAACAATGTTGACAAGAACAATGAGGCCAACGAAAGCAAAAGGACCTAAACAGTTTGTATGTTATTGTTTTTTTTCAAACGCGGAAATTCTGCATTCTAATTTTAGTCCTTTGTTTACGTGTTCGCCTTCAGTAACCCCATAAACTTTTGAACATCAGTTCTCGAGGGTATTGGTTAAATGGATCAATCCATTAGTGTTTTAGTTGAGTAGGTTCGAAACTCATATTTAATCGGCAGTGTAGAACGCTTGGTTGTTGGTCTGTAGAATGCTTTCCCTTAGGGCTTCCTATACGTTTGTGGGTGAATTAGAAAAAAATGTGAACGCTTCTGGTTTCTTGATTATACGGATACTTCTAGACGGAGGATAGTGCTTATTTCATGAATCAGTCCCAGTTATGTAGCGCGAAGAAAGATCTACACCTCAAATTATGACGTTTTCACTGCAGGCCCGTAAGACGTGGCTTGAACCTGATGCCTTTTGGGTGACCAAGCCCTCAGTTGTTCAAACGGATCACTCCAGACGAACTTCGTGCACTGGTTTCGACACCCAGTAGATACTTCCTTATTCGCATCTGGCCAAAACTGTTTCGAAATCGTTCTTTAGTGAGTACCTACTTCCTATAGAGACAACCTTTCAGAATATACCACTTTTGACCGGTCGATGGCGCTGCTCTCAACTTCAACCTTTTTCCTAAAAGGAACGCAGTTTCAAGAGGGATGAATCCTGTTACTTTCAATCAAACGGCTTCTCCGGAAGCGAGTGACTGCATTGCGCTGTCTTCGCTTTGAGAATATTACACAAAAGGACTTCGTATCCTGATGATGAATAGGTCTATGGGCCAACAAATAAAATACCTTCCTTGAGGGGTGCATTCCAACATATGTACTCCTTACATTAACGATGATTGTGTTGACGACTGCTCTTTTGTTTCTAGTTATATCGGAACTCAGCGCAGTAGTCATTGTGTTGAAGCTCAGAGAAAACCGTGATTTTCAGTAGATCACTTACCGAATGCGCATCCTGCCTGACGCAAACTTGCGTAACAAGTCACTGGTAATCTGAATCCTTGGATTGTCTGCATGGCGTTTTGCTCAATCAACTGCGCTGAGAGGTTGCGTGTTTTATGGACGCTTTTCCAAAGTCGACAAATCAATGCTATTTCCACATTATTGAGGATATCCCGACAAGGCCAGAAAGTGCTCCGAATGTGGAATGGTCTTGTCTGTTCCACAGTCTATTTGGTGTGTAACGTGAGAACGGAATAACAGCCTAAAAATGGTACGGTTTGTCGAAAGTAAGGAGCAGGTGTTCGTACTACTGATCCCGTCGAGCGGAAAAACTCAAAAGGTTGAAGGCCAAATTGCACCCGACCGAATCCACTCCTTTTTTGTAGACTGACTGCATTTTGCGTGCTGGTGGACGAAAAACTAAACAACGGAATGTTCGCCGTGTACACACTGTCGGTTAGCGTGGCATCTTGTAGATTTTCTACTCCTATGGATTAGGACCTCATTCCGTTATTTTACGATTCCGAATGGAATGGCAAGACTGAACGCATTGAGTGGACTCTCTTCAATGCGAGGTGCACCTTAGTCCATTTGCCTTAGTAAGGTGTCATGTGTATGAGCACGCATTTTGTAAGTGAACATTTCCAATGAATGTTTCAACTGCTTGGCGTTGGACAATGTTTAATATATCATATTAGAAGTCACAAATATACCGGGGTGTCTGATTTCTCTGGTGGTCTCACAATTTATCACGGAATTTTTGAAACTGTGAACAGTACACTCATTACTTCACCTCGCGGTCTTAGTTCACTTCGGACTTTCTTTGGATTATCAGAAAGCCTGGTTATATGTTTCCATAACTTGTACACAATAATTTCTACTCACTCAACGTGGTTTCTGCCTAACGATATTTAGAACTTAAATGTTCAGGATAACTGCACATCCCTCTTCTCGATTACTAAAATGTGAGACCTAGCACTGGCGTTCTGGCATTCCAGCCCTATCACCAGGCTTCAACTGATTCTATGATTATCTCCATCCACAAGGTTGTTCGATATGGAGAAAGCCAGTCATGAATAGAACTGGGCCGGTTGGCCGGTTGGTCTTTTGGCTCTGGACGCTCACCGTGCCTTAAGAGAATGATGTTTTTGCTGTATAATGAAGCGCTGAGGCTTACTATGTTTCCAAGTGGGACTTAACATCAGGAGCCCATAATGGCAAGCTTGTCCAATCCAACATGGTGGCAAAATCAGTCAAAAGTGGATCAGGGATGGAAATATTTGTACGCAGCTTGTGGTGCATCACAATGACGGTCAACGATCACAAAATTTGAAAGCGATGGGTCCAGAGTCTAAACTCGTAGTCTGTGGGAGATAAAACTGACCATGTGTTCTGACGAGTCCCGTTTATTGATTTGATTGCCCTAAAGATGGAGCCAATTTAGGCGGATTGGTTCTTGTGAGTTAAGAATACTGTTCTCTGTAGTCAAATCAGATGAATCCCTTCATTTCACGGAATCGCCGTCAAGACACATCGTCATGAGTGTAACCTCCTACCTCGTGGAGTTTTAGGTAATGACATTTCCTCAAGTTCTTCGCGCATAACACGATTTTGAACTGCTGCCAACCACAAAAATTAAACCTCCCTTCATAAGACACCATCGTCCACATACGTCAAACACGGACACAGTGCACTGGGGGTAAACGATCTCAAGATCCTAATTTTAAATCTGTTTGTTTTGAATGACAGCATTTGCACTACCATCAATGCTTACACCTTGCAATTACCTTTTGTTTTGTAGACTTTCTTTTACATTCACCTACTGCTTTGCGCAGGGAACAGGATCACCACTCATGTGAGTTTGGCGTGAACCTAACCACTGTCCACTAATTCTAGTTTCCTCACTGACTTCTTATTCCCTCCAATGTAGAATAGGCTTCCAGGTTCGATTAACAGACCACGGGCCTGATCCACCCGGACAGCTATAAATGCTCACTGCTCGCCGATTACTGCATTTCCCTCTAGGTTGGGATGGCTTCTCTACTCAACCTGGTCACCTACCTATCAATGCTTTAGCAAGGTGAGCTGAATATTCAGTCGGCTTTTGATAGGTGAGCTTTAGAACTCAATCACGCTGGTCCACCAGCCTACTGAAATCGCTTTCACGCTGCATTCACTGTAGTCTACTCCCCACTGTCCCAATAAGTTGTTCACACCTAGGGTAAACTCAGGGTGAATGAAAGACATGCTTTCGCTCGCGATCGCCAGCACGCCGGAAGTGTGCCTGCGAGTCGGTGGAACGCACCTATTGACCGTCTGGGCTCAGGACAGCTCAGGCTTCGTAACATGATATGAAACAAGAGCCCGGTGTATACAAACCGGTTGGTGCGCACATGCAATTTGCCGCACAGTTGGCGTCCCAACAGAACCTGATTATTTCAGTCGGTTGTAATATTACATGCTTGCCTTGTCCAAAATACGAATGTGTGTACAGTGCAGCATGCACTCCCCTCCGATTTGTCCACGTGCGTGCGGGCGATCGCGTGACCGAATCGCGTGACACGTGGTCGAGATAACATACCTGATTAAACTGAGTCGAAATGTAACAGACTGATTCAAATGTATTCAGGCTTTATTGTTTCATCACGATGAGCCAGTGTGGTGCTTACGCTCTAGCTTAAGTTGATGTAGACTGATAAACTCATCGACGAAAATACATAGGTCCCTAGAATTGATAGTAGTCCTACATTACGGTCGGTGACTCTTGTTCATCCCTACCCGAAATCATCACTCCAAATTCTTTAATCAACGGCTGGTAAACCAGACGTCCTGCTGGTTTATAGCCCATATAAAATGCTATGGAGGGCCATTGCTAATCGTATTCCCACCTCTCGGATAACTGGATGGACAGAGAATGAAACTGTCTGCCGGCTCTCCTGACATCAAAGTTCCTAGTGTGCTAGAGTTTGTCCCTTAGTGTTAACTGGTACACGCGTCACTCCGATTGAAGCCAGATATTCATGTCATCGATTCGTCGTGGAGTAGCTCCTTTGCCCTGCCCACGGTCAACGTGGAGCAAGATAAGTACCCAATCTGAACTAGTGATGCCGTCGCTGCGTGGTCGAAAAATTTAGAACGGTTATGTTTACACACAATATTTGCTTTCAATCTATCGATCATCTTGAATGCATGATGAAATTTTCTTTCAGTTTTACCGTATCTAAATGTTTCAGGGTTCCAACAGGCCTTACTGTCCACCGGCCATCCAGCTACATGAACATTTGTAACACACAATTGGAGGAGAGCTTGATATAGATTTATTTGCACTGAACCCAAGTGCAGCGGCGCCTCCAGTGTGTCGCCGGAAAAGAGCAAACTAATGGAACGTTATAGAGGCAAGCAGCGCTGGCACATGAATGGTGCCAATCTGTGGGGCATGGACTTTTGTTTTGACCCGGTTAGTCCGACAGTCAGATCGACCATAATATTGCCGAAGCTGCGTGCACTACAATTAAAGGATCTTTAGTTCGCATAGATCAGGTGGGGCGACTGCTATGGTCGGTAGTGTTAGTGCTATGTCGCGAAGCATTATTTGCCTTCAACAACTTAACCAGCGTCATTAGGTGCCCGGTCACGTGACTCGGCCGTATGAAGACAAAAATTTGACCGCTGCAGATACGACGCACTGAAACACTGGTCATACCACGAATGAGTGTTAGGATTAAATTCGTCCACTGAATTCAGGATGAAGTTAACCGACTGTTTGATGCCAAGGTGGAACAGAAGAATAAGTAGGATGACAAATACACTGATTTGAATACCAATTTGGTTTTCACGGGAGACTAGCGTGAATTCCGGCTGACTCTCCCAATTATGATATTATTCTTCGAATGAATGCATTGCGATATCTCGAATATCTTACCAAGTGAAACACGATGTGGCATGGTTCAGCACGTTCAGCTGAGAGAGTTCCCAACCCACAGATTCGGCTGGAATTCGGGTGGGCGTCCGTGAAAACAAAACTGGTGAGCAGATGATCGTATTTTTCGAATTTCGTGCAGTTTGGTTCAAGTGGAACGTTAGGTTGAGGGATTCTTAAGGATTGCTTTTATCTGAGGGGCCCCAAGAAAGACGAACCCAGTCGTGGGCTGTCGTATAGATTTCGCCAACCTTATGACTAATGTGTTACATCTATACAAGGTAGGATGAATTTTGTTTTACGTTAATACATGGCCGTCGCTCAGCCAAAGGGCCGGATAAATTCAGCCCACACTTTATTTAGGGGAAAGGTGATTAGGAATGGGCGTGGTTGATTTTTCCAAAACCATGGAAACTTGGCCTGAGATTCATGTAAGCCAAGATTGCGGTTAGACTGAGCTAGGCAATTTGGATGATTTTAAGGATGAATGTTGGTTGATAGGTAGATTACATTCGCACCATAGGTATAACAAAATTCAATGTCATTAGAAGCCGGCAAATCCGCCGCTCCAGTGAATCAGTCTATGCATCTAAGCAAAGTAGAAGTTTGTGCGCTGCTGATACCGCAGCCAGAAAATGCCGTTGAGTGATGTTCATGAAGAAGCCAGAGGCATCCATGCTTAATCACTGTCTGGTGTGCAGTACAGCAAACTTATCCTCATGAGAAAACTGCGTGGTGTTAATGCCCCTAATTTGGCACATGAAGGCACATCCTTCAGATCGAGATGTTGGCGGTAGTTTCACATTACCAACTAAGTCGTACCTTGATCATACGTAATGGTCACTAATTTACCGATCCGATTACATTCAGATCAAATTACGATCGCCGTTCGCTCAGTAAAAGTTCGTAAACATATCTGGTTTCGAAGACCTTACTGAAGTAGATCAGTGTGTTTGCGGGTATGAGAAAACAGTTGTTGTTTATTCAAATTTTACCGTTCCGGGGCAGCATCTCGAAGACGACCAGCTAAGGTACTGTGGCACCGAAATACTCCAGGTTGTAGTCAGTTTATAAATTTTGAAAGACTAACTGCCAAGACGGATGAGTTTATCCGTTGATATCTTTGATAACGAATGTTGCTGTCTCCAGCTGAGCGCTAATCGCGGTTTCCTTCCTGGGCCCGTATAGGCTTAAAGTTGCCTTAATCTCAACTCTGTTTGGAGTGCATAGGCGTCACTGCGAAATGAAATAATTCATTGGCTACCAGGAGAATGTAGTTTTTTATTATTACCTAAAACCCATCTTAAAGTACAAAAATGCTTGCTCGCCATCACTTTCAACATTGTGTGATCCCAACTCCGTCGTCCATCATTCAAGTATCACTGTGAAGCAACGTTTAACGACCCCTGCGGTCACGTATGATGTATAAACTTATTCAAATTAAGACGACAGTGCAGAATTAGTTCTATTTCAAAAAATCTTGCATGACCGCATAGCACCATTGGCCCTTAAAATCTCCTAGACCCAGTAACATTGATAAAAAACGGTTTGGAGTGATGTATGGCTGCACTGGCATCTTACATCTTGGACAAGGTCCTCTTGTCTTTACCCTACATCATTATGGTCAACCAGGGTACACAGAGGACTCGGTGATATTTTTCGCTGTTCAATGGCTAGGAACTTGGGTTTGCTACCTTCTGGTAGGTAACACAGTGGCAATGCGTCTGGAGTATCTTGAAGAGTTCTTACTGTTCCATAACAATTCACCCTGTTCCTAACCTCTATGTGATATTTTCCACGCCTGCTTTCTAACCGGAATTTAATCACTTTTGAACTCAGCCGCATTCTGGTTGTAAGTTCTTGTTCATAAACATGTTCTATACAATATATTCTTGTCTGGGTTTCAAGTTCCCTAAGTGATGGGATTGCTGATCTTGACCTCAGGAGTTCATTAAGTCCTTGATGAGTGATTTGGGTTGACAAACCGATTGGGTGAGCTGCTGGTCAAAGCTACGACGGAGACGGTAGAGTAGGAGAAGCTGGATAAGTCACTGACGGCATTAGAAAATGAAATTGTGTTTACCATCCCTATACAAGGGGATTTTATCATTAGGGAGAGAATCCACTTCATCTGATGAGGACATTTCCGATTAAGTACCACCGTATAAGGTCCATCTTTATGTTCTTCAAAATTTTCTATATTATACTCGATTAAAACCCTCCTGCTTATGCTCCATCAAATCGCATCCCTACAGATTAACCAGATTTTCTCGGTACTTTCAACTTCTTTCCAGGCTCACTGTGAAGTACTCCCAACTACCGGTAGTAACAATGTAGGCAGATGATCTCATCTCACTGCTTGCAGTATTCCGCCCCATGATTTAAAGAATGAACTCTAATATCAAGCACTTCTCATCTTCTGGGGAGACCACCGACGGAGGGGAACTCACCCTGCTCCACCTGTCAGCAACGCCATAAAGAATGCCACCTGGAGAAAGACAAGTTTTCGATCCATCTCATGAGATTATTTTATGAAGGACGACTTTACAACTTCCAAAAACAAATCCTGAAAAAACGTTTGTTACTTAGGTTTTCAACGATTAGGTCAGGGGAACCCTTTGGTAAAGATCTCACCCCCAGATACAGGCTAACTGACCATTAATGGAATATACTTTCTGCAGAGCGGTGTTTCTCAAAATTTTTTAATTGAATCCCAGTAAACAAGTGGTCGTGACTTTTCGTGCTTCCGATAATACGCAAGGCAATGCTGAACCCCAGGATGAAAACTCTGTTCCAACAAATGCAGTAATTCGCACGATCGATAGAAGCGCACTGTGTCTTGGCCACCGTTCTCATATTTCTTTAGCTCTTTAGTGCTGATCGAATATTTTCGGATGGCGGTTGCCTCATCTTAGGGTTCATACCCGTTAACATTTAAAGGCAATTTGATATGCTTTCGATGACGAATTATCCTATGACTTTGCGGTTAGTCATTACTGAGAGGTCTGTAGAACTGATCTGCTTGGTGGCAAATGGGCTATTTTAGGTACGGGAACTGTCCTAGATAATAAGGTCGCCCACTGTATTCAAATACGCTCCGATGGACAGGGCATTCACAAGGTATGTGAAAACGGCTCATGGGCGTGAGGTTAAACTGGCTGATCGCAACTATCTCGACTGTTGACAGAAATCAAGGACAGCTAAAACTGCAGGGCAACACAGTCAAGACAAGTTTGAAAGAAGTTCACATCGATGGTAGGATTAAAGACGGACAGCTCATTTGAAATATAGCTGCTTGTGCGAATATGAATAGCCTGGGGCACTAGTTGAGTGACCCAATGGCTTCTTTATTTTATTTACTGTCTACTTCGAAAGGAAAAAACCTACGGAGGAATGCCTTGGTTACTATACACCGGTCAACAAAAAACCTGGCTAACAGAGTTGTTAGTCAGAAATTCGTTACCTTCCCACTTTAGCCAGCCTTTTACTAGATCTCTGTTGGTTTGTTGCAGCCGAATTCTACTTAATGAATCCATTTCTGTGATTGTTCAGGATTCTACCACGACTAGGGACCTAGCAAATCAACTCAAAAATAGGCAAGCTATTACTTGTGGTCATATCAACATAACTTTCGGCATCACATTCATTTTGGAAGGTTTTTAGGAGGCGTTTCACAGCTCGATGTGTGTGGGCAGGTGACGGCATCCTTTTTTGTTATCGTTTTTGACCTTTGAGAATAGGTGTATGACGTGATTTGGTTATACAAGAAATTTTAGTGGTTGTGTACTGTCAGCTAACAGTGAACTCCGGTTGGTACAGGAAGCACCACATCACTTCCTATAGGGGATCAAGCTATGGCCGACCAAGTCAACTGAAAAGCCCCCCGGTTCGTTTTGTAATTTTTCAGCTGAACATAGAATGATCGGCCGGCTAAAATCAGATATTGATAGCAGAGGTACACTGACACCCAGTCTTTGCGTTGGCTACTCAGTGGTGATGTTACCGAACCTGGTTCATTTCTAATCCCACGGTTTGAACATTATTAAATCCGTCAAAAAAAAACACCGGTGACTACTAGTAATAAACGACTTTATCATTAAAAATTATCCCTATCGCTCTTGGCAAACAGATAAACCAGGAAACACAAACTAACAAGTCGTAGGGTGGTTGGCCATTTGCTCTGGATTTTACCCTGTTTTTCCCTAACGTTCACAAAGCATGAATCTGACTTCCATTTTTAGCAAAAACCTCTTTCCTTGTTCTACGTTCCTCACCGCGACTGGAAATATCCTGGGTGGGAATAAAACTGGAGAGGTAGTATTAGTAGCTAACACAAATAGGGTCTGGTAGAATATATGAATAAAAACAAAAATGTCTTGAATTTTGAGAGACGAGTTACCGTTGTACTCAATGTGCGAGTCTACCAGAGACCTGGGAAGCAGAATTTAGAGAGATCTACCTTTTCATGAAAACCAATGTGGGTAGTTGAGCAGCTGGTCTGAGTAGGAGCGGTGTAAATTTACCTCGTAAGCGCCATTTTAAAAATTTGCACCCCCCCCCTGCAGGAAATTATGCTTGT
>NW_008751659.1:1970227-2044360 GCF_000715545.1 Opisthorchis viverrini | reverse complement strand
CCCCCCCCCCCTGCAGGAAAATTATGCTTGTTGAAGCATGTATTCTGTACAATGTTTTTATTGAGTAGATTTGCTTCCACCACCTGAGCCAGATGCTTCTGTATCTACAAGTCACACATTAGCTTGTCAGAGGTACTCAAGTGTAATCACAGCTTATAGAGAACCTAGTACGAAAAATCAATAACCGTATCACATAGGACTATGGCGAATCGGAAACTGCAAGTCGATATTATTACCCAAAACACCAAATTGATGTATCGGTGATTTTGACACAAACTTAATTTCAAGGCTAGTGTTCTTGAGAATTCCCCGTCTGTTTTGGTGCGTTCGATTTTGTTTTACTGCGGTAGCCAGATCGTAAACAACTTTGCAATTCATTGTTTGGTGCTACACACGTACAGCCAAGCTATTCATGCCATCGTTCTGAGCCTTTCAGTGTACTTGTGTGCTTTACGAAGCCGATGTTGTTGTTACGCATGTCATTGTTTTTGTTGTTGTTGTTTTCCATACTCAGGCCACGGTGGCCTTCTGTCCTTCAAGGTCATGCACGCGTGCACACGTGCGCCCACGAGCTAAAAGTAAAAACAGATTACCCACTTAGTTTGCTGGTTGATAGGCTTGTCGAAATTCACTTCATTTTAAAAGATTCATCGGAAAGCCAAGAGTACATTGGAGTCTTCGAAATTTCAGTTTATTGAGATGTAAGCAATCGAACACTCGAGCTTATCGGCGTTCAGGCGTACCATGTTTTACATCATTATCACCTAAACATTCGTGTTGATACTCAGTGGACCAATTACCGATTGGCGCATTTGGCATTTCAGTATACCTCTTGCAAATAAACACTCCCCTGACATGCCTACTTCAAACTACCAATTATCTGTCCTACTGGATTCCCGTAACACTTTAACCGGACGTATAAAAACGGGAACCCATTGTTTACTTATTGCCAGGATGAGATTTGGACGTCTTCAATTGAGAGTTCACTCTGTAAATAAAGCCAATCTATTCCGAAAAGCCAAGAAGTACTACACAGCTGCTTCCTCCTGACCAACAATCACCAGGAGTGCACAACTCATGGATCTGTAGAGCGCCCTCACTCGCAACTTGGCAATTAGTGTTTGAAGCCGAATGCAACTAACTGGCCTTGTGGCCAACCCGTACTTAGGCAGTATATAGCGCCAACCAACCTTCAGTAACGGAGTTCACATCAGGAGGTCATGTGCTGGTTTGCTGCGCGAGTGAGGACTTCTCATTTGACGGGTTTGCTTGGAGCGTGAATTAGCCCCGTTTCTGAGCTACTTGCAGTTCACTGATAGTATGGGGACAGTTCTGGTGTGTCAAACCCGGGCGATTGCGGGTTTAAAGCACCTGGAGCCTGAAAGGCAACCATGAACTTGGCGTTTATTAATTTGATAATCCCTTCTTAAAAACCTTGCTGGTTGCTGGGGTTGTTTCGCTCATGTTAAGTGACCTATGGAATTGGCTATTCTCGAACTTAGTGATGCATTCACGTACAGACTAGAGGGGGGACAAAGAAAGGAAGCTCCCCGTAATGCGGGGCAGGCCTATTTGTGGGAATAAGAGTGGAATGGGGAAACGGGATAGGGGTTGGGCTCGTCTAATTTTTACACGCACAAACTAATTCCATTCGGTCGTATGTTGGAAAGAGCCTGTAGCTATTAGACAGCTGAAACAATCCTATTTGTACAAGAAACATAGCGTTTTCATTAGTCCGGCCTTGCTAGAACCGGTATGAACATTTGTCATCGTCCATTCCCTCCCCTTTAGTCCCATTCCGCTCTTACTCCCACCAACCAAGCTACCCCGCGCAACTTGGAACTTCCTTCGTCTGTCTCCCACTTCTAATTGCTACTTGTGTGGAGTGCTGACTTTGTTTTCACACTTACTTCACACACACTCAATTTTTACACACTAACCGTCGCCTGTCAGTTCTATTTTATGTACCTGGATGACGGTATCTAGGTAGAAAATAAGAATACGAAAAACAAACATTTGCAAACTAATTTGGTTTTGGCGGGAAACTCGACTGAATCCCAGCTGAATCGCTCGTTTATAATGTGATCTTTCGACAGAATGTGCTGCACGAATGCAACCTCATGTCTTTGCTTGTACGATAGTCCAGATGTCGCAGCACACTCTCCAGAAGGATCACTAGTCTGAAAACCTTTCGGCAGCCCACGACCTGTAGTTGCTTTTGTCTGTCTACCGTTTGTCCGTATCCATGTCACATCAGCAGTTCCGACTGACGGCACGACAATTTCGGTTGCTTCAATCTCCTCAACACTGCATGTCTCAACCCTATGTATCAACCGCGCATTAATCTTTTTAGACTTTAGTCTGCTTCCGCCTCGGTTAGACGCGTAGTCCGTTTATTCTGTCCGCGATCGGAGGATTTTCCAATGACTGATTCATTGCTGTGCCTTATTAACTTAATTTGGAGCTGAGTGTATCCCGTCAGTTACATACACATTGGTGTTCAATTAGGGCATGAAGTTGACGGGATCTTGGGGATTGTGTCTACCTAATGGGCTCCATGTAAAGCAGTACCGTGAGTTGGCTGCCGAAGAGTTTCAACAACCGTATTACTAGTGCTCTCTCCAGAAGATATACTCTGGTGTGTCCCGAATATCGAACCAACCGAAACATGAGGCGGTCTGGTACAGCGCATTCAGCTGGAGAGCAATATCATACACAATGAACTTGCTTGGAATCCAGTTGATTTTCCCGTCAAAACCAAATTGATACAAAAAATGTGCGCATTTGTCAAGTTTTCTGCAACTTGGTTTCAAGTGGATCATAAAGTTGATGGGAACTTGGGGACTACCCCTACCTGATGATCTCCAAGGAGGACGAAACCAGTCACGGGCTGTCGAATAGCGGTATTACATGAGTTTAAGCAATACCGCCCAAATTTGTTGTGTTCTTCACGGGTGTTTTAAGTATGGGTAAATTACACTCACTGTTTATCAAGTGCTTATTCTCTATCACTGAGCTCACCCATTAACGCAGGTAAGTTTGGTTGGTAGTCAAAATATTTACATATTTGGACTAGTGAATAATAAAATCTGTTGGCCGTACTTTGAGTTCTTTCAACCGTCTCAAGCAAATTTCGCCAGAAAGGTATTCCAGCAAGCCTCCACACATCAGCTGTTCGGCAAGTCTGGGACTGCATGTGAATCCCGACGGCAGTGTTTCGTCTACCTTATTCTGTGGCGTATGTGGCTCGTTTTAACCAACGTCACTTTTTCGTCTTGTTCCACCTCGGGCGTGGAGAAAAGCAAAGCAATTGAAGCACTGTCCCTGCTCGGACTCCTAGTTACATCGTTTACTTTAGTTTCGTAACGCTTGTCCGTTCACCCTGACTCAGTGCATGGCAACTTTTAATGTCATTTCAGGTGCATTATTCCTGACAGTGTGCTTTTTGTTTAAAAGTGATCGAGTAGAGTGCTAACAAGCTTAGAGCCAAACAATACGGAGCGCTTCCGCCACGTCAAAATTCTGCTCTCATGTCTTTTAAGTCGATATTTTCCTCTTTCAGATTTGAACAGCACCCCGTTGCGTTTAATCCTCTACCCGAATACGCTGAGTGGTGCAACTACTTGTTCGTGGGCCTACAACCCAAGTGAGTACGTAACGTAGTCATCATCTAGCTGTTGCATTGAAACACAAATCATATGGCGGATAATCGTAAGCCTGCAGTTACAGAGGTGAACATTATGTTCTGAATATGTGATCCCCAAGTGAATTACTCCGCAAGTCCTTAAAATGTTACGCACCAGTGTTAAGAAGTTTTCTTTGTCTCTATACAGAATGTGAATTTGAGGGCCTGAAGTGTAAAACTGCAGAGACTTTCGGGGAAGCGTGGAAGTGTTTATAGTACCCCACCCAGTATACGCTTAACCGTCCTCTTTAAGTTAGACATTCTACTTACTGACTACTGTTTTTCCTGAAGAATCTTCATAATCACTAAGCATTAATTTGGTTGTGTTCATCCCTGGCGATCAAAAAAAGACTTCGACTCACGTGATGCATGCTTTTAGCTGACGCCCTGTTAAAAAAGTAACTTGTGATATACTAAGAAGTTTGATCATCACATCGTCTGTAATCCGGAGCAGCTCATCTCCAGCCAGAATTCATCTTTCAACGGTCCAATTTATATTGTCATATTTAAAATACTTTACTCAAGTGTTTCATGACGTCTTACTTGAAAATTCTGGTTTCATTGAGTAGTTTCTTAAGTCACCCCTCTATCGCTTTTCATCAGTTGGCAACTGGCGATTTCATTTATATACGAATTGGGCTACCGAAGGAGTAAAGATCATTTTGAGGAAACCTGCTGTCACTGTTATTTGGCGGAGTTTGCCTTGATGGGTCAGATAACAGTACTACCTGGGAACGCAGCGAAAACAACTGAGTGGTATGCATTTAACTATTTTCCTTTGATGCTCGTTCGTTGTCCCTAGGGAGGGAACATCCGGTGCAAATGGGTGTTGCTGGTCGTGGCACGTAATACCTGGTTCAGGGTCCACACTCTGATTACTATCTTTATCTACAGACAAAGAAGGCGACAACATTGTCAACATCCACGTTTCTCTGCCACTTTTGTCAAGAGCTCATAATAATTATGGTAATCAATTTCTCTATACTTCCTATGCTGCGGATCTACTAACTACTGCAGACGTTGCCACGACAGTCAGATATAGAAGGAAATTTGCTTAAATCACCCAAACGTTTGGTCGAATGTTTCTGGTGATTTGGAGAAGCAGACAACAAATCCAATTTTCAAAATTCCATAACAGCGGACAGGTTCGGAATCAGGCACTTTTTGAGCCTGTTTGAATGCACATTGATTCTAATATGCCTCAAAGCATCTCCCGAAAAGACGTACTCCATAGGAAATCCTGCTTCTGAAGAAATACAATAAATTCGAATGGGATGGGATACAAACAAACGCCAAAGTTGGTTCCTAAATCAACTGTGGTGATTCGCACCAAAAACCCATCAGGTCATCCAACCGCAACATTCTAATTCAGGTGACTATCGCGATGAAATTTATTCCTACTGACACAATTAGGTGCCTTGGATCACTGAGCTTTGAGAAGACTTGAAACTTTGCTTCAGAATGCTGTCGCAATCCCAAGAAGCACGCAGCTTAAAAAGAACTGAAATAGACTCGATTCTAGTGGTCTTCATTCAAGCTTCATGTTATTCTCATTGTGTAATCATCATTCCGTTTGTTATCATCCATGGTGGTCTCGTTTTGAACCATTTCCAGCTCTAGCGAAATTCAGTTACTATACTACTTGATGCCACCAATTCAGTTGAAACGTTTCTCACTCAACTTTACCGTGAGATCAAACCATACATAATCCATCCGGCAGCCCACAGCATTTTCGTATTCGCACCTTCTATGGCCCCTTTTCGCCTACAGAAACCTGTGAGAGGCGTGCTGCAGTCCGGTTGGCACATTGCCAGTGTTTTCCATGACAGAATGACACTGATTGATTAGAAATCTCGTGTTTGGACCCTCCTCTATATTGCTTCCAACCTAGATAACCTAGACACTCTTCTTGGATTGCATTTTCGAGCTTTATTTTCCTTCAGCTGTGCATAGGCGGAACGTTCACCTTGGAAACACCCATAGCACAGAAGTCAACACAATGGCCTTAATATATGAATGGAATACTTCGGTGGTTGGTAAGCCAGCTGATCTTCCAACTTCCAGGACTAAGAATGAGTTGAAATCGGCCGATTCCCTGCAAAGTGTCAAAATTAAGTGTTTCAATATTGAAAAACATCGGGACGAATTTGGAGTACCTTATTAAACGACGTAGCTATCCAAGCCCAGCTGGTTGCATGGGAACGTTTTCTCTTATCTGTTAAGCATACTGCTGTATGCCAGTCAACAACGAAACATTTCAGGGAGGCAGCGTGGTGGGAAATTACCCAGTGGGACAGCCGACTAAAGCGGGTGATAGAAGTGTTGTTGTTTGTTCTGGTACCTGTGATTTTAAAGTAAGGTTGTCAAAGAGTGCTCATTGAAGTAGTTAGATGGGATACTATCCACTTGAATGTTTAAAAGCGCCCAGTGACGTAGGAACTACATCAATATGTACCCTAAGGATGAATGACACGTGTATATTTTTCTGTGTTAGTGTACAGTCTACTACCTGCAAGTATCCTTCAACCTGTTCTGGACATTTGCCCGATAACAGTTGGTGCAGTGAGCTTCCACTTACATTAACGTTTTTACAAATGTAAGGTTAAACTGCTCTCAAAAAACCGATTCGGTTTCCGCTCCACCGAGTCCGTGAATTTTTATCAGGGTAGCACGTCAGACGGCCTTCCCTTCAAGGCGCTTTGATTTCTCACCAAATATCAATGTGCCTATTGCAAACTTTGTCATGTTCACTGCTAAAACATACCATAACAGCGAGTATTTTTGTGCATAGAATGAACATTATGGGAGACTCCAAGGAAAGCTAGGATTCCTTTCATATAGAAGATGACGTTGTGCGGCAAGCAGATTTTCAATTACTGAATCAAATTCAGTAGTACGGAATTAGTCACTTGAAAGCGCGTTTAGTTTATGGGCTTTTAGTTTATGGCAAACTTGATCTTAATGAACATTGAATCCTAATCCGGAGCGACTTCAAATACAGTAGGAGGGAAGTAGAAAGTAAAGAAATAGCGAAAGTTAAATTTCTGTTCAGTGAAATTTAAAAGAGAGTGACGTGTATACAAGGATGACATATTCCTCACAAATTCCGCTTTTGGTCAAATTCTTTATTGCGTGCGGCATCATATTTGTTGGCTGTTGGTATGGATTTCTTGGCATCAGTCGGGAGTAGCCACCTTGACTGTGTCTAGTGGCCACTTGGTCGTATCTGAGAGGTCAGTCAGATAGCACTGAACGCTTCTTCGATGGTGGTGGAATGGTCTGCTTCTTGCTGACCTGTATGGGCCTGACGGGAAGCAGTGTCAGGTGCGCTCTAACCACGACGTGATCGGGATCGAGTTGTGTGCCCCAGACGGACCGTTCTAGAATGACGGGTCTCCGTCGATAGCTCATGGATGTGATCCAGTTGGGTCCACGGTTGATTGGTGCTTTGTACATTCCTAGTTACGCGATGCCAACGTTTTTGCTGAAAGTTCGTGCTGGCCAGAAGACTACCTAAAGCAAGAGTAGATAGAATTTTTCTGGTGGCTGTTCTAAACATGGAAGCGCGCAAATTTTTGTTTTGTGTTCATTCTTGTTGGTCAAAAGAGGTGGAGTACACTCTGCACGCTGAAAATTACTGGGCATTCGATGAACAAATAGATCAGTCACTCTGGGTTGACTGACATTCATTATTCTCTATCCAGAAAGTAGAGACTTCGCCATTTCAGGTATTGTAGATGCGAAGATTTGTAAAGCACATACTTACATGACTCTTGTTTAAACTGTCGTTCTCATGTCATGGCGCACTAATTCTGGTGCGTTCATACCGAATTGGAGGAAGCACTGGACTAGAGTTCCGCTCGGGCGTTCCGCTTACATCACTCAAGCCCGAATATGTTCACCTTTTCAGACGTAAAATAAATTTATATGGGTCCAGTGTGCGCCGACAGAGTAGTGGCAACACACTCGCCTAAGATGTCAGATGTGCTGGGTTCAAACTCCGGCACGGCCTTGGATATGTACTGCTGATGAGCGGAACAGGGGTCCAGTGCTTCCCCCTTTGTTATGGACTCGCCATAATGATTGGACCAATACAGGAGGACTATTGTTCAAACGAGAGTCATCTGAGTCATATATCCTACAAGATCTTACAACCACCAATACCTGAAACGAAATGCGTCCAGCAGGCTTTGGGCTTCTGTGGCGTTACCTGACTGGGAAGTTCAGACTGCAGGCCAATCAATCGACACAACCAAGGTATGTCACTGGGTCGTTGTTCGGGGCGTCGGGTGTCCTGCTCACTTCGCCATTTGTTGATTCTCATTTTTTTAAACTTATCTCACTCTTTTTGGATGGGCACTTTTGACAGAAACGAGTTACACTATGAAGAATTAATTAATTCCGCATACAACCTAATCGAATGCCGAACGAGGCGAAACATAGACTACGAAGTCCAATAGAAACATATTTTCTCATCACTATTCTTGACTTTTCGGGAGTTTTTAGAAACTTCTTTACCCCAAAATATGTTCATGGGTTCCAACGTTCTCGCCCCGACATGAAGACATAATATGAAGAATCCAACTGAAATTTCGCCACTTTTGAAGACAATTCATCTCTTTCAAAGAACGGATCTTAAAGGTACAACATTCAGTGTTGTGATACTCCAGCGAAGAAGCATTGCGACACCAAGAAAATCTAAATAATCAGTTCACCGCTTTCCTGCCAGACTAGTTAATTTAACTCGTTGCCAGATGTAACTTTCATTGTGACCAATGTATTTAGTGGAAGGAGTCCCTACAAACAAGTTATTGAGTGGTTTTACGTGTTTTCGTTGTAAGTTGTGATCATTTCTTGGACTGAATGTTTAACCGTAAATCCTCAAATATCTGCGAACGAACCTCCAAAAATCCATTACATGTACTTGATATCGCTTCGCAGTCTGCGTAAAGTCAGAATAAACTCCACATTATAAATGGCCGCAACTCGTGACAAAGCAAATGATCTGTAGTTACGCTTGCTTTGAACTGTTTTGTATTGAGCGAGCGTAGCAGATTTCCTCATAGAAAACTCGGTGCGGCTCCAACAGTGCACAAATCTATCACAATCTATCTTCTGGATTTTGCAAAACGACGGTTGTATACTACTTCTGGAAGTCCTCAGATTAAAAAATAGAAAGCATCATATGAAAATGCCAACTAAGAGCTCTCTGCAGGCATCGATCAACAGAGAAATCATTATTTATTCTCAACATCTATGCTCCAAAGTGTCAACCCCATTTGAGTAGTCATACAAGATTATCCCATGACCACTCCGCTCATTTATCAAGCGTCTCTTAAAACAATCGATAATTGTTTCCAAATACCCTGTAATGAGTCGACTCGTGCTTTGATCGGCAACTCGAGGTACATACACCTTCTCACCTGTTAGTTCCCGAAACTTTGTAGACACTTATGGTGGTCTGTTTGTTCACCGCGGCGACAACGAGTGTAAACAACGAATTATTTTATACCGTATCAAATCAAGTCCTATAACTGGTTCACAAAATTACGGTTTTACATAACTTTGATGGAAAACCAATTGATTTTTGAGCAGACAACTTGGAGATCGGGTCTTCAGACAGAACGACCATAGAGTAACACGCTCGTCCGAATTATTCGCTTCGTTACTTTTCTCCCATTTCATAGGATGTCACCAAATTCATGGAGCAAGCAACCCTATATATATATATATATATATTGTTGTGGCCGAAGCCTAAAATAAAGTGGTTCAGTTTTCGAGTGACTATAGCTGTCTGTCTTTGAAACGATATGCTGGTTCACCTGTTTGTCCCAAGTTAGGGAGCAGCTAAGGAGGTGAACCACAACCTCTCTTCAAAAATCTCTCCCAAATGGAATTGGTTCACCTCAGGCCTCAAATTTCGTTGAGATATGTAGCACCAATATTGCAGGAAGGAGGGTTGATATTCGCCGTTTTTCACAGTCTCTTCATTGAAAAAGCATATTCTCGTTCAAGAAATCGGATTCCGAAGAGAATCCCAAGGTCGTTACTGAGAAAATTTGCGTAACTCTTGGGGATAAATTTGAAGTACATACACAAAATCATATAGTTTGAGGCATTTCTGGTCATTTTGGGGGAATTTATGCATTAAGGTTCCCCAAGGTTTACAGTGTTTCTGGCCACAGCCCATCTACTGTACAGGTGAACCTGGCACATATGCACCTTATCATCTTGGTCGAAGTTTTTCAAAATGCCTAACACCGTTCCGTCCGATGACCAAATGTACTGGGCAGTATTAATATGAAGTGTGTCATCCTGAAGTATCATCCATCCGATTCGCTACTCGCCGAACAAACACAGCAGGTAGGGGCGTTATTTGTCCTAGATATACCGGTTGAAAGAGACCAAAAGACCTTTATCCACCTATAGAAATGACGTTCTCTGCTATGATTTTCTTCCCAACGAACCGTTTGTCCTTTCTAACACTAATAGCAACCATACAGATGTTCGTCGGAAATCATTCTACTTGTTTTTATGATATAAGAATTCCTGCCAAATAAGATCTACGAGGAATGTACGGAGTAATAAGCCCAAGTTTTGTTGACCTGACTACCTTCTCTATCCATTGCCTGCCAAGAAGGCTAACATGTTTACACCCTTCTCCGTTTTACAGGGGATGCAACTGACCATTGAGAGCCAAGCTGGATTGGATTCAATGCATTCGTGACCGAAGAGCAATCAGCATGATAAGTACAAATAAGAATCTCTTACCGACAGGATAAAAGATGAAGAGCTTATGACATTCCGTACCCCCTTCGAACGCAGCATGATGCCCTGAAATTGCTGTGGGCGTCAGAGCAGTAGAAAACTGCCTTGGATGCTAAGTGTCGACAACTGGAACGCTTTCAGGTAACAGGATCGAGAAGCCCTAGAAAGCCGAGTGCTAATAAAAGCAGTTCGCATACGTTACTGAAATTTAGAGATGTGTCGGGTAATTGGGATTCCGTGAAAATTTTACAGATTCTTATTGGTGTTTGAAGTAATTGCAGTGGTCAATCATGGATTCGGCACCGATGGTAGGCTTTGAGTCATTCATACTAAAAGTAACGGATACCAAAGGTGAAGCATGATAAATTTACTTTCTAGAAGGGACAGGGATGCTGGTGGCTTTGTAACCATTATTTGACTCCAACCAGAAAGTGTGCGGAATCAAGGGACAGTCAGCCGCTCAATAAAAGGTCGGTTTTTTGTGAGCAGCAGCTCAGCGCGCCTGAAAAGTTAAAGATTCCATGAAATACACTCAGTTGCAAACAAAGTTGGTTTTTCGAGAGACTCACCTGGAATCCAGCTGAATCTCTCGTTTATGACGGAAACTGGGGGACTGCACCACAAAAAAGGGAAACCGGTCGTGGGTTGTCGAAGAATTTTCAGCAACCTTATGAGTAGTGTATTGGAGATTTCACGTTGTACTATGCCACAACGGACAGATCGTTATCCCTTACTGAATGGAGAATTGTTCACTGTATTTTTCCGTGTGTAGAGTACTTTTCTGTTTTCCCTTCCGCTCCTGATGTGTGTAGTCGAGTCCAGTTCAACTGGCGTGACAGTGTTCTGCTGCCTAGTTCAACTCACCAAAGCACGTGCGAATTCATGTGACCAGATTACATTTTCCCAATGCACGCGTCCGATATCGATTGGCGAACAGATTTAGTGGATGTTTCCAGTAAGCAGAGCATAAATGGTTCAGTGAGAATTCTTAAGGAGCGTGAAACGCGCATGAACTGTTGGTCTTTTAGTACTTTCAATATGCGAAACAAATGAATTTAGTGCAGTGCACTTTTGCACGTTTGCACGATTCTTGGTTCATTATGGATTCACCCTTAGTTTTTATTTACATAAGCATCAAGTATTGGTGATTTTTCAGTCCGCTGGCACTGGAATAGGTGCTACAACAAAAATGAATGACAGCTTAGTTATCCATGATACTAAAATTTATGTACAAATCCGAATTCACTCCAAAATCTTTCAGGATCTTGTGCATTTGGTGAGCTCGTGAAAATCAAGGCCATAAGAATATTAGAGATCAACACGCAACCGACTACCGATTGCGGAAATGGTGACAGTCGTAAACGAATCCACAAAGAATCATTTATGTGCCATGATTTGCAGTTTTTGTTAGATAAAAACTTCACCTCTTCAATTGTGATATGCTCTTTAAGGTAATGGACTTCGAACGTAAATGCCATTTTGCTGCAATTGAGAGGAAACAAAAATTACCGGGCGTTTTAGTTTGAAAGAAAACCAACAATATGCGACCCCAGCGATCCCGCATAGATGTGTGTAAGCATGCGAACAGGGATGGTTAGCCCATTGTAACATACTCATAGCCATATTCACTGGGTACTGAGGCCATCGTGAGGAGTCAGTCAAAAGCCTGGTGCATGAATTTTATCTAGAAACAAATAGACGAGAGAAATGCTACAATAATGGGGAAAACAAGTATGATAGTGGGATTTATACAATTGATACGTCATTAGCTTTTGAGCAGGAACGTCAGCTCCAGGGACCTGTATTATGCTCTACGTGAATAACACGGGGCTGCCCTAAAACTCTCAGGTTTTCAGTGGTTCAGGCACTGTTCACTGGAAGACCGAGCCGATGCCAGGCACCTTACTGGCTCATTCGGCCTAAAGTTGCTAAATTTTCGCGGTGGTCAGGCTTGCGTATTGTGACGACACTGAGGGCTTGACGGGTGAAGTCATTCTTAGGAAGGCCAGCAGTTAGCCGACGAATGGAGAGCAACAGGCCCTACGTTGTCGATACTCACACTCTTCAACCATAAGGGGTGTAACAAGAGCAAGTTTTTGCCCAAGTATCTTCATATTTATTGAGGCAGGAGTGTATAAGGAAGGGTCGACCCAAACGTTCACATACTCTGACTTCCAGATGGTTGACCTCCTGCGTAGTACTCAATACGGTTGAAACAGTTGTAGAAGCGAAGAGCCCATTGCGGCCCACAAAGCACATGCTACGTGCAGTAACATCAGTTGAGAGACACACATGTCCTATTTTCTCCACCTTTGGGATAGCCCAGCCCCGAACCAAAGTATTTTGGATCATTGATCGTTGGCTTCAAGCAGAAACCCACAGGATAAATCTAATACCCGCCATCTTACAAGAGGCTTAAGGCGAAATATTTGAAACCAATCCTTATTTTCACTCTGAAAACCCAGAAAATCGTTACTGAACCCGAAATCAACTGTGTAAACAGGAGTATTAGCCGATTATTTGGACTTCGGAGCTGGAACGTTAGAACTCTACAGGATAAGGAAGGCAATGACAGACATGGGCAATGTACAACAACTGTCGCTGAGGGACTCAAATAATGCAAAATCAATACTGCACTCTCGAGCGGTACAAGGGCCTCGAAACAAAGACTACTTTTTGGAGCTGGAGTTCAAAGAACATTCCAAGCGGTAGTAATAATGCACATAGATGAAAATGTGCGGCCTCCAGTAGCAAGCTTTTAGAGATCCTCGGTAAAGGGAACAGCGTCAAACCAGGGATGAAAGTAACTCAGATTCAATTCAAAAAAGGTCGTCCGGCTAAGTGTATGAGCGTCTATGCAACCGCAAAGTCTCATTCTTAGTAGAAAAAACGAGTGAATTTGTAAATCTGTTTGCAGAATAACCTGGTACCAGTAGGAAATGCAGATGAATATCAGCTGAATCACTCGTCTATAAATGTTTTGCAAGGGGTGTGTTATGTTTTATTTCGAACAATACTCCAGATAGTGAAGTGTTACTCTTGCCCCAAGTGTGTAAGTAGCGTTGGGTCAAGAAAAAGAACAGTTTTACACTCAGCTGTCGAACATCGCACAACTAATATTCATCAGCGACCGTCCTCTTCTACTGCGAGATTTCGGTTCTCTCGCTGGTAAGGAACCACAAAATTGGCAGACATGAGGTTTGGATCAGCGAGTGATTGTGATATTACTTACAGCCCTGTAATTAACTACTGCTAATGTGCCATGTACTTCTGAAGAAACCTCGACTGCCAGATGGATTCACACGGGGTGAGTGTGGAGTTATCATGGGCTATGCAATTGTCCACCAAAGGGATGTTCATAAGATTATTCATGCTGATGAATGAAATAAGAATTCATGGCACCAGTTAAATCGCACATCACCTTAAGAGGAATACACCATCGTGGGACCAGAACATTCTATGAAGCTGATGTCGGGGAACTGAGACCCGGGAAGCTTGATGAAATTTCACGAGGCCATCAGAGACAACTCTCTCTTCGATGTCAGTGGATCAGCACTGAACCGTAATGGAAACAAACAGCCATGAAGGTGGATCGGGAAAACGAGGTGAAGCTATCAGTAGAAAATGATAGTTCAACAAAAATGATGATGTGAATCCATTCTTCAGTCACCTAAAGAGTATGGATTTTAGTGGAATACTGAAGACCCAACAGATTGCATTAAGAATAAAGATGGGTCGAATGAACTGATCTCACGAAACGTCTCGGTCTACTGAGGAATGGATGGCTGAGGTAACCAAGCGAAAAAAAAGTAGCCGTATGCAGATCGCAAAATTCACAGAGTTGTTGAATGGCAGGTAGTCGAGGAACTGAAAACTAAATGACTCAAATCACTTCAGAACGCCTGGACTCACTACACCCAACAGGAATGATCAACGTTTGTTTGCTCAACCGCCTGTTAGAAGTTGAATAGTATCAGGTCGATCAAGTGTGGTGGCTCACAGAGAAACAAACGGATCTTTATTACGCGCCGAAGGAACGTTTTCGTAAATGCAAACAGGAAAACTCTCGAAAATGACAGATTGTTTACCAGCCCATCTAAGCTTAGAGGAACTTGGCTACAAGGAAACATTTCAGTAAGTACAATTAATATGGGAAGTTGAGGATGCGTCGGAGGACTAAAAGCGAGCGACACGATGCCATTATTCAGAATGGAGGCCGGCAGGAGGAAAACGGTTACCGATTAGTCGATGTACGTCACAGTGTCGTATTCTGACGAGGTTTTTTAACGCAGACATTTTAGACGAGACGGTCCCAGGAGAACAGTGTAGCTCCCACAGCTGGTGGAGTGCCACGCGCTTAATTTAGCCAACAAGATAAATATAAGAAAAGTGTGGATCAAATCAACCACTGAGCGCCGCACTGCTAGACAACTTTGCTTAGTTTCGGTAACCGAAGAAAGTGTACTCGTCTTTGAAATTCTGGGTACCCAAACAAATCTGTCATTTCTCTGAGTTTTGGATATAGGCTACGGATAGAAATTGCGGCTCACTGTTAGTGTCAAGCTGTGATGTTGATGGAGGCGCCTCAGAATTCATTATATGATGCAACTATTTAGTAATGTTTGGATGATCATATATTCGATTCAAATCGCTTTCCATACAGACCAATATCACATGACGAAATCCCATCGGCTATATTTTCTAGCGATCGCGCATCATTTGTACGTTCCAACTTGGACGTGAGACGCCTAACGACGACTAGTTTGCGCCGTCTTAAATATGAACACCCTACTCACAACTCCAGGATAAAAAAAATTCCGTGGATGTCAAAATATACTCCTGATGGGATTGTGGGAATGTTGAGCACTAGGAACAGTACTGGACATTTGCTTCAGCAGAATGTACCCATATCCGGAATTGGATGTTTTAAGCAGATTTGAGAAGTGTTCATATTCTTCTAGAGTTGCTGTCTTGAGAATCGAAACGATTCATTATTGGCACTACACGGTTGTCTCCTTTAGCAGAGTCAGAAGTGCGGAATGTTGCTTGCTTCCCGAATTGTCTCTCTGTAGAAGTGGTCTACTGTATTTCTAAAATAATTGATTACCACTAATATGTACTCCTAGGGCACTAAGTGATATTCAAGGTAAGAATTGGGGTGTGATCACGTGCTGTCAAAATTTCTGTTGTCGCGGTAACATGTTCATTACCTTGAAAATTGCGTCGACGGGTACCGAGAATCAGCTTACCGTTTAAAAGGCTTTGAGATTTTGTGTAGAACAAACACAAAATAGACTACCAGGTCTTATGCCATCCTGCCGTATGGTAATGAAACCGGAACTGGTTACCGTCATCACATCGGACTCATGGACCGACTTTGTCCTCAGCTTCTGTGGTCATGAGAGTTATTTAGACTAACTGAACTCGAAATCTAAGTTTCTGAGAAGGAATAATCAAGCTACGCTGCAATCCAAAATTACTGCTATATCGACAGCTAAAAAGTGGTCCGTGGGACAGGAATGGATCAAAAGTACGATGAAACTGGGAAAAAATGATTTCAGATAATGGGAGCACCTTCGCCTGAAGAGAGGCATCCGGATAAGCGGTGTACACAAGCATGGGAGGATTTGAGAATTCGTAGTCGGAGATCAAACAATTAATTCGGTAACGAGTCGCGAAGAAAGTGTTGCCATCAATAGGCCATTGGAGCTGGCCGACTGTGTGAGCGGAATAGGAACAGCGGAACACTAGAACTTGATAGGGTTGAGCACAGAAGCATCTCGCGCTTCCCAAAAATTATAGGACGCTCACATTACATTCACAACGGTCGTTCACCCAAAACAACCTAAATGGCTCCTTATTGACAGCCCTGGTGGTATCTGATGATGTGCAACGAGGATGCGGTGTGATTCTGAAGCTAAGAATAGTTGATGTATAGTTTCAGGATCTCGTTGCTTAGTGCGATGCTACATTATTTTAACATCGTCGTGGTTTAGCCGGTTTATGACTCCAAACAGGGCTCTATGCTGGCCTTATCGAGCCGGATTTACAAAGAATCATGCAGTTTAGTACATCGGCTCCGCGCAGACTGTCCTTGTTAACAAACACATCCGCAGGCATGTAGACGTCCAACCACAGCTGACAGGAACGTTAGTACCGAACATTGGCCGTTTCCAAATGCATGTGTTATTTTTAATCGAGAACGACAAGAACTTGTTGTTTTTTCGTATACAGTACTACAATCTGAAGCCAATAAAGGGACGAATTCTTAAACCTTGTTCTTTCTAATTTTGCTGGGTTCAGTATCTGAAAAATGACATCCATACACCATGCCCCAATCATTCTTTAACCCAGGAGCGAAAAGAGAAAGAGAATATGCAAGGGAAGTGATAATGGCATGATTAATGTTTTTAAATGAGCATACAAAGTCGCGTGAGTTTATCAATGAACACTTAAGATCGGCTAGCATAAGATCAACGGTACATACGGGAGGGGCTAGAGGGACTAGTGTCCCACAAGAGACACTTCCGTGGCGGTTTACTGCTTGAGTCCATAGAAACTGCGTCCGATGGAAAGTAGGACAGAAGATGCAGATACAAATGAACGTCGTTTATAGGGATTGGATGGACGAGGGAAGAGCAGAAAGTGAATAAAGACGACGTGTAGGCTATCATCATTGGTACAAAAGGGACGAATAAATGCCATTTGGTGGGGGGAGTGATTGGACTGAAAAAATCTACAACATGGGACAAGATATTAAGGAACATGGGCATGAAAATAAAATAAGTGTAAAACAGAAATGACAGAAGGATACGAATTAGAAATCAGTGCTGGTATATTAGACAAAGATGCACAGAGAGACAGGATTACTCAAAAGTAGACAAGCAATGCGAGAGGAACGGTGCGGAAAAAACGAACCAAGATGACATGTCCCTGGTTAATGCGAAAAGAATGGAGGCTTGCTTGACTGACCAAACGTTGATCTAGGTGATCAACTGGAAGGGACTCGATTGGTGCTCAACTGGTTAGTAAAGTTTTTCCGGATTTGGCTGAGTAGAAAAGCTGTATACTGGAACCGTTGTGCTTCGGTATTTGTCAAACCCTGAAAGTATACAACCAAGAAAAGTGTGTTGTTTTTACGAGGTTTGGCAGTAATAAATTAACCCGTCATTTCTCAGTAAACTGGAACCCGCAGTCCGCATATAAACCTCTGCAGTGAAACTCTATCCACGGATGGTGCACAACCTTTGGTCAACAATATGCCGCGCCTGAGATGGTTTTATGTGCAGGCAACAAACTGTGTGCACTGTGGTTCACAGGAACACCATTGTTTTCGGGGAACCAAGATGCACCTAGGCCTTAGTGTTGTTTTCGTGTCACATAGTAGCCATGCGCTTAAGCGGTCAAAGTTGAGTTATTTAAGTACGATTTATCGACCAGGACGAATCATCTTTGCATGATGCCCATCAAGCGGTGAGCACATGTTTACCGAGTGAAACCGGAGCAGTTGTGTTCAAAGCGAAGGGATGATTGAGAATGCGGATGCTGATAGACGGGTGTGTTCGGGATATCTTCCTCGGACAAGCACAAACAGTTTGGTTTTGATGGGGTCTCACCTGGAACGCAGCTGAATCCCTCGTTTATGTCAAAGAATTTTCAGCAATCTTATAAGCAGTGCATTGAGATTATGCAGGTAAAACGGTAGGTCAACAAAGAATTTGGCGAATTTGTAGGAACTTTCATCCACGCTGATGACCGTCAGATCGTGGCTACCAGCCTGGCGATTGCGGGTTCGAATATCCATGGAGGTTCACGAGATGCGCATTGCTGATGGTTTTGAATACGCATGAAACAGCTTTAGAGTCGTTCCCACCTAGACTAACTTCACTTACAGGCTGAAATCTTGAGTAAAGATTTCTCATCCGTTCTCAAACTATTTGCGTTGCACGAGTGGTTTGCATTCGCTCAAGATCCACCCAATGAGAGGGGCAAAGCTCAACATTAACAACCGGAAAATATGGACTATAATACATACAAGTGGCTTAATTTTGTATTAAAGAGATTGGTCGGTAGCCTCAAACCGACAACATTATCACACCACGTCTCTAGACAGTGGCGAGGCAGATTCCACAAGCATCAGTGACAGAAATTAATAGAAACCAACCGAAACCAGCCGGGAAATGATTCTGACTGCGTAGCTGAATAGGTCAGCGCAATCATAATGATCGTAGATCCGATTTGTGGCCAATCATACGGCTGGATAAAAATAGAGCGTTGTAACTCTGTTCGTGCTTTTCTGCTTCGCGAACCAAAAACGGGTGGACAGGCAATTGCCTGTGGCAAAACATGTCTGTTCATTTTCCTAAGCTGAACATGTACCAGTCTCTCCAGTAAATATTGCACGTTACTAACATCACGGCAAAAGTCTCATCGGAAATGTCAGTGACCTCAAACTCGAATATGACAGTAAAAACATGCAAACGTGCTAAACAACTTTGTAGTGCGTTTTATTTTCCGTCTAAAAAGTACAACAGAATACTAAACCTAGGGGGACGATAGCGCCTTAGCTGTGATATACTTAAATTCATTTATTATTCATGTGAAAATCCCCTCAATTCCAGAAATTTGTATCTTGCAAAAAGCGTATGCAAGGAACCCGTATTGAATAAATTGGGTGGTGCTGTTCCAGGAAATTTGTAGACGACTGAGAGAGGACATAAGGAGACTGACACATCGAAATTGATGGCGACATATGAAAGCTACGCAGGTAAACACCCTATGAACCAAGTTTCCAACCGTTTACGAGGAACGATGTACAAACTCGCTCTATCGATGATAATTCTTTGCTGCACCATATTCAACCCTATAATTTAAATGAAATCGGTCACCAAAAACCTATTTAAACTCCGATGCTCTACTGGCACAGGTCTGGACCATATAGAAGCAAGACTAACCACGCAAAAAAGGTCATGATGTATCTTCTGGGTTGAAAGTTATCCGTCTGTAGTCGCCCACACTTGGTACGCAAAGCTTCCCTAAACCGGTTTGCAATATAAACACCTCCTTACATTGTGTCACATTTTTAAGATGGAGTCGGTTTAAAAAGACGACACCAGAGGAAGAGACATATGTTAGCACCTCTGAAGGGTAGGACCATTACGGGGGAGACTTTACACTAAACTGTGGCTAATGGTTTGTGGTTATTTTTCACAGGGGTCTTCCAGGATTGGACTTCCGTACTTAGATCGTTTCATTCACGTAAGAAAAGTCCAAAAGACATAATTATAGCCAGCTGCACATTGAAAAGCATTTAACTACCAACGGTTACTAACCGCTTGATACAACAATAGTTCCAGTGTGCGCTTACATGTTGTTTATTAAATCCCTGCAAAGATGAGCAGCAAATTATCTCAAGGTCCTTCTCGGATTTCTACGGTTAGAATCATGCGGAATACAAAATTTTTCGTGCGAGTGCACAGCGTGAGCTTACGGAAGGCATGCAACGTTGAAACCAGTGCAATGAGATATTTAATAATCATCCCAAACCATAGAGTATTATGACGGCTGTGAGATTTCAGTTAAATTTAACATAGATTCAAGTGTATTGAACACAAATTATCTGGAGTTTGATTTGTTGTCACTACAGCTCTGCTGCACAAGCGTTTAGAGTAACTCAGGAGTTTGATGTTCGAAAAGCCACTCAGAGTGAGAAAACAGTAAAGTAAACTGTTTAGTAGCCGTGCTTAAAAGTGTATTTATAAATGTAGAAAAATGGCTAAATTAGAGTCGCATAACCTTGATGCTTATGAATTTACAGCGAAAGAGAGGGTCGAAAATCCAAACTTGTCATATACTACGGCAGCTTTGGAAATTGAACTTGGGAACAGAGGTTACCAGTTCATTGGCATCTAAAAGGCATGTGAATAGCAAGTTGAGAATGCCAGTAACATCTAAAGTGAAACACCAGAACTGACTGACAGACTTACTGCTTATCGATAGTGCGGCGATGCAAGTTCAACCTCAGCCTCGAGATCACGAACTCGGGCACGTAGTTGCTGCAGTTCCTGTTCACGTTGATGAAGTAAGTCCATGTCTAACTTCTTGTTCAGACTGATGGAGCAAGAAAACTGATATGGATAGAGAAGAAATTGGTAAAATTAATATAGAGTGTCAAGCGCAGTTGTCTTCTAATTCTGAGAAGCAATCGACCACAAAAGACACCATTGGATTTATCAGTGTCACTTGAAGCAAACACCAGCAATCAACTCCTCTCAAAGGCGATTTTTTCAATCAAAAATAATCTACCAGCAGCGAACAAAAATAGTTCTAATCAGAAAAAGTAATATTCTTGAGAAAACACCTCCTAAGTGAGATAATAGATGTGTATTAACTGACAAGCTTAAGGCTTTGACTAGATAAGAACGCTGCAGTGTCACACACTATGGGTGGAAGAAAATAAGTCTTGCTTCCAAAAAGCCCACAAATAAGAAGTGGACACACTGACGACTGACGTCGGTGTTAACAAGAGAAACAACTGGAACTCTTATTCATTCTGTTGCTCGATTGAATGTGTTGCATCAGTGGTGGGATGTCGAAAGTGTTTTCAATACCCTCATTAACCGCATGTTCCCCTGAGAGAGATTTCTGTGATATCCGAAGTATCAAACTAAAAATGAAATATGTAACGATTTTTCTTACAGTCTACTCAGTAGAAGAATAGCGCTTACGAAAGGTTAAACTGTCTCTCATTAGCATCAATATTATCTGAAAATTAAGTCAGTTAGTTTGGGGGTCAGGGATAACGCAAGAGCGATGGCAGCTTGGAAACTGCTCTTAGCTGACCAGCATCAAGTAGGATGGAACCGGTGATGAGGTGCTGAAAAGTTTTCAGCGATTTTGTGAGCAGCGTCCCCTGTCGAGAAAATTTGACCGTCAGCTACCTCTGTACAGTACTATGAATGCTCAATGACAGACCTCGACTTTATACGACCGCCTGATAGTAGATGTATATACTGATGATTGGTTTAAATGGAACTTGTCCAATATTCGCCATTTTCTTACAAATTCGATGTGTTCAGGGACCTCAAACATGGATGATCCTTGATAACTCTAAGGAACTCGCAAAGCAGTTATCTTGTGACCAGGTGTATATAACTGAATCCCAGTTAGTGTATTCTGCTTCAACCAGTGTTACTTGAAAGCTGGTTTCTTGTACCTCCATAGGTTTCTAAAAGTGATCTCATGATCCATGATTAAAACGCTTTTTCATCAACAAGGCCGAATCGAGATGGGCAAATGATAAATGACAAATGGGCGATAGGTTGAGGACACGGAGATTACTCACGGGATGCTCTCCCGTTCCGTTTGCACATGTGGTGATCAGTGTTTGGTCGCTACTCATAGATGCGATTCGCATCTCCAGTATCGTTGATCGCAAATCTGCTATCTCTGCGTCCGTGCTACGAATGTAGAGTTGAAGCCACCGGTGTAAATGTGCGAGCGCGTCGAGGCAGTCGGACATCTTGACCCTTACATTATCCATTTCATTTTCGGACAGTGTGGCTGCGTCATTGTCTAGTAGGTCTTGAAGTGCATTGAAGCGCTTCTGCACCGTAGTGACTAACGTCAGACCAGTGTTTGGTGTAGATGCCATTGAGGTGTCTAGATCCTGTCCTGAATTAGCTTGTGCTGCTTCCAAACACTGTTGTGTACGAGTCAGCTGTCCCATAACATCAGTAAAACGATCCTGGAAAGCTTTTAGTAGACCACGAACTTCGATGCAAGCGGGTGCTGAACACCTTCCAACGGGTTGCTGAATCGGAAAGCGAGGAAATAAGTTGGAACTCAAAAAATATAAATGAGTGGCATGAACGAAGTATAAACATATAAACACTTACCGATGTGACTGTTCCCCGGGCTTCTTCAGCTTCTCTTATAGCGAGCTTTAAAGATAGGTTCTCTTCTTCCAGAGTAGCAATTTGCTGTTGAAGTTTGGTGAAAGTTGAATGAGATCCTGTCCCATTGGTCTTCTTTTCTACTCCATTGGATGTACCATTTCGAAAGTTTGACCGAGATCGATCACGAGTGCGCCAGCTCAAGTCTTGGAAGCGAGCTTCAGAATATTCCCGCAGCATATCCTCGTAAAGGGCCTGAAAACAGTGGATCAGCAAATGAGAGTGACACGTGGAAATTTAATGAGACTGGCCTAGAAATGTGGCTGACTTCATGGTAAGATCAAGAGGTGTCAGTACATGGACAAAATCATGAGGTGTTATTTACCTGTCGTTAGGGGATAGACGTTCTCGACATTAGTGAGCCATATGCGCAGAAAACCTATCCAGCGATTATCATCCGTCCCACATGTAGCGTCCAATGAAAAGTCAGTGTCGGTGACTTTTGAGCGAAAAACTTGCGCAAACAAACTTCATTCTCAGTTGTGGACATTTCAGGGTCATCTGAAAGTTGGCGCTTTCTGTTTTTATGTCCGAAGTTTCTCCACACTACATGTAAACAACTCCCGTTTTACTCTCAATTGTCTAAGGCATTTCTTCTTGACAGATATATTCGGGTTATACAGGAGCGTTTACCACTGGTGTATTGCTTTACATTATAATGAATTTACTTATTTGTCAGGAAAACCGATCCCGGTCCTAATGAGGTTAACCACAGCTCAGTGCAATGGACATTGACAAATAATCTCTTACTATACACAAAATCTGTGAAAACCTGGATTCAGCTTAGAGGAGCGTTCCAACTGTCGGACAAAGGAAAATAATGGTCGTTACAAGCTATCATGTGATCGTGGCCTGTCCAATCAATGAATACGTGATATCCTTCCCTGGACTGAGCGGGCAGGGTCACATGATGTCCGTACACGGTACGATTACCAAGACTTTATGCAGTCCATTCATAAAGGTTACTAAGCAGGCACAATAGTGCGTGTGAAAGACGGAGTACAACATGAGGAAACTGTCGAATAGGGTTCGGGAGGCAGATGTAATCACCGAGTCTGGTGTGGCTTTGTTGGGCTACTTTGGCCATGGATGTGCAAACGATGTGAGATACGGGTGGGGAATAACAACACCAACAATAGAATCCTAATCAATGGAGATAAAAACCACGAGTCTCCTGTGTGAAGATAAACCAAGACTGTAAAGAAAAGTTAAGTGCAAATGGTGACGAAATAAATGTGCAACTAACTATACACAACAGCTAGTCGAAATCTTGTGTCCATCGCCAGTCTCGATGTGAACAGGTTCATGAAGTAGAGGTAGAGAGACAGCGTGCATGGTACTTCAGCTTACAGATTGCAAGGTTGGCTGTTATGTCGGCCGCCGACCAGTCCCAGTTGGAACAAACCACGTCGCATGTTGTGGTTAGGGGGTAGATGGAATCAAGTTTGACAAAATCAGATTATGAAACCCGAATTACGAGCATTTCGTGAGGTTTTTACGGATGACAGCAAAGTGGTTGGTTATTGGCGGGGCTCAACAAGCGAATTATGTACGAGGATGATACTAAGTAATCGCTTGTACTATGCGTATATTCAGTGGATTCCTACAGCAATTCAGTCCACGTTTAGTCAGGTTTAAATACAAGAAGCTGTACATCAAAAGATGGATTGCATGTCAAAAAGGGAGCGTCTACATCATAGAAAGTGATACGAGCTAGGATTAGCGGTTAACCAATACTAGTCCATTTAGTTCCAACTAACTAGGTTTCTTAGCTTGAGAAAATGCGGTACTCATATTAATGTCGGAAGAAGTTCACATCACGTGCTTTTCTTTTGCAGCATATGGCAATCGGGCCCTGAAGGAGTTCCTAAGAAATCCCATGGCAGACAGCTCCCACCAAATTTCCAAGTTTTTTCTTGAGGGGGGCCACCCCGTCTTTCTATGGAATTCACGTTTTTTTCCGCATTGCTGCGATATACAGCTGCCAACATCAAACAGAGGAGCAGGTGGCATTTTCGAATTGCATAAGATTAGGACGAAATCCAATCTAATGACTTGAATGCTCTAGACATGGTGAAACTGCCAAAACTACTTTAAATTCTGATGTAGGATCCTATTGTTAACTCAATTTGCAAGGTGTGAGGTCTACATTCTAGATTCTGGTATTTGGTTTGGACAGTGATCAGTGCTTGTTTGTGAATTTCTACGTATATATATACCACGGGTTGTATTTGACAGTGCCTTGTACGCTAATGGGTACAAGCCATGTCAAAAGCAATACACAAATAATAAAACCTAGCACTTCATCACCAGCCACAACAGTTATCATTTAGTAGCAAGCACTATGCACCAGGAGACAAAATAATTCAAGAAATGCTGAAAATCTTGCTTAAAATAATGATTCCCTCAGGATCGCAAAACTTTCAACAATCATGAACAGTACCCGGAACCCAATCCCCGGGAGAAATTAAAACTCTCCTTCCTACTTTGGACCTTTTCTCGTGGGGATAAGAGTACACATGTCTATCCACAAGTCCTGCTATAAACCTCATGGGATAGGACAGGGCTTTTTACCGAAAGTGTCGTCGTGTTCGGTTTTTTGTTTTACCTAGCATATTAGATATGAAAGCGCCGACTGATATTTAACCTTGAAGCCGATACTCCCAAATGAAAATGCGCACTCCTATCCGATTGTCTGAAAGCAGACTGACGAAAGATATTGGAACAGTTGAGAGTTCCAGACCCATAACATTGTTTGTCATCTGGCACCCTAAATTACAGATCTATATTAACTTCATCCAGTATCTGGCGCTAAGCCTGACAGTACATACGCATTACCATGAGCACGGTCTCATACCGTTTCATGTAGCACGCAGAATACTGCTAAGCTTGTTCGCTTTATTCAAACACATATGTGAACAAGATTGAGATGACAAAGTTCACCCGGAGGAATATCAGACAAGGTAACCTTTAAACATGTTTACATATAGTAACAATACAAATGAACAGCAACTCAACCTTGGTTGCATTAAATTAGCACCAAGTTAAGCGGTGAAACTTCGGATGTCACGGCTTCGTGGACATATATAACTAAGAGTCCCTGACTTTTAACCAGATGGTTAGTATTCCTAGGAATATATACGAAAGATTAGCTTTGGAAAAGTTTTATTCTGGTGCTCACCTGTAATCGTACGATGCCTCTTTGAGCACTGGCTTCGTTTGCTTGTAAAATAGACAAACGGTCCATCAGTGCCCGGTGCTCCGCTTCTAACTGCCCGATTCGCATTGTTTGATCGTGTAGACGAGTTCTGTCCAATTGGGCCGCTTCAGTCAGCGAGGCATTTGTGGCTTCAGATTTGATTAACTGAAATTTTGTCAGAAAACGCATTTGACGGGATGGTTTCGGTTGGGCATATCCGTTTTTACTGTTGGTGTGCGACAGCATTTGGCAGCAAATCGATGGAAAGAGACGACTGGGAAACGTGCACGATAACAAAGCTTAGAAACCTGGTATAGGCAGATATTTCTGTTTCAACAGGAGTGACAAGCGTATGTCGCTGAAAATGTCAATAAAAGAGCGAATTATTGTAGACGCGCAGGGAAAAGTTTGGACACTCAACTTCCCAAGCCATACATATGTATGTATGTAATTTTCAGCATTGATGAAGTGAAAATTTATTCCACCTTGGTAAACGAGAACGTTGGATGAACTGTAAAACGCATAAGAAGTATATTAGTCTCTTACTTGGTCCTCGTTATTCCAGAGAAACTTTAAGTGTGTTATATCGACATATACGAACTTAGTTTAGCTTACAGCTGTTTGTAGTTCCAGGTTTTCTCTGGTGTCAAGACCAGCGTTCGGTCCCAGCGAATGACGGTTAGAAGACCCATCGGCATCTGATCCTTGTATATCCATAGCGACGAGTAACCGCCGTCTAAGGGCTGCCTCCGTCCTTCTGGCGGCTGATAGACTGGTTTCAGCAGCTCTGGCCTCGGCTCGAGCACGTGCAAGGTCGTCGGTTACCTCAAGCACGCGACGTTCCAACTCTTGTCGACGACGCTATGAAACGCTGAGATGTGCTTTGGCTACTTCCAAATCACTGGTCTCCCGCAACTCCTGCAACTGAGCGCTGTAATGTTTTGGCGTCTTTGTGTTAATTTCTATGCTTGGCTTTGGCGCAGCTGAATCAACTGGGGCAGAAGATGGCCGCAAGTTAGCTGAATAGAAACAAATACATGATTTACCATATAAGGCAATTGCAAACTACGAGAGCAATTATCATTTGGTATCGAATTCTGGGCCAATTTCAGCAAGTTTTAGCGAGCGAAATCATATCAAGAAAACAAGGCTTGATGTTCATTTGTCTTTGTAGTTTTTACAAGTTGAACCTTACTCGTCATGTTGGGATAATCTACTGCTACAGTATGTCTTTACGTTTCTATAGAAGAATGTCGCATAAAAGACGGATTCTTTGTTTATGAACAAGACCAGTCACACTAAACAGCAAGAATCGGTACTGTCCTTTTTGGTAGGGCGGTAGATAGGTCCCTCTTGATATTGCATCCATAAGAGATACATATGAGAAAATGTATCACGAATACAATGGGTGATCAAGGAGATCCAAGGGCAGATGATTAGTAAGCAGCTAAATGGCAAAAACCGAGTAGGTCTACAGGCTTAATATCCCGATTCACAGATGGCAGACGGCTAAATACTGCGTAAACCAATACGTTGGCTGCCGGGGCTAGAACTCGGTGTTTACTGCACATGAGCCGAACTGGCAAATATGTAACAGCAAACCCATTTTGGCTCAAGTTTAGACATATTAACCGGTGCAATCATGAACCTTGGGTAGACGGCGTGCTTTGGCTTAACGGTTTGTCATCTAGTTTGAAGGTATAGCGTTTTCAAAACTAGTGGACTCGTGCATTTTTCCAGGCAGTGTGCGAGCAGAAGCGAAACCGGATCTGTTAAATACGGTTGACCGATATTTTAGAGGGAGTTGTAAAAGAGGATACCCCATGTTAAAATAATCAATGAAGCCACGAGAACCCATTATTCAGTGAAACTCTAGGCATCATTATTTAGCACTCAACATCAGTCTTCGTTGAAATGACATAGATGCTGCAAAACCCTGCCTGTTGAGAAAAGTCAAACTGGATGCGAACAAGCAGTCACTTATAATCGGTCCCTTGACAAGAATAGGCCCAATTGAAACGTCCGAATGACACACAACTACTATTGAATTTTGAGTAGCATATGTGAGGACCACCAGCTGCAGACTACTGTGGAACTAGTCGAAAAGCAGAACTGTGGAGACGCCATTGGATAAAATTTGCTGCCGGTCCATCCACAACTGGACAGTAAATTAGGTATTTGCGTGTAAACTCCTCGATGAATCACCAACTAATAACTGATTCCTAAGTTGTCTCACATATTATGCTCGTAATACCTTCAGTTTACTAAAGTGCCCTACAAGATACAAAGCGCCCGTTGAAAAGCGACTTCTAGTTCAAACAAATAGAGTTTGGAATGCGAATTGGACCATGAAGATTTCTCACCAGAAGACGATAACCGACCATCACATTCACTTGTCATAGCGATGGGCTGGGTGTGCAACCTGAAATGCCGGGAAAGAAGAAAGGGCATTCACGAAAAAAACATTCTACGGAAGGGTTCAACCGAATGCACGTGAAAAGTGAATTGAAGTTGGCACCAGAACGGGTTTCAGGTTGAAGGACAGGGTATTGTATGGCTAAGAGAATGTGAATTCAGTGCTAGCGTGAGACTGTGTAGTGAGTAGATGCCATTCGTAGGTTACACAGGAATGTCTACGAAGATCAACAACACAGATTAGATAGGAATGGGGGTTTTGTTTGAACTGTAAGGTGACAACACGCGTGAAGATTTCTAGGAATGTTCAGAAGAACAGTCAAAAGGAAACGTTGGATGCGAATTCTAGTGATCTGGAAGCGTAACCATAATTATCAAATTGTTTGTTCGCACGCGATGCCAAATTGTCATCTCGTTTCATAACCAGATGGTTGTGCCTAAGCTTTTGTAAACGATATTAGTCGGTGACTCTGCTTTCCATCCTCCAAATGAACTTGTTCTGCTAGTGAGAACCCGATGAATAAACGGTTTGAATGAGGATCGTAAACTTTACGTCCTTTAGTGCGACAAGTTTCTCTATGCTTTCTAACAAACGCGTGACTAGATACAACTCGTCATTAGTGGGGATAATGTCGTAACTGATGTAAATACAACTATGATAGAGTTCCCAATACTTGAGTAGTGTCGAGGATACTACTGTCGTTTACACAGTTGTAAATATTGCACTAAACTGTCAATGTTTGTCGAATAGGGTAGCAGAGGGATTCATTTGATGATGAGTCCAAACAATTTAGGCAGACTGAGAAAGCATGAGTAAACCAATTTGCCACAAAAAAAGCGTAACGGAAGTTGAATAGTTAAAAAGCAATTCAACAGCCGGAAAAAACAGAGCGTCGAGACATTGGACAGGTAGGTGATCCGCACCATTCAGAAATAAAAAACAAAGTGAAGAATGTTTTTGCTGATATTGCCACGTGGCTGAAAATACGGATAGGTTGCCGACTAAGTCCTTCACGTGGCAAGCTGACCCTAACCAATTTATGGTGAGTTTAGTTTGAAGGAAACTCGCTGTACTCAATTCCAGGGTACGAATCTAATGAGTTGGACAGACGGGAGAACATTTGAAGGAATAAGGTGACCGGGAGGATTTTTGTGGGCGTTCACAACCGCCTAAGTGGCGTATTACAGCCATATCCCCCGCTTGGTGGGTTTAGTGGATCATGCTCCGTTGGGTGGAATTTTGCAAAACACGGTCTGAACTCATAGGTTTACCAACTAAACATTTTAATGGGCTAGCTGTATTGAGCATTTTTATCTCTATTTTTGTTTTAAAAACAGTGAAAACCTATATCAGACAAACTCAAAACAAGGTAAGCAAAAAATGACAGATGAGTCGAATTTTCCATGATGCTGCAACTTCTGGTAGCTAAAAAAAGGAAAGTCTAGTTTATCAATTTGATGTAGTTGATGAGTACTTTTCCAGAGCGGAGAACCAACATCCATAGTCGAAGTGCGCGAACTCAGCGCCACGTTCCAAAGGATCCACTTAGACAACAAAGGATACGTTATTCAGTAAACAATTCCGGTTAACTGATAAACAAACCCATCTCGGTTGGACAATCGACTACAAAGATGTTACACTGAATGACACGAGATTTCATCCACAAACGACCAGATTCTCTCAGGTCCAGATTGCCTTAACCACAGCACTACATTCGTTTCAAACAAGCTAAGTGTGATTTATCAAACAGTACCTGCATAATGACAGATGGCTTTTGTGGGAAAGTATCTACTACGTACGTCACAACATCTGCTAGGAAAAAAATGGGGTTTGGTTACCCAGGAGGCCAGGTAATGGATGTGGCACTAGCTGTGATAGTTCCTATCATGGTTGTCATAAAAGTTAGTTAGCGCTGTGGATCCACGCCGACCCTGAAAACTTCATCCAAATAGGTGGTGTTTTGTCACTCACGTGTCATGATTGTCAGGTGACACAAACGGGTTGAGAGCCCTGGTATGGATAATAGGCTTCACATGATCTTCCGTTACTGCCGCATCTTAAGGGCCGGTCATACACCAAGAACGCTAAACTCAATCATCATTGTCTTCATACTTATTCATCGGTCATCTGCATGTATGTTTCGTTGATGAAGGGGAAATCGGGAAAGCGGAGCCCTAAGTGAACATGTTGAGGCGTTGTTCCCTCCAGGATCGCAGATCAGGGTTATGGGTATCTTACTAGTGATCCGGAGGGGGCTAGTCATGTTTTAAAGGTTATATCAAGTCAAAAATCAAATAAGGAGGAAACCAGAAAGGTAAGCTGTTCATTTACACATTTGAAAACTGAGGTCCTCTAGCTTAATTGTTGGGAAAGATCACCGAAATTTTTGCCAAAAATTTGGATGCCACTTTGTAAGACACGTAGAAAATGTAAATAAACACCAAAGAAGAAGTTACCCGGGCTTATTTTGCGGAAGAAGTTCACTCGTCACTTCACTCTGGAATAAAAAGTAAATCAGGATAACGTAAGCCACACTTACATCGTCAAATGAGGACAGTCGAAATAAAAATTCCCAAATTCCAATTAAATAGCCTCAATGAATTCTAGAGGTGAACCTGATAAAGTAAAGTCCAATAGTGCAACCTCGTTAACCCCCATTTGGTGTGTACCAACCACCACCAATAACACACGGCAACAAAGTTACCCTACTGGTTGAGAGCAGCCGGGACGGAATTGAGCCAGACAATTGGCGCTGTAGACGTTGTATAATTCGCTCAGTTAGAGCGCCGAAAGAATTGAATTTTTCTGCTTCAGGTAGCACAGCAAAATAGACTGACGGTTCCACAAGCGCCAACCGTCGGTCACACAGAGGCGGTCGAAAGGTAGAAAGTTGCTCAAGCGGTTTTAGAATGCTTCCCATAAAGTGGTGTTCCCTGTCGGTGTTTGAAAGAGAGTGGTCCAAGTCATCATCAATTCCCAAATCTTGACTCGTATGACACCATAGGTGAGCCAGTTGAATAACCACACATGGCAATTTGCACATCTTGTTCCTGTATTCCTCCAGGTAACGTAGTAACCCCCGTACTGTGATCCGGTTTGCCGAATTAAGAGGCGCCAGACTGAGGATTCGAGCGGATTTAGAAAGACGGTCTTTCATTTCGGATGGATGTGGATGAATCCGGAGTAACTCCAGCACAGCTGCATGATAGACGCGCAGGAGAACAAAAGATTCCGTGTCTTGTGAGTAATTGAAACGCTGTCTTGGTATCCATACTGTCCCACCCGTCACCCGTTTGTTTTTATAGTTGGATAACACATTTAACGCTGTCTGAATTCGCAGGAGATGAGAGCTCCTATCCTGTTGACAACCAAAAAGCAAATTCAACAGAAACTCCTTGTAAAACAGAGCTGTCATCCACAACCGGTCCGCAGGCCAGGTATGTATAGTGGAGTCTACTGTAGCCGGCCACACGCCAGTGAGTAGCCACACTCCATGAGCCAGTTCACCAATATAATAACATAAAACACTGGCAACAGTATCACGTGACCGCAGGGTATGGTACTTACACGAAAGAGCGCTTTTGAACTGCAAGCTTGAAGGTAATAGATAACTGTGGCAACAGGTGTCGGACGTGTTGGCTGCAGACGGGATAACGCAGGCTGGCTCGAAATGCATCGCACATAGAAGGCGAAACAGCGTATTCAGAGCAAGGTATTTGTCGTTGCCAGCCAGACGACATATACTGTTGGCAACTTGGGGATTCAGGGCTGAGGTCAGAGCGTCGAGCACCGTGTGGGAACAGGTTGACAAAAGTGATTCCGTGAGGCATTCCCACAGTCTTGCTTTTATCCTCAAGCAGAGACGCAGCTGGGCTGCTAGTATACCAAGCGTGCCACGCGAGTTCAACGACGCAGGCGAATCATCCGATGGAGAGAGTTCTTTCAAAACCGAGAAGAGAACTTCGCTGTGAGCAACATGTTGATATAGAGTGCCAGAAAGTAGTTGACAACTAGATCGAATGCGTTCTGAAAGAATTTCCTTCAGGAGCGGTGTACGCATACGTGGAAGTCCTCTTCTGTTATTTTCACAGGGTCCATTGGCACCATTCTGATCTTGAAAAAGCCGTAAGGCAATAAGTGTAAGATGCTTCGAAGGCAGATAGAAGAGGTCGGTCGCACTAATGATCCAGTTCGTCGTTATTTTACTGGAGTAAACTAGGTTAGTAAGAAGACTTCTTGAAAGCGTGTTATATGGCTTTCCTTTCCATCTGCAACCCATAGAGGATCTGACGTCGGGTAACTGTGCTGGAGTTTCAGAACTTATCATCGGAATAATAAGACATTCTTCGGTAGATAAAGTAGTCGATGGGATGCTTGATATACGCAGCAGGGACAAACCAAGCAGAGCTGTTTCAAGCCACCTCTGCTTGGCCATCGCAGATTTTTCAAGCAAAGTGTTACGGCGACCAGACTTGGGTGTTGGGGGATCATATTTAAGCCAATAATCGATATTGTTCAATAAAAAAGCCTGAAAAGATTCAGCGCTACTTTGTGTCATCAGTAATTTGTCGTCAGTTGAATCCTTTTTTAAAGGCCTCTGCAATTCCTCTAATGTTTGCATCGCTAGTGCATCTGCATTCATTTTAAGCCTATGAATCGTAGCGGAAATGCCAAAGCAGTCGTTTTGTTGAGGTTTGTTTTGTTGGCCAGTTGAACAATGAGAAGAGAAGCAACTGGATTCAAATAGATGCACAAATATTATTGCTTCTTGGTGAATTGTACACACAAGTTCGAAGGAGAGAGTGCCAAAACTTGTCCAGTCAGGTATGTCGGGTAGTTGTACGGGTTTGTGGGCTGATATTTTACCAGCAAATTCGGTGAGTCTACTATCAGCTCCAACAACATCCATCTTTTTCGTAGTAGTGGCACCAAAACCAAACAGTGAAGCAAAGTCAAACGTTCTAGATTTTGGCTGCGTCGTTGGCTGAAGTTTGTGAGCAGTGCCGGCTTCAGAAGGCGAGTCATCATCACCAGTCTGATAGTTACTTTGTGCCACTTGAAGTGGTTTGCGACTAACAGGCTTCCAGTCGCAAAAGCTAATTACTTCACTGATATCCTCGGTCAAGTCTTCATGCTTTGGAGGATATCTCTGCTGGATAAAATCCACATCTCGAATTAGTTCACGCGCTTGTTTGTTAGCAAGGTGTGCTACGTTTTGCATAGGGCCCACGTGGAACTGAAAACCTGCCTCGTACTCGTCCTCTTCATCTGATGGACTCGTGACAGGTGATGAGTGATGTTCGTGGTCTGGCTCTTCCGCACGGCGAAGTACACCAGTACTCTGTGCTGTTGTCTTGGTTATAGGGAAAATACTTTTCTCCAGAACAGTATGACGACCAACTGGCTGAGATTGACCATGTGTGGGTGATTGCTCCTTATTTGTGCACAATTTTGTCTCAAAAAGCGGTGGGGTTTCTTGATCTCTACTGGTTGCTCTCTCTTCAACCGTCAGAGTTACTGGACGGATCTCATGAATGGGTACACGGGAAAGTTTTGGTTCATCGCCAACCTGAACGGGTGGTTGTTCAATCTTTACATGGCATTGCTGATTGTCCTCCCCTTTTAGTTTGCGAATTATATGAGATATGATATCCAGTGAACTATGGTCCTCTTCACCTATGAGTCGTTCGGTAGCAGGTAGAAGTGGTTGTTTGTCAGTTTGGTCGACGGATGTTACTGCACACAGCTGAAATAGAGTGCATGTTGATGGGGTAGCATATTACCAACACAAGTGATTAGAGCTTAGAGTTCATAGACTGCAACATCAGACTGAATGGGTTAAAGGACCAATAGGTATCAGGAGGCTATGGAAGCAAGATTTTAGAAAAGCATCGAAGACGGATATTGTTAGATACTAGCATATGGTGTAGGATGCTCAGTACCACGTAACCAGTACCTACATACCGCTTGTTGAGGTGTACTAATAAACACATCTGTAATGCATGCTTATAAACCTAGTCGATATACGAGTGGCCATTTGGTAACGAGAAGCCACCGTGATAACGATCATTTCCAAGTGTCTGTCTTTTAATTTAGAGGCAAGTTTGATCACTTCAGTCCAAAGAGACCGTCTGGGATTTTGAAACCACGTTGGGAACACCTAATTAGAATGGGCAACTGGGTAGTATGATTACGGTTGTCATGGTGGAGAATACGGCAGGAAACAGGGCCATACGAAAGACTTCCATACCTTAATTAACGCAAAATGTACAAGTTGATGTTTCCAAGTCTCATGTATAGTTCAGGTGTGATATCCCTGGCGGATTCCTTATTCACAATACGCGTCCCAAATTCAGGCCGAGAATTTCGCAGAACACTCATTGGATAAAGACACCTTTTAAAAGAATTGTTTTCTAAACCAAAATAACCGCTGTACCTGTGTCACATGTACTTTCCCACTTCTCACAAAGTTACAGAATAAGACCTTAGTAACACATACGTCAGCCCGGTCTTAATAGAACACAATTCTCCAATATCTAATACTTAAACACTACCCGACACAACCAGTTCAACAATGGACATCTACCCTTATAAAGATCATGCGAGGAGGATTTATGTGGAAGCAAGTCTTTTTTAGATGAACATTTGTGGGTAAACTTACCTCAGATTCGCCTATGGGGGTGACCCTGTAGGATATAATAAAAATTAAAAATAAAAATTGTTAGGAAGGACATCAGCAACGTAAGGAAAACATTGACCATTACCGGTGACACAATTGCTTCAACTACTCGCTATGTACGGAGGTTCATTGGGCACATCTTATGGAAGCATACCGTGGCAAAAATTGAAAAGAGCATGAAGAAGGAACAGAAGCCATAGCTCAGTTGAAGAGTTAAGTTAAACAGGCTGGTCTATGCAAAAATGTGGCAAACACAACCAACGGTATTGTTCGATTCACGCGGCTAACAGACCAAAATCATAAGCGGAAGACACTGGGACCACTTTGAAACAAGTTAACGCATATCAAAGCACAGAATAACGTCTCAGTCTGTGAAAAAAGTGGCACAGCTTTTATATATATTTCGCTATTTCGCTTTAGGTCGTTTGCCTTTGTCTTTCGATTTGAGGGGTTCAGTTTAAATAAGGCCAGTCAGTTCAGTTTGTGCATATACCTTGCGAAGATCTACTGAATCAAAGCTGCTAGTCATCCTAGTTTCTTCTTCGCGTTCCGCGGTTGGAAATCCAGACAACATGTCCGTTTGGAACGTCGGTGTTTCATATCTGCGCTACACATTCGTGCTGAATAAAAGTGCACAAATGTTGTCTTGCTTTCACATGTAACCAAGTTTGTGAAGTTAATGAATGGAATTTTCTCGCTTAGAAATGCAACACCTCTGTTTTCAACAACCAATCAACTCAATTGTAGCAGCGCATCACACAGTGAAACTAAAGATTCTGCCCTTCATAAGATTAATCAGTTCATCTGCAGATGAAGTTACGCTCATGTTCGACCATTTAAGAAGATGGCCTGCGAAAGTGAAAATGTGGCAAACACAACCAACGGTATTGTTCGATTCACGCGGCTAACAGACCAAAATCATAAGCGGAAGACACTGGGACCACTTTGAAACAAGTTAACGCATATCAAAGCACAGAATAACGTCTCAGTCTGTGAAAAAAGTGGCACAGCTTTTATATATATTTCGCTATTTCGCTTTAGGTCGTTTGCCTTTGTCTTTCGATTTGAGGGGTTCAGTTTAAATAAGGCCAGTTCAGTTCAGTTGTGCATATACCTTGCGAAGATCTACTGAATCAAAGCTGCTAGTCATCCTAGTTTCTTCTTCGCGTTCCGCGGTTGGAAATCCAGACAACATGTCCGTTTGGAACGTCGGTGTTTCATATCTGCGCTACACATTCGTGCTGAATAAAAGTGCACAAATGTTGTCTTGCTTTCACATGTAACCAAGTTTGTGAAGTTAATGAATGGAATTTTCTCGCTTAGAAATGCAACACCTCTGTTTTCAACAACCAATCAACTCAATTGTAGCAGCGCATCACACAGTGAAACTAAAGATTCTGCCCTTCATAAGATTAATCAGTTCATCTGCAGATGAAGTTACGCTCATGTTCGACCATTTAAGAAGATGGCCTGCGAAAGTGAACCACGAGCACCTCGACAGAATACCCGAATACCAGAATCCTCGATTACGAAGCAAATCGAAGTGATGGGAAACTGGGTTTATAGGAAAAATCATTCAAACTCTTACTGCACAGCACAAACCAAAATATTCCTACATTCAGTAACGCTATGCTGACAAAGTAAAATGGTGGAAGGTATGCGCACAAAAGCTCTTGAGGCAGGCGATAACCTGCTTGTGTTTAGGTGTTCAGCTGTGATCAGATACAGTCTTTGTGTTGATTTCCTTCAGTCATTTCCAAAATTGAATGTGAATTAATCATCGTTTGCATCGTGGTTGAGGAAGTAAAGAGGAAAATATTGGCAGTTATATATTCTGATTTTCTCTGTCACCCGTTCTTTTCATTCCGCAGGCGATCTCGAGTAAAGACACGAAGGTACAGCTGACTGGCAATCGAAGTTTGTTACTGTGTCCAGTGGAGCGCTGGATGAACTTGGGCCCGACTTAGTGTCCAAGTAATATTTTCAAAATAATTATCAAATTGTTAAACTGGAAGCAAGCGTTCGGTTTTCAAGGGGATTCGAAATAAAGAACTCCTACCTTCCACTTTGAACCATACCTCCCATGCTATAACATACTAAGCCAATAGATCCGGACCAACAGCTGACCTTCTTACCAAGTTGGGGCCTACAAAATTATACCAAAGTTAATACAAGTATTAATCACACGACACAACATCGTGGTTTAGAGTTTTAGTTTAGTGAAACAATTTTTTAAGGTTGTGGCCACTGCCAATACTAATGGATTAATTCAACCTACTGGCGATTAAACTAATTGACCACAAATCTATATTCACTTCCGTTCTGTGTACTAGTATCCAGGATATACTACGAAGAGTTTTCGCAGCATTGTTGACACTAGATAGACTAAAAACAATGATCTATTCCGTTTTAGACGTCTCGTTCAGTAGTTTTTCTCAAGTACTTCTAACTGACACAAATGAATGTAGTACATAGTCCAGAAAGTTTGGCAACGGTTACGCCCTTGGTGATGAAAAATCCAATACGGAGTCTATGCGACTGAATTAGTTTTGTCCGGAAAGTCTGGTGTTTGTGTGCAAGGCACTCGGACCGACACTCATTGTCCTTATTTTGTCCGTTGAGCAAGGTTGAATCAGACAGGCTGTCTGGCTACACTACGCATCGTCTACAGTTATCGCGAATTTGTGTATGAATGAACCGACCTAAAGAAATGTTGATGAAGAACTTTCAGACGGAACCAGAACGGCAAACATATGAAAGGTTTTTAGGCTAAATTTATTATATAGTGACTGGCGTGGCATACGAAGGGGGACCTGTTAATGATTAGGTAGGCAGTCATTACAAATGACGATATACAGGAGATGTTATGTAGCCCAAGTATTCATCAGACAAAAAGACCCCTTCTGGTTAGCAGTGGATGGCTCGAAGATCAAACGTAAAATTTATTTCGGTTCTACAGGTAAAGGCTACTCACCAATGGCAGAACCTGTAAACCGTTGGATGCAGGTTGGACTTGTATGCGGAAAATATCATATCCCAGAGGTTAACATTAAGTAAAAATACCTATGCGAAAGCAGATAGACTTGAATTCCCTGTTAGTGCGTAGCTGCTAAGTAGCCCTTGACATTCCATATCGGTTGTAGTTGGAACAGTAAATACCAAGAAAATGCCCATTGAACTAGCAATCTCTTTCCTACCATCAAGGTTAAACAGGCGGAAAGACGCCACGTTCAACACAAGGAAGAATTGTAGATTGATATTATAGGATAAACATAGTTATGAACCCTTATATTTGAAGACAGAGACAAGTTGTGAGTTTGTACGTTTCTTATAGAAAGCACTTACAAAACCGGTGTTGCATATGGGGACGTCCGGACCACATAATCCACTTCAGATAACACTTTAAAGCAAACAAACGGTCCAAAAGGACAATAAAATCAGTTGAACGAACTTACCTTAGGTCGGTTGTTAAGATCTGCTGTTCTGAAGACCGTGAGAGAGTCATTTGAAGACGGACGTCTTCTGCGAGTTGACCCATCTGGACGACAGCACTGATCAAATCACCAAAACTTAAAACATCTGCGATTTGGGGCTGAGGTTGTTTGGATGAGCCTTCCGATTTGCATTGTGTCATGACGGCTAAGCAGCGGTTGATCTCTTCTTTCAGTGCTGATACCTGTTCAGCAGTTAGTACAAACCCTCCTGTAACCAGAGTGTCTGCCACTTGGGATAATCGTTCCGCCTGACCCAGATACAAATCCGTTTGGATGGCAGCTTCACACAAATCCGGCAAGACCAGCGAAGACGAGTCATCCGTGTCTACATTAGCCCGTATGTACCGCTTCAGTTGGACCATTTCTTGGTCCCGTTCTGCAAGTAATGCGTGAAATGTCCTTATTGTTTCTTGCAAAAGCAAGTCGTCTACACGAGGAACACGTAACCCGGCTGCATGACCGGAACCCGTCATAGCGTCGTGCATCGCGGCCTGTAAATCCAAAGCACCCATTCCGTTGAGTGAGACAAGGCAGGTAGCGGGGCGAAATGTTTGTAAAACAAGCTGAGAAATAACAGGCATACAAGTGTTTTGTGACAGTGCCTGTGTACTAGGAGTTTCAGCCGCTTGGCTCACCTGTGTGTTATCTGTAGTTGGTTGAATATCAGCCGCGCCGTGAGACTTTTTGAATAAATCCATTGTTTGTAAACGTGTCTCCAGTTCTTCTGAGTAGTCACGCGATGCTTTCAGCTTGGATTCCAGTTCACGCACTCGTTCGAGTTGTGTGTCTAATTGGGACTGTGAGAGATAGTCAGGGCAAACTGAGCAATCATTAAGTAAACAGTGAACTCAGACAAGTTTCACCCGTAGAACAGAGAAGCGGTACAAAGAAGGCTATGATTGGGACGGAATTTATATCCGTTCAAGCGGTACGTAAGTAACGATCTATCACACGTATTGGTCCACTTGAGGATAACGGTGGGAGTGGTCAATAATTAAGTGCTTTAACTATCCCGTGAGTGGTCGATCAAGTAGCTACCACGTATTGGATAGAGATATTGTGTGGAATAAAAGTCTGACAGACAGGCGGCTTGTGAACTTAACGGGTGACAGCAGATCAACATCTGTGAATATTACCAGAATTCAACAAATACAGGCATTCCATTGACGTCAGACTGACTAATGCCGGTTCAAATCCAGCTTAAAGCTAGTTGTTAAGAGACACAGTACCCAATAGTTGCAAGCTAATAGTGACACTTAAGCCAAACTCGCCCTTGACCTTCCTTTATCCTGAAAGATTTTACTCCACATTATAATGTGTGAGAGTAGCCGGAGAAGGCTGCTTTCCTGTGTTTGGAGAGAAGCATTGGAAGATATACTGACAACCTAACTTCAAGAGAAGATTATTCCCATCTTGAGAGCTCAATAAAGCGATAATGATAAACTTATCTGAAACAAACAAAATTGTAATGTATACACATCTTCCGGTCATAAACAATGTCTTTCAGTCTAGGACTGGTCGGAGTGACAACGGTTCCACCCTCTCACTGGATAAGTGGCAACCATGCGACGAAAAAACACCATTTATAAGTTTTTTGTTGCTGAAAATGTCACTTACAAAATAAGCTCCGATATGTTTTGCCGAAGATACTGAGCCATTCCTAATGCCTTACCTGTAGTGCTCGGACTCCAGTGGCCAAAGGTTTGTCACTCTCAGCCAGAGAATTCTCTGCATCGTCCAGTTTCGACAATTGATCTCTCAGGTCAACATTGTCCCGTCTTAATTCTCGCACTAGATTATCTAGGTGGTGTTGCTTTGCCAAGGCAGCAGCTGTTTCCGCTTTTTGACTGCACAGTTCCGACTGCAGCTCAGTCAACTGCTCTTTCAGGTGCTGTACCAGATGAGAAACTGAGTCCTCACTGTCCTGAAAACGATAGCATTTGGAAATTTATATTTATGACGTTACATTTAAAAGGCGTACTCATATTGGATTTTATGGCTAAAGTGAAGAGAGTTAACATAATTCAATTGAAAATGCAATTCAGTCAAACTGACGCATGTTTGATCTGGCTAATTAAGATGACACATTTCCAATTAGGAAAGCCGTTTCACTTGGTGATCCACCAATAATAACGGTTTGTCCAAAGGTGAGATTTTTGGGATTATTGTGGTCTATACATTTTCGAATTTCTTGAAGCTTTCAATAAACAACAGACATCACTGACCTCAAGAAATAATCGCAGGAATGCAGGGATAACGGTTTTTGAGANACGGTCGGTTTTTGAGACCATTATATTGTTAACTTATTAATGTACGATACTGTACTGTACTGTGTACAGCTGATGATGGGCTGACTAACAGATGGGTTGCTATGCAGAGATGAGCCAAGATGGCAAGATTCTACGTAAACAGATTGACTCAACACCACTAATACTACCTAAATCGAACTTTGAAGCCAGTGAAAGTTTAGCCTGAGAAAACGCCGACCAGAAAATACGGCTATTACGCAGAGAGATGAAGTGACTAAGGGTTAGTCTATCATACGAAATTTGGGGCATCAGGTCCACTAAATATGCCCTTGGATGACTTGAAATGAAATTTAGTGAGATTCATTTTTTCTTCTTTGTTACAGAGCAGATAAATGTAGCCATCTCCAGTATTTTCTTGCGCCCAATGAAGCATATGATCTGCAGTGTGTAAAATATTTCTGGATGAGATTCTCAAAAATAAATTTTAGGTCTATTCTCAATGCAGAAAGGAACAGAGGTGGTGTGGTCCGCACTGGTATATAATTATAGTTGCAGAAAGCAAATATCGATTGTATATTCGTACCTTTCGTCATTTGAAAGCTCAGCTTTGCCTTACTAGCGAGTTCAGGATTTGTCGAAGATAACTTGAAAAGCATTCGAAAATGAAAACGGAACCATCCCTCGGAATAGTATGAACACCTGATGAGTCACAAAGTAAAACTACTGCGATTTTAGGTCTTAGAATTAAGCGACAGCGGTGATTTCACCAAGGAGGCAGTTTAAAAGGGGATCAGTCATGACATTCCGCAATGATGCGTCTCATCAAGGTGAATATCCGAATACCCGCGCAAATTTAATACACATGCAGGCCCTTTATACCGAACCAGGAAGTCGACTGCGTGGATAAAATTTGTACTTGTACTAACAGTTGGTTTCAATTTATGTGTGCACGGACTGTCCACACTTTCTCATTATTTTGGCGTGTTAACTTGTGCCTTACCGTGTTCATTTACTTATTTAAATGTCTGGAGTTTTACTTACGACCCATGAGCAGTTGTAGACGTGAAAAGCAGTCGTAAAGGATTTTATTGGATGCTGTTTATTTGCAGACGCGTGCTTGGTGAAAATTTATGACATCTGAACATTGAACACGTTTATGAGTGTGCTTTGAATATAATTGAAGATGCAGCAGATTCTAGAATACTCCCCCCTTATGCTGAGTGGAACGAAGACAGTAACACAACAAGGTTTCTCGGTGTAAATTACTTTCTCAGTCAAGAGTTCGGGATGGAATGCTGGTAGCATAAACTAGATACGTGATTTCAAACACTAAGGGAAGTGATTTTTTTTATTCACCTAATTTTTTGCCCATTGAGGAGAATGTCTCGAGTGTCCTTCTGTACTTACTGGGCCAAATTTGATCGGAAAACCATAGCAGAAAAAAAGACGAAGTCTTCACTAGTATTTCGAAAGATTCAAATGAAAAAGTACCCGTGGGTAACCACAAATTAAAAGTGACCTTATAGAAGTTTGTTATGAAGCGATGACTCCTTGGTCAGTACCGAGAATTTTTCAATTGACTAACTTCATACAACCTTATTGAATCTGACCTGACATCATGATAATTCCCCCATTCATTCGCCCACTTCGACCGCGTACTTTTGATCACTTGTTTTACTCATCTGCAGCCCCCATTCACCTTGCTGTGATGGCCGTCCCGTTCGACACTGGTATACTAGCATGTGTGTGTGGTTGTGCGCAGCTGACCCAATAACCCATACGTGTTTATGCCCAGTTTGCCGAATATGTTCTGTCGTGTTCTGTCTTGAGTTCAGTGCAATCGCACCGCCAATCATGATCACGAAACTGCCCTCGGAAGAGACGACCGCAAACCACACTTCTGAGCCAACTGTCTGCCCAACATTGTTTGGTGTGCGGGCCTTGACAATGCACTGTTCCGGTCAGCAACAGTCGACACTACGACACTACTACATTCCAGATCGTCAAACCTACGCGTGACTCAAAGTTTCGTATCGGAAACCTCAGCTTCAATAAGGTGATGTCTGTTGTTGGAAGTAAACTTCTGTTTCAGGGTGTGAGGGTGTGTTAGATTCTAATGGGCATAGGGTATGCTTAACAGCAAACGCTTCCACATAGATGAGAGTGATTGTGTGGGTCATATGACAAAAAGAACAAATGTTCAAGTATTGGTAAAGCATGTGCTGACTGACTACATTATGACGAAGATCCCGAAATATCTCAGCAGCGGGATGCCTTACTCTAGAATAAATTTGTATTTTTTGGCAGTCTATGTATGCTTACTGTCACGAAATAGCATTGAGAGGAACCATTCATTTGTGAAAGGAACCACGACTCAGTTAGGTAGACTTGCTTCAGTCAGCTAGGGGAACTCCCAAAATAGTTTGGTGACAATTCACCAGTCTATTGTGAGACAGCTATTCTTAAGGCACGCTTACATTTTAATACGTGGGAAAAACTCAGTGTTGTTGTTCATTACGAACGGTCATTGTAGGCAGTCGTGCAATTGTGACAGTCGCGCTTCACTTCGCCCGTACTTGAATGACTCATCATATTGAATACTAACCGGTGAGCTGGCAATGATTCACTAGTCCGGAAACATCACAAATGCCAGAAGACCAGACTAGATACTCCACGTAACGTCGAGTACTGCTGTAGACAAGGGTGTACTACAAAGCAGCGAGAGAGGATGTATCTGGTGGCATAGTAAAACGGGTCCGCATTTAGGAATCAGGTTGTTTCAAACATCCAGGTTTAAAAATTGCTTTTCTGAAAAGAAATATTATAAGCCCAGGACATTCGAGCAGTTTGTCGAATTGACAAAATATCGCAATAGACAAACCAAGGTAGAACAAAAAAGGTTTTATGGAGATTTCGTCGGTTAAGTGAAGCCAGCCAATGCTGAAAAGACTGGAAACGTATATTGACCTCACTTACAGGGAGAAATCTCCATTAAAAATTCCCAAATCTCCTCACAATACCAACCAAAAACTTTTCAGCAAAGTTTTGCAACCTGATTGTCCGCAGCAACATACGCTTTTTACAAATCCAACATGCTTTATTCTATCCAGACTGAGTATAGGTGGTTGAAATTTTCTTTACTGAAGTGTACGTTGCGGGATTTGGCACGCATGAGGCCATTGGACATTTTCACTCGACATATGGCTGCAGACGTCTTCAGTGAACAGAATGATCAATCCGCACACTTGCACAAAAAGAAACCGAAGGATTTTAACATTTGGTTAGATTCCGACTTTCAGTTGAGACTTCCCCAAACAAGCGAACGAACGTAGCTCACACAACACCGTCTCTCACTGGTGGTGCGTTTAGAACAAAGTACGACTACACTCCGAAGACTGAGTCGCGCTAAGAGTGACAGAACCGATGACTACTCTTATACATATGGAAAGTGCGGGAAGTTGAAATAAGGCACACCTACAATATCCCGACCTAAAGCCATCACCCTTCTTGGTAGCCCGGTTTCAGTGCCGCAATGATCCTGCGGGTCATACTGGCTGGAACTCAGTTACCCAAGATTCAAGCATACCACGAGCAGCCCGTCGAAGGATATCAAGTCCTCGTAATGCGACTACTCGTATTACGAGGTGATCTGGAGGCAAAGTTGAACTGTCATGCGTGACAGGAGTGTGAAGACATGACGACGTATTCTCCAGGTGACAAGCATGTCTATAGCTATGGAAGTAGCTGCTGCCTTTCTCGAAGAAAGGATGGGCTAGAAAAGGTCGGCCCGAAAATCCACACACTTCGACCGCTCAGTGGTTTACCGTGACCACCGGCGCATTATTAAATACGGTCGAAATACTTTTGAAACCGAAGAGCCTGATCAAATGGCTCCTCCTGTGCGCAGTCGCATGGGGATTAAGACAGTCCTGTCCCACTCCCTGCGTCCTCGGGTTAGACTAGCGACCTGCAGCTGGGCACGTCAGACTGTTCAGTCATGGGCTCCGGGCAGGGTCCCCGAAGGTATACCCTGCTGCTCGCTTCCTTGTTAGTCAGAGTTTTTAGTAAAAAGCTCAAGTGTGGTATCTCAACCAACCCTCCTTAGGCAACCGTAGAATACTATTCGCCCTTGCACCTCACTAACTAACTCCAAAATCTGATCCACCTAAGTCTTCAATGTCTGTACTCTACACCGAATGGAGCAACACACTTCCTTTTCTGAAACCTTGCTTTCTCTCTGTGTCGATGCATTCTGTGTCTCCAAAACACGCATAAAAGATACCACCTCGGTCGTGTACATCAAGCCGCTTAGGGCAAGCTCAAATGTTCCACATTTCACTCTTCCGGTATCTGGTGACCCTGATACAGTAGCTCCCGGTATCTACGACGTGAAAGTTGCACTCAACTCCAAGTTTGCATGCGCTTTACGGGACTGGACCTCAGTAAATAGTTGTCTTTGCGCTGTGCGACTATCCGACTCAATTATAATTAAAACCAGGTTGTAAGGCTAAGCCCCGTAGGAGCATAATAAGGTGGTGTACTTGGCGTCGATGCTCAGCGCACATATAGTGGGGAGCGACTGCTTCAGTTGTGTGCTGATCATCGTCTGTTCCTGGCCAGTATGGACTTCCGGCACAAACGCTCACATCGAGTTACTTGGAGGCCATCACAGCAGAGAAACCCCATTCGTCCACTGTGGCAGGTTTGGGTAGCTCAAGAGTACCGAGCTGGTGTTGATAGAAAGCCACTAGGAACGCACAAACATGAGGATATCGAAGACTGCTTGGAAGTTGAATGGAAGCGATTTAAGGATATCGTTCAGATCAGCAGATCGTATTGTTGCCAGAAAGTTTATGCAATGACCAGCGACCAGGATGGTGTACACCGAGCCCTCAAACACCGGAGGTTTAAGAATGACAAAGAACACTGGTGGATTTCGATGGCCCAGGAGATAGGGGAGGCTTTCACTGCAGATAACTTCATCTGATTCGACCGACCAGTCAGAAGGAGACCAGTGTCAGCGAAACGATGTGAAAAAGGACGGAACGGAAATTTAGTAAAATATTGCCCTCTTGAGCGACGGACTGCGCACTTCGATAAGAGTTCACAGTCGCTGGAAGAACTCAGCCTAACTCGAGCATTGACACAGGCCCGTCATCAAAAACAGAAATATGTGGTAATATATCAATGCTTCAATGCGACAGAGCACCTAGCCCCCGATGTCTGCATCCCGCGCTCTTCAAAGGTGGCAAGTTCCTGGTAAACTGGTAAACTCACGACCATGCCTCAGAAGATTTGAAACGAAGACAGAATAGCAGTGAAAAAAGCTCGTAAAACGTCATTCCAGTCTTCCACAAAGTGAAAGAAATTCGCTAAAAGACATCGTGGCACTAGCCCGGTATCCGTCGCATCTAAGGTGTTCCCTGGCACTATTGTGCGAAGGTTGATCGATTATCTGGAGAGAAAGATTCGTGAGAATCAAGCTGAGTTTCGTGCTGGCCGACTATGTCTCCACCTCGAAACAATTTCTTGAACAGCGCCACTAGTCCAAGCATCCCACGTTGTGCATTTCTCTGAATCTGAAGGTCGTTTTGACTCCGTCGATTGTCAGAAACTTTAGCAGTGTCAAGTGTGTTTATTCCAAATTTACATCCCTCATGGGGACTCTTTATGCGAACTCCTATGGACGGGTACGAGAATAAGGCAAACTTTCTCCTGAGTTCACTACGTGCAGTGGTGAATGATAAGGCTGATCTCTTTCGCTCTCACCTTCACCTGTGTTACTAAGGTGCTGCTTGAAATTTCGCTGTCCGCCTCCGAAACCTCGGGGGTCGAAATGCTCCCGGGACGTCCTCTCACAGACAATGAATATACGGCAAAAATCGCTCTTCTTGGTTTAAGTCCTACTAAAATATAGGCCATTTTAAATATCCTAAATCATTCTCCTGCACGGTTTGGCATACCCTTCAAACCTACAGTGTAAATTGTTACTACAAGATTGTTTGAGATCGATAGAAAGCTCGTGGTTGCAAAGGAGTCAATCGATCTGGTAGATGAACTTGTTTGCCTGGACAGTTGTATACGCTCTGGTGGACTGCCTGGGGATCATATCACTTCTCGAATCGAGCGGCTTTGCTGACATACCATACCCATGGAGTCGACCTGACGTCAGCTTGTCGAAGGCAGAGTTTACACTGCGGGAGTGCGATCCATACTGTTTTATGGATCAGAAACATAGCCTCTATGAGCAGAGGAGATGAAAAAGCTGTCACTGTTCGACCATCGGAATGTAAAAAGCACTGCACAGGTCTGAGGTGGTTTTAGGAGAAGGAACTCTCCCTCTTGAACTGAATCACTCTGCTTCATAGGTTACACTAGTTAAGATATATACTCCGCATGTCAGAGTACAGTCTACCTCGCCCAGTCTTGTGCAGAGTGAAAGCAACCGTAAGGTAAGTGGTGTGTGACCCGGCAACGAAGTATGAAAACACTGACCAGTATACTGAGTCAGGTCGACAACCAGCGCCTCCGCGGATGGAAACCTATGTGCTCAATTCACCAATGGCTACTCACAGTGACAGAAATGGCCCCATGGCGCACTCAGTGGCGCTCGTACATCAGGGCTATTTCTTTCAATGCGTAGCTATCCACTTCTCAAATTAACTTATTATGCAGTCTCCTTCTGTGCTTGGCTGTATCTCTCGCGCTCTTCCCTTTCCAGTGATCAGAACTGGAGCAGCTAGAACCAACCTACCCATGGCTTATAGCACATAAACTGAACTACACCGAACAAAGAGCTACATTATGGTGTATCTGTTTTCTGAGCTTGTTCGTGGTCTGATTGACAGCTAGGTATGTGGGCACTCATTTTCACGGTAGACAAATGTTCCTCTCGATACGAATCATAGAGTTTATTGATACTAATCTATCACATTTGTTTAAAGTGCCCAGGTATCGACCAGGAATTTTGAGTGGCTCAGTTTGGTACAATAGCCGCAAAACTTGTGGTTCACATCATATGTTCAGCATACTTCAAGATCGAAATAACAGAAAGCTCCGGTGCAATTACTGATTGTCTTGAGTCTGCACACAATATTGCCGTGTGTACTGCAGTTTTATATCACGCACCGATCAAATGGACAAGACCACCAAGAACATATCTTCCATCTGACCATCTGAATTGGTTATCCAAATCCCCCCTCACTGTACGAAAAAGCTATTCGTAGGGATACGACCTACCAGGTCAGCAAGAAACTCATAATGTTGCAGACGAACATCCATATTTCTGTCCTCTTGCCACAGGTTACTTGACCAGACCAGGCGACCAGTAACACGGACCTTAACTGCCTCCCCTGAATGTTGACATTTTTCTCCACAAGTATCACCACATACGTTGATTTTGTTCAGTCAACTTCTGTACAGCACAGACTTCACCACTTATTGTCCTCATACAGACAAATGAAGTGCAGATTTATTGGATTGTCTGCTTGGATTATTGTCAGTCAATATTTTCCATTAAAAACCGGAAGTGGGTGTGACCGCTCAAAAGCATGGCACGTTCAATTATTCACTACGTTTAGGTAATGACCAACTGTTTATTTCGACAAATCGACCGCCTGCGCAACTGTGACGTTCGTCACACGGATCACATGCTGTAGACAGCCTGAGGACCGGCTGTCGATGTTCAATCGATCAAGGTGAACGACGAAACGAATGTTTGTATGTGGTGCAATTGGATTAGCATTTGGTCACCTAGGGCTGGAAAAGCAGTGCAATTTGCGAACACAAACTCGAGTGTCACTACCGACAAATGGCTGCATTACCGGACAACAAATCGGTTGTGCGCACTACGGACAAATCGATGTGATCACCTGTATTTTATGAAAATTAGTACACTCTTGTCTCAGGCAAGAACAATCACCAGAGAGCACATTCCTCGTAAAAATAAAACGGCGTGATAAGCAAGAAACATGTCAGGTGAAACATTTTCAGCAGAAATCTGTGTCGGAGCCCTCAGCCCACTGACTGTCCAGAAAATACGCGATAGACCGTGCCCAGGTGCTCGGCTTTTTCTGTTAACCTAATTACCATCACAGATTTTCCTACTGTCCGTGAAAGTGGATCAGACTTGTAAGGATAACAAGAAAATGAATTGTTTTTAGAGGGCCGACGTGACAGCTCGAAAACGAAGTTTAGTGTGAATTCACCGTAATTGCTAGCTGTAAAACTATGTATTTTGAAAGATGAAAGTCGCGCCACAAAAAAATTCCAGACTTGAACAAGATGTTTCTCGATGAGACTCACTTCGGTCTGCGTCTCAGAGTGGTTACACGAGGGTAGCTTGCGTAACTCTTCCTCCATCTAAATGAGAATTGAATGGAGCAACAACCAGTCAATTTACCATGGCTTTCTGATTTTCGACCTCCAGTATTTGAAAATCCAGCAATTCCAACTGTTCTTTCATCTCCACTTTGGTCAATTCCAATCTCTCAATCTTCTTGGCCGATTCGTATAGCTATTAGGGGAAAGGTGTTGATTGGCAGCACATGAAAACAAAATGGGCGATGGCCGCACCGCTTTCGTCCATTTTCTTACCTGATTAAGTAGTTTTTTATTTTGTCGTATAAGATAGCGCCTTTCCTCAGCCTCTCGAGGATCCTGAAGTTTAAAAATGAAAAAAGAAACACGTTTTTCGGAGTGAAAAGCTTCAAACAATGCTGGATTAGTGTCACTTGAAATGGACAATCGGTAGATAGGATTCCCCGAATAATAACGAGGTCGATAAGGTCGCTGCTGTACTCAAGTCCCTGTAAACACTTTCTTCTGCAAATAAGGGAATCTAAATCCAGTCACTATTCCTCTCATAATTCACATGCTTGGAGGTGAACTCAGCCATAGTGTCACCCGAAAGTAAGACACAAGATCCTGCTTCTCTTCACACAGCTGGGAGAATATCAGTAGTGTCTTGACATAATTCCCCCTATAAGGGTGCTGGAGAAGAATTTGCTGTTCCAAGGCCGATACAAGTCAACCCAGCTCGATGGAAGTAAAATGTCCCAGTCTACGCTGCGAAAAAAGCACTTAAAGATTAGTCACATTGTAACCTGGTTTACGACTATCCTATGCATAGCACGGGTCCGAAGTGGACTCTTTCTCTCAGGGTTGTGCATAGACTCTGGGCTAAAAAGACGAGGACAACAGCACAAGACATGACAACACATTAGAAGTATGGTTTGAATTCGCATCAACCACGTGATGTAAACCAACTAACACAGGCATGAGATGTTCAGTTTTTTGTTGCATTCTCAGCTGGAGTGCGAATGATTTCGCATTTTTGAATTCCTGAGTTGGGACGAGTATCCATTTTTACGCATAAAATAGGAAAGCGGTACAAGATTATATCAAAAATGACACAGAAAATGACAAGCAAGTGGAACGGAATCGTCCATTATCGGTGCAGGCAACTCCAAATTTTCTGAAACTTGAGGAAGGAAGACCTAGAGAAATGTGGTTCTGAATCAGAATGTTGCGTCTCTAAAGAGACTGACTCGGATATCTTCCTGTGATACAAAGTTGAACAAATGTCAGGAAACACACCGGAGACGAGTTGCTATTAGGTAAACTACCTACTCCCTACTGAGCATTGTAGACATCGGTTTTTCTGTTGTCTGCACACATTTTATCAAAACTCCCAAGCAGAGAAAGAGCGGAAATCTGATCAGCGAGACTATGTTTTTTCATTGTGAACCACAAACGACAGACTGGTTGAATCTCAAAATCGGTTTCTGATGGAGTGCCATGAGTAATTTTCAAAATCTCTCGCAAAGGGAGTTCTAAATCTAGATCTTCTCTATAATTAGGTTATTGAATAATCCAATTTTAATAGGTTCAGATATTTCTGAACTAGAAAAATAGTTTTTCTGTATTCTTCTGGTTGACCGAGCTTAAGAAAATGGATTAACGGTTCTGTAAGGACTGTCTGGATAAACGGTACTGAATAGAACTTACAATTTTTCTTCGCTGAAAGGACAATACGGAAGGGTCGGCATTAAGTACCAAAGAGAAATGATCCATAGTTTACGTTAAAATTAATCTTAGAAAGTTTATTTTATTTGCGAGTAGTAGGGGGAGTATGCAACGGAGAGATACTAATGCTAGAAAACTGAATATATCTGCAGAGACAGAGAGGGCTAACAGGGTTCTATTTGCAACACATCCAGCTACCAACGAAAGGAGGAAAACCGTCGAGGTTACAGGCTATTAGATAGGAAAGTGAACGTCTCGTATGCACATAATTTAAAAAAAAAACCTGGACATTCTCAAACACCTTCTTGAACTTTCATGGATTTTCATTGACTAATACACAATTGTAAACGAACGCTGCAAAGCAAGTTCACAAGTTCCGTAGTAAACTTCACTTTGCATGGTAGAGCTTCGAGACGACTACAGACTACTCGCATGCCTCGTCGGTAGTATCCACCGTTACACACCTTCCCCCTTCAGAGGTCACACGCATGCCGATTTCCATCGACCTCCGCTATGTCGGCCCCAGAAGCTGATCTAGTTGGCAGCTCTTCGGTTGTATCACGCCTCATCCGAATCCGAGTACTATTTACTCTCATCGATCCTCGACCACATAGACGATCCCCCGACGACCAGTAACGACAAGCGGACCTTGCCAACGACTGTTCAACTTCTGCGACCCCAGTTCTCTGCTTCCAGGATTCTGATGATCTATCTTTTCGGCCTTTTCGTCTTTGGGCAATGGTCGTACCTTCATGCCTGCCGTTTTCTGCCTAGTCTCTTCCTTAACGGTGGTTAGGTTTTCTCGAGTTCTCCTTACTTCTCCTAGCTCCTCTGCAGACAGGTGTGGAGTTGGCCACAACCAAATTTCCCGATCACCTGGAAGGCACGGATGTCAACGGTACATCTGTATAAACGGGGACTCGTCTTCATCAGGAATCTGGCTGTATCGACACACGATATACTAACACCATCGGCAAGTTTACTTCCCAGCTACACTGTTTGGCCACCAGCCACTCTTTAAACGTTTGGTTGCGGGTGGAAGGATGCTGTCCCTAGCAGTCTGATGCCAGCTTTGCAACCAACCCCATGATCTTCGTTCTCCAGACAAGGTCTCTGATCCGTTGGGAACATTCTTACCAGGCCGTGGTTAGCCACGATGTGGCGCACCGCCACTCCACTGATCATCGTCGCCTGTTGATTTGATACGACTGACGCTTCAGCCCACCGCGACATTTGTTCAGTCATTATAACGGTACGTTAATCTCTAGAAAGGAGCTCATGACGTTAACAGACCATAACCGGCCGATTTCCAGTACAAAGATAGATTACACGGAGTGAGCTGCCCCTGTCTCCTTTCATCAGTTGGTACCGTTTACAGGACACCAAATAACACATTCTCTCGCTTCTCATCCCTGGAAAGCAGGCCCTGTGTATAACTAAGTCGTAGGTCTCTGTGCGTCCTACGTGTTCTATCTCGTAGCATCCGTCAATTGACTTCCGTCTCAAGGCGCAAGGCATCCAGGACAGCACAACATCAGAATCTACGGCCTTCCAGGATATTGTGCCAGCTTCACTCAGGCTCAATCTGTCGAAGTGACTCTGGGCCGTTTCCAATACTTTGTCTCCTTACCCGTGCTGAATACTCCTTCCTGCGATACAGGATCCTGCCGCCGTGGTTGCACCAATCTTCTGAGATCCAGTTTGAGGGCAAGTCTAGTGGCACCGATCATGATATTCGAGGCTTCATTTTCGGCCTGTGGTCTTGACACCCAATCGGCCAGGTGGTTCCCCTTTTGGGTGCATGCCGGATTGTGAAGTCGTACTCTTGTAACCGGGGTGTCCAGCGCGCCACCTTTCTGCGGGGATATCTGGTGGTTCTGCTTCACTTGAGGGCTTTGTGGTCGGTCTTGGCGTAAAGTCTTTGTCCCACGTATCCAGAGTCCGGACGACCGCTAAACATTCTTTCTCAATAGTTGAGTACTTCTCAGCGGCAATCAGGATACGACTGGCCCATTCGATGACTCCATTCCTATGCTGCATGACTGCACCGATTCCCCGGTGCGTCCGTTGGAACAGTAAACATCTCCACAACCCTGGGCAGTTTGAGGGTCAGTTTCTGATCCAGCATCCATGCCTTGACGCGTTCGAAATCCTCACGCGCTTCCCTTGTCCATTCGGAATTCCTATCCTGAAGCAGCAACTTGTACAGTGGAGCGACAGTCGTGTTGAAATTCTTGACAAACCGGTTGTAGTATGCTGCTCGTCCAATAAACTGTCATAGGGATCGCTATGAATTAGAAACAGAACATTCCTGGTTCTCTGCTAGTTTTTTTTCTGGCAGTGGGCTAACCCCAACATGATCTAATTTATGCCCGAGCAGTGTCACCGGACACCGAGTAAGCTGTGTCTTGGCTTCGTTTATCCGCAGGCCAGCCTCTCGAAAACGTTTCAATATGGTCTTCAAGTGAACTGCATGCTTTGTTTCCGAATCGCTTTACACGATATCGTCTCTATGCACGGCAACATTCTGTATTCCCTTCGATAAACGAACCATCAAGCGCCGGAATGTGAATGGTGCCCACGAAAAACCAAATGGCATCTTAATTGATTTTGGGTATCCCCAACCGTAAACCCCGTTTTCTCCCGGTCAGCTGACCTAATAGCTAGCTGCCAGTATCCGGAACAAAAGTCGAACACCGTGAAATATGACGATTACTGGAGCGAATAGGAAACCTCCGCAACAGAACGGACAGTTACAAGCCGATTTACGGCCGGAAATTCACGCGAAATCGGTATTTCCAGTTCACTTTCTTCACAAACACAACCGGGGAGCTGTATATACTGCTGGGTTCCACGAATGAGTCATTTCCAGCATTTCTTGACCCTGTTCATGCCCCACCTTCCATAGATGGGGCAGTATCCGATGGGGGCCTTAAAGTCGGAAGCGTTCGGACGATAGGGGAATTTCGAGCGCAATCCACAAGGAGAAACAAAACGGATCTTCAACGCCTGTGAACAGTTCGGAGTACTCCTCGGCCACGGATTATACTGACAGCACATTACAAGACAGAAGCTTTCGGACACGCAGTTCGCGCATGGCGATGCTTGGGTAACTTTCGGGCTTGACTGAGTTATATTTTGTCACCAGTTTTCCCCGCTTTGGGTCAACCAGGGATTCTGCGCTTCCGATAAAATCTGCTGCAAAAATTGTCTACTCTATTTCTGGGCTAATCAGAAATCCATGCTGCACCGACCTGTCGCCTAGGCGCATTGAGTGTTCTGACAACCCGTCAATTTTCGGTCGGTATCCACCCACTACCCTGACGGCTAGGCGGACGGTTGCATTCAGCTTCGCTCTCTCTCTGCCTCATCGATACCCCTACTGCTGTACCAATTAGGCACAGCTCCCTCTTCTCACCTATCTCGATAACGACCAGTAGCGTTGCCTGTGTCACAACTAATCGCATTCCTTATCCATTGTATGCGCCGTTATACGAGCTTGAAGCGAGGTGAAAGGGAATCATATAAGATGCCCACTTAAACCTAACATTGAACGTGGGAAGAATCGAAGTACGAAAAGAGTAAAAAATAATCCTAGCTACTCAAAGCCTTTAAACTTGTGTTAATTGCTCTAATAATGTTGCTAATGTGTGGCTGCTGCATGTGGACACTATACTGAGAGATATGCTTAAAAGATCCCATGGTTTCTACGTTATGGATCGTTTGGTTTAGAAGTGATCAGTGACAGTTTCAGATGCTGTCAGCAATTATACAGTACAAGTGGGTATAAAGGAGTATCATTTTCCATTGTCTCTCCTGCTGTGGGAGAGAAATGGGCTGACGGACCGATAGCGAATAAGTACCTACTTTCTAAGAGTAACATTTTCCAAGGTTAGTGTATTACATGAAGCCTGAGAGTTGCTTATTGTCAGTAATAGAAGAAGAAAGAAAGAAATCGTTCAGCTGTAGCACCCTTCCGGTGCCTAGCTGCCATGTCACCCGAAGGAAGCACGAGGGCTGGGATACTACCAGGTTGCCCAAGCCTAGACAGGGGAAGTCGATTGGCGGAGGTCGGATTCGAACCACGGACCTTCCGGTCAGTAAATTCGCGCTCTAATCGCTAGGACCATCAATAATAGAGGTAGTTTTCAAGCAGTTTCGGAAGTACAAACCATGAGGTTTCCAGGGGAATCACATGGGCAGATGCACTGAGCCGAAGATCAGACAAAATACTTGGAAGATGTATGTGGGTAACAAGTCTTGTCGTCAGCACTGGCACAGATACTTAAACCGGTGGTCCCTGTAATAACGGAATGTGACGCATTTCTGAAGACGGCATCGTAAAGAATAATTCTTGCGAACAAATTCAGCGGATAATCGCGAAGTACTATCCCACAAGAATATCTGTATGTAGTATGGAATTTTAAGCAAAAATAAGAATTCCGGTTATGCCGATGAAAAGGCGACCAAACTGTAGTGTACTGTGTTCTGTCCAATTGCCCACGTTCCGAAACTTGAGGTAGATGCCCTCCGCTTCCTATAACTGCCAAAAAATGTCGAATAGAATGACCTGAAGAGGTTGCCGTGCGACTCAGAGGTGTCCCAGGGGGAGTGTGGCTCTTGTTGTTTAGTCTATCCAAATTAGGTGTACATTAGGATATCACGTCGAATTGTCCTAACAGGCATAGTCATTAACGCATGTTAGAATAGCGAAAACTGTCATTCCTATTCATTTACGAAAGGAACTCAACCTTCTTTTTCGTCTGATTTGTCAGTGAGTAAACTGCCATGCTCGTTGATCAGGTAGTTTTTAACCCACTCGTCGAGCTGGCAATTGGCTTGTAAGCGCTTTGGCACTGTTCGAGAAAATATTGTCAGTGGATTATTAGGCAGGTCTACAAACCAGTTACCAAACTCGGCGAGCAGGTTTATTACCATATCACGTTAACGTTTCAAATAAGCATGATGGGACATTTGCTGCACACCGAGCTAGACGGGAAATTTCATCCCCAAATGACTGCAAAGAAAATGTCCTAGTAACTTACCCGAGCCATGCGGAGTTCCAAAGCCTGCTTCAAATCCTCGATACACATCATGGCATCCAACAAATCTGATTCAAGTCGATTGCGAGCCTGAATGAAATGAGGACAACTAATTACGGGTGACATACATTAGGCAACGAAAAGCAAAGTTCGTTAGGCACGAGGGATAGTAATTTGTGGGCAACTTGTGTGATGTGATCGTCAAGTTCATCGTGCGTGATGATAACTCCATCATCAGACGAGGCCCAAGGAAGTTGACTATGCATTTAAATAAAACTGAGAGCGACCCAGGAAGTTAAAACTTTCTCATAAGCCATCGTAGCAGCATACACAGCCTTCAGTCAAAACACAGACCAATGGTTGAGCTAGCAGAACTTCAGGCTCAAAAATAAATCGCTTAGCACGTCTTGACTGATGTATGTGCGCATGCGGTGCCCTCGGTGTGTTTAGCCGTGAATGTGTGATGAAATAGACGAATCCTGGCCAAAGTTGTGCTCGTCGTTCACCAAACAGACGTCATACTCACTTCCAAGGGTGCATTCACAGACAAACGTGTGGTTCAGACCAGAGCAGATTGGCATATAATTATTGCATTCGCTCCAGCCAGTGGCTAGCCTTTTTGAGTGAAGAGTCCGGTTAGTGTAGGGTATTCGAACCAATAATAAGTGATAATAGAGTGCTTTTAAGGACAAAAACCCAGTGGGAAACGCTTAGTGCCTTGAGTACCTTCAACAAACCACGTTAAAGAAACAGACTAATCAGTGGTGCCGAAAGTTTTTTATTCGAATTCTGCCGGAAATGACGAAGTACCGAAACGTTTAGCCTAAAATTGCAATCATTGGTTTTGGGAAAAATTGGACTATTAGGCTGCATACCGAAAAATTACAGATCATCGTGTATCCCCACAGTAGCCCTAGTAACATACCGTCCCAAAAGAGATCCAAAAAACGGTTAGCGTTACTATGGAAAGTAAGCATTGTTAAGTACACATCCACCAATTGGTAGAAGTCAAGTTAGAAAGGCCTTCAAGGTGACCAAAATTTATTCAGTTATTGGTTTCATTCATATTCACGATTGAACCACGTAATAATGCCGTAATGAATAAAACAGTGACCAGTATTGATGGTCATTTATTCCTTCTCACTAGTAGTTTTAATGTGTTATCATATTTGGGTAGTGTGGGGGAATCCGATAAGGCAGTTAACTAGGGAGGTGCCATTTCATAGCGGCAAACGTAACTGAGAGGGGGTTAGGTTAGGTGAGGTGATAGTAATTTTTGGTGGATTAAAAGGAGCCGCGGGAGAGAGGGACCTGAAAGTATAAAACAGCAAGTTTTATGTGAGCGAAAAATGCATTAATAGAAACAACATATCAGAATCAATCGTAAGGTCAACTGTCGTAAAGGGATGTGGAACAGCTAAGTCAGGGGAGCACGTTCAGATAACTTTGGAAAATGTCCAAAAACTCAGTTGTTAGTTCAGGAGATCAGGCATTCAGTGAATCAAATAATTTGGGTAAGTTGGGTTTCGAAAAATAACAACCGCTGTAAAGATGACACCGATAAATATAGAAATGAATGAGAATGCAACAAGCAAGTATCCTCCAAACACAATAAAAACACTTGCGAAAAGTTCAAAAAAGACAACCGTCTCGCCCAGTCTAACAAATTATTATGAAGGGGTTCACGCATCTTCTAGGCTGCTCGTCTACAAAATGACCTATTCCTGGTCATTATATCTAACGCTTCTGCAAGAATTGTATGAGTTTGCACCTTATAAAGAGCAAAAGCTGAGTTGGTTTTGTGTTCTTTCAAGCCCACTGCGTTTTCTAAAAGAATGTAACAAACTCAAGTGCCGTAACACGTTCATGCTAATTATCAGATGCCTGCAGGGCATAAACGCCTCCTGCAGCATCCAAACCTCTGGGGAAGAGTTTTAAACCGGCCCCTCCAGGTTAGTTTCGATAACAGAAGAGAGTGATGTGTGTGACTGCTAAACGCCCCACTGAGATCACGGATAGGAACGAGAACGTGTTGATACCGGATCACGCCAAGGTACAAACCAGTTGTATCAGAATGAACTCAATGATACTCCTACATACTCTTACATATTAAGTCCTCAGCATGAAAGCAGAATGTATCAAAGATAACTTAAGCCAAATGCAGCCAAACATGAGCTGTGCGTAGAGCGAATTTCAGAATGGGAGATGAATTGGGAAAACGTTTTGTACTAAGGGCGTACCAGGCTTGAAGACATTACTTGTAGTCCAAACAACACCTGACAATAGCTCACCTATATAAGTTTAATGAATTTCATACAACCAAACTCAGCTTGACACAAATTTCAGGGAAGTTCACAGTGAGATCATGTATTTAGTAGAACGCGAGTCATTCTACAGCTTACTTCAGGAAGTAAACTCAAAAAGTGTTCACATGAAAACATCTGCAGTGTGTACACACTCCTGAATACTAATCTCTTCCCGTTCAGTGGTGGTTGACCTGCCATTGTTGTATCTCCCAAGTTGTAAAGAAGGCAAAAACGAAAAAGGTCGCGGCCAAAAACATGAACAGGAATCCTTGCGGATGGGACAAAATTATCCCATGTTCTACTCGGTCACAGTATCGTTTATTTCTAGGAGCATGATCACAGACGTAAAAAGTAAATTCAAGAGATGAATGTGGAAGGGTTAAAGGACAATATCATATAAAATAGAAAAGCGTCTCATTCAAAGTCATGCTACCAACAGTTACAGTTGGACAAGATGAATCTCAACGTATGTAAGAATGTTCGGTAGGGAAACACAACAACAACCGAGGGAAGGACAAAAAACGCTGAATGCTCTTCAAAGCGCGGTAAGCACTAGCACAGTCAAGACTCGCGTAACAGGCAAAACTGGTAGCCTAATGAAGTGGCATGAATCAGGTCTTTTGAGTCCACTCGGTATAATCAGAATACAATATACAGTGAAGTTCAGATCGCATCGCTGATTTGTTTCAACCTTTCCACTTGTAATTTCACTAAGAATTCTGACGTAAGACACCACGTTTCAGTAGAATTTTAGGTTTAACTGACCATAAGGATTTCGAGTGGTGAGCTAAAAAACCGGGAAGAGTTGAACAGTTGAGTGGTCCCTGAAAGCACCAACGTCACCATTAGCTGATTGTTCGGTAACGATAAGATTTAGTTTTTACAAGTCTTATACATAGGAAGAGACTACTTAGTGTACTGTGAAAGCATCTTGTAATGTGTTGGTAGGTGCACTATGATGATTCGATTCCCACTGACTTTATATCCAGCATATTTACTCCAAGATTTTCATAATCAAATCGTTTAGCGTTGCTGACTTGTAAGACAGCAATATTGTTTTGTTCTTTAAAGAAATAGAATTTCTGGAAGGGCTCCAAAACAAAGTAGATCGACAAAAATAACACTGGGGATCTCGTTTGTGCTTCGCTCGGACTTTTGAGTCAACTTCCACGAAAGATGCTCGATAAATCTGAGATTACCACAATGTCTGGGCACGCCACCAATTTTTAGATACAGGGATCGAGTTAGCCTGATTAGTAGAAGTGGTACTGCTGAATATTTGTCACGTTTGTACTATGCATCATATCTACTGAAGTTGAGTAGTTAGCTAAAGCGGCACAAAAGAACTCGTCACTTATTGAGTTCCCATCTTGTAGTGTTATAACATTACTGCACAACCGCTTTTGTTTTTGGGTCTAATTTGGGTTATGCTCCTCTACAAAGTGAAGGGCTCTGATTACGTGCATTCAGCCTATTGATTCACTAATATGTCTCGTGAACTGAGTTGTTGAGCATACACGAAAGTTGAGATGATCAAGTGCATCACGCTCTGCCAGCTGCTCATGAAAGCATCCAAGTTTAAATGAAGACGCAGGGGTGATCCATATTTATATCCCACCTTAAGAGAGCATCCATCACTGGAGAGACAGTGCAATATATTCCGCGCGTGTTACCTTGCGGACAGTATCATATTTGCGGACGAAAATGGAATCATTTGAGCTAGGGTGACCATAGTGTATGAAGCAACACCAAAATGGAAAAAACCCAACCATAGGTTACCTGACAATAATGGCATATCTGTTTTCTAATTTCACACCAAATTTAGCCTACTAGAAACTATGTCTTGCGCTTGTACCGTGGCTCCCACCAGTCTACCTTTTGGATGTTACCTTGTATGGTTACCGGTGAAGAATTTGGGAGCATACAGCTGAAATACATCCAGTCAACCACCGCGCCAGCAAAAAAAGCGATTGAACCAGATAAATTCAACGGAAGAAACCTCTGGACGAACGTACAGAGGTTGAGGAGTGTAAGTCGGAGTAATCAACTCAAGGGCCTGATGGACACCAGTTGGCGAGCTGAGCAATAGGACTGGTCACCCAAAAAACAGCAGTAAGGAAAAACCAGACCCCATTAGAAAGAAGTGCATAAGCACATTTACACTATACAGCACAAACAGTGATGCATCGCACTACTGCAGAGTAACTTTCACACGATGCAACTTCCATCGGTAATAAAACACTCGCAACGAAATTGTCAGGCTTATTAAAGAATTCAGCCACCCACTAAGCAATCTGAGCTACCAGCAGTCCCTACAATGGCAAGGTTAACCTAGGCTCGAAATATGCACTGTTGTTTCACTGATGATGTGAGTAATCAATCATGGGTACATCAAGGTTCATGAAACAGCTGAACTCTCCACTCACACATGTGATGTATCGGTTAGTAACTACGCACAACCACTCAGTATTCAATCACAGTTCTTGGGTACCAAAAACTCAACTAACTCCAGTCAACAAAGTCAAATGCCAAAAAGCAAATGTATTAGTAGGTGAAGAGACATACTATGACAACCTCATATTAATACCTACTAAGGGATAGTACTCAGCCAAAAATTACACTACATATAGTGTTTTCATTTCTTCGTCCAGTTCCAGTGGCCAGTTAATGGTAATATTCTTATTGTAGCTTAAGCTCCGCGTTCAAAAACGCAGAATGCAGCAGTTGTATTCTGCAGCAGATTATGGAATGACTTGTTACCTCTAGTGTCTGGAAAGGTTTACATCGAATGGAAAGTTGAGATAGATTTTGCTCGAATGACTCCAATTAAACCAATGAAGCCGTATCATCAGCATTTCTACCCAACCTGTTTCACTTTCCCTCTATAAAGCATTGTACTTCGGAGTAGACCGCTGGTTACGTTAAAGTTCCCATAAACATGGACACTACAATGCACAGCATACACCAAACCGATGTCTTTGTATTAGTTGTTCTGTGAGGCATGTAAGGATGAAGGTTAAGAACTTAACGTAGAAAGGTATACTGCACCCGTTTCGTTTTGGAGCTAGTTCGATTGAAAGTGAGCCAGTGAGCATCGTATACTGACTTCGGTACACTTGAACCTTGTTAACCAACGCAAGAAGAATACAAGGGGCACGTTTAGGAAGCGCCTCATAAGATGTTTTGATTTTACCTCTGAAAAGTCGTTAATTCTAGAGTCACTCAACCTGTGAGGTGGACCGAATGACCAAAGAACACCGCCATACCGCTTGTTACAGAATAACGGCCGGAAAGGTAGTGATCAAATATTCGTCTCTCCTCATTCCCAATAGGGATGCAAGAGCTCAACGATACTTCAGGTGTTTCTAGAAAATTGAAATCCGACTGGAGACGTTGCGGGTGTTTGTGAGTGCAATTTGTGAAAGAGAGATGACCGATATTTATTGCAGCATAACCAAACAGTATTCATTAAAATATTGTTTTCGACATACCAGAAAATACGGAAAAATCGGAACATGGATACTACTAGATCGGCGGCCAGTTTGCCCATAAAATGGCACAAAACAAAATCGCTGGAGGAGAAGCAACCGAAAACGACAACGCCAGAATCAGCCACCCAATGAACTTTGAATTGGACAGGGAATTAATTCGCTTACAATCGACGTGGATGTGGTTACTTATTTCATTTCACTGTGAATCTCGTCCACGGACATACACAATGGATGTATTTCTGAACATACAATCTCACGGAGATTGCATATAAGTAACGATAATGACACTCATTCCATTAAAAATCTAATCTTTACCTGTGTCTCCTAAAGGCCAACAGATGTCCCTAATCACCGGTAATTTATTGAAATGCGGTGTGCCAATCAAACAATGTAGTGGTCCGTTGTTGTGCTTGGAGCTTCCTGGGATAATATGCATTCGTATCCAGAAATTGGTTTGACAGACCTACTCCAACCCCTCCCCCATACACCCTAACCAAAAAACTCTTCCTCGGAGCATTTATTCTAAGCGACAATGTTATTTTCGGAAAGCAAAACAGCGGACAAACTTAAACGATGTTTGGGTTGCCACTGCTTGGTTTTGTTAAGTATCCAGAGGAGGCGCCTAACGACAAGCTTATCAGAAGTTAAACTAACTCAATTTTATGGAATAATGTCAAGTTTTGTCTGAGATAGCATATGCGATATCCAAATCATCGTCACATGCATTCATGGACCTCCGGGTTAACTCTGAAAATCCTCTAAGGATAATCGCACACATGACCAGATAGTCGCTGCTTGTCTTCACATGACTTACACGACTCATCAGAACAAACAGCTACCCCAGCTTGGACCGGTCAAAATCGACTTCAATTCGACTGACGTTTTCTTCTCTTTTTACATTCAGGCAATAACATAGATATAAAAAAGTTGTCTAATCTAAGGCTTTGTTGCTCAAACTGCGTCAAACACTGTTACTATTCTGAGAAATTGTGATAATCTAGCGCTCGTTAGTTATGTTATTTCCCCCGCTTTTCACATGCTCATAAATACCTACAACAAAGCTGAAGTGAAGAGTTGATAACATGTGCATCATAAGGTGCTAGGTCAATCCGAATTTTTCTTGCTGACTGGGATGGAACAATTCAAATCAGTTAGCAATAGAAGCAGAAACCCACCCATCCTCAATGGGCTAATGTGACTAAATGATGGCGGTGTGTAGGGGAAGTGAGCTATCAAAAATAAGTCTAAATCCTTATGTTGCTAAGTAAGTGATGGTGTTAATTCAGTAGATGAGTAAAATGGGGCGATAACCACAGTTTCCAGAAAGTGCAAGCCCACGACCACATCCCGACCACGCACAACACATTCCAGTCAGTTGATTGGTCTGCTCAGGTGAGAGGACCAACTAATGGAACAACCAGGGGTGGAAGCACTTAAATTCAGGAAGCTGGACATAAGTGAGGATAGCGCCACTCGATAGGGACAAACATATGGGCCTTCACAAGCATAGTTAGTGTTAAAACGAAGAATGATTATTCGTTTCAAAATGACGAACCAAGTAAATAATGAAAGTACTGTGGAAAGGTTGGCGACGATACCTGGTGAGGGTATCTGAATGCAGTTTATGCTGTCCGATTTGTCCCGAATGGGTAATTTTAACCAGAGAAGAGGTGGAATGTGACTACTTTTCCCATTACCAAAAATCCCTATCCGCATCAGAGACCGTTATGTGAGATGGCGACAAGAAAAAATGGACATATTCAGTCATTTCGGGTACGAAATTGCTATAAGGCAGTCAGCTGGAGAAACAAAAATGATACTCTGGTTCGGAACCTCAGCTGCCTGCATTTTTAAAGAATTCAAATATAAAACCAAATGCCATTTTGTGCTCTTTTGGATTACGTTAAGCAATACCTCTAAGGTAAGCCAAATGGATCTTACGATTTCAATTTCACCAGACTTCCACTACAAACGTTCTTCCAGATAACAGACATCAAAATATTTCCGATACCACAAGTGTCCAGTGGAAGAGGGAGGCAATGAAAGCATGAAATGCTAGGCTCTTTCTAACACCACGGGAATCAGGAGTTTTCACGGTCACAGTAAAATGACACCGAAATTCTGTAGTGACCGACTCTATCGTTCTAGTCCAACGTTTCCGCTTTCCATCAATTAATCGTAGGGAACTGAATGAAGAAAACATAAGTTGCCGAAACCCAGTCTATTCAGAGGATTGAAAGCACAACCTCAAAAGGCCGGAGCAAACGGCTTTCGAGGAGAATTGCGCTATATCAACGTGTTGAATACAGCAGAAATAACGAATCAGTTAGACTTCCACTATAGTTTATCCTCAGTACACTATTGTTCCTATTTATTGAAATTCTGGCAAGCGGTAAGTGGATGCAAAACCTTCCTCTCAGAAGGCGAAAATGTACGGCAACCGCATATCGACACAGCGCAGTTTGGGAAGAGCGAGAAGCGTATCACGCAATGGATAATGAATTGGCAACTTGTCATTTGCCAGAACACACCCGGTGGAGTACTTATCACCTTAATCCAGGTTACACGCCTAACCCCATTTACAACCATTTGTTTACATAAAACGCGTAAACACTTGGTTAGCGATCTGGTGGCGGACAGAATGCAACTCCACATCACAGTACAATGTGCATGCGAGCGGCAATGGACCTCCCACGTAACCGATAACGCCTATCGGCAAACTTTTCCGTCTGCGTTCGGATTGTAGGTGAAAACAAACTTGGTCTCTTACTTTGCAAAAGCCTTCTGTACCGATAAAATATGCCTTTGAACAATAGATACGCGGTGCTTCTCTACTCCTTCGGTGGAATACAATGATTTTCTTTGTGAGCAAATCAACCTGCGTGTCTCTAGGAAGCCAGTGCATATACATTATTCATTCGGTGTGTGCGGCAACAAGACATCAGGAGTCAAGAACGGATGAGTAACTTTGGAGGTGGACTCACTGAGAATAGGATACAGTTCGCTGCCGATCAGGGACTTCTGGAAAATGTCCTTTCACAAACTTGTGACCAAACTTACATTATTTATTTTGCGCTCGCCTCATGCTCACAGGAGTGGAATGAGTAACGTCAGTAGAAGGCAGAATTGAAGTTGATTTGCTGTAGATAGCAAAATACTTTTACAACAGCATAGAACAACATGGATTTGCCGAGCACTTCTTGTGCAAGGCTGAGAATGCTCAGAGATTTTGGCTCAGTTTGCATCAGTTGTATAAAGCAACCTGATGAGAGATCATAAAGACCTTTGTCGTAGAAATACTTACAAGCCTACAAGATTTAGTTCAACTATCCAGATAAGCGGGAGCTTTAAACAGAATTCAATGATGAAATCAGCAGAACAGTTTGACATTAGCAAACTGTTAACTTATATTACATTGCGCTTTTTGTGCGGCATTCGATGTGTTTTGTATACCTCCTCCACAGGCCAAAGTCCACAATGACGACAAAAGTGGTTTGGTTATAACCAAATTACTCAGCTCAGCGAACAAGGGCCATCTCCTCCAAAGGCCAAAGTCCACAATGACGACAAAAGTGGTTTGGTTATAACCAAATTACTCAGCTCAGCGAACAAACCAAGGGCCATCATCAAAATCCGAGCTACACATATTCTCTTCATTAGATTTTTTATACATCCCAAGCTTCTGACTGGTCATCATCAGCTAGCAATATAAGTGTCCTGAGTGCATCCTATGGGTGCTGCCGACTACCAGACTACTTTTAGGATAAGTTACGGATTTTAACGAATTATGTATGCGTCATCAGTTCAGTTCTGCTCAGTCTTGATAACTTCTCGGAAAATTGTACTTTGACGACTCTTGGATCATGACCCTCCAATGAATTTCACCCAAATTTACATGTTAGGCGGTGCCGCAGGTTAAACTCTTAGACAGATGAGGAACTTGCATCAAGTTTGATTTCAGCTTATAAAACGAGACACTGGGGGATAAGTGGTCGTGACCTGAAATCAGATTTCACGAAAGGACAGATACAAAAACTGTCTCAACTGGAGAAAGTCTGAATAGCACATAAACTACTATCGGACCCGTGAAAAGGGAGATCCAGAATAGAAGACAGATGTCTTGTAAGACAATAAGAATAGGTGAAACATTCACCATTTATGTATTATGGCCTTCAACTGTTTAACTATGGCGGATCCTGATTTTTTAGAGCTATGTTTGAGCAATTCACACGATTGACAGAATGCCACTAGATAGCCAGCGTCTATGCTTTAAAAACCCCGATTGAATATTCGTTATTCGATTAATTGTCTGATGCTTGATATGGCAATGATTTGATCGCTTATTTCCGAATGGCAAATGGGAGGTTATAAAATTTTCACCGTTTGAGGTCACAATTTATATTTTCATGTGTGGCAGCTTCTTCCTGTCCTACATTTCAAAACTCTGTAGTGTGAAAGTGGACAAGAGTCTGTCGTTGACCTAGATGCTTCTTAATTAAGTTGACGGTAACTGATTGAAGTCTGCCATTTAATTTGCTTTTAAGTGACGAGTGATTGACCCAACCTGGCAAATTCGTCGTCATACGAACTAAAACAACATAAGTAAACCCGAGTGATTTTCATGTGTGTTGTGAATGCATCGGTGATGGCAGCTCTACAGACCTTTAAATGATTGTTCAGGTGGTTATACGTATTAAGATGTTGGTACACCATCAGCATATTCACGAAGCAAAGATGGCTTGCCAAGCAATCGGTGAGCCGGCTGCAAATCAATGCTGAAACGTGTAGGTAGTTTTTGTATCTCCTGTAGTTTGCACAGCTCATACCGACCGAAAGAGATTAGAAAAAAGAACTTATCTTACCAGCCTTCGAAAATATCTTGAGCTCAATGGGTTTTCCTTATACACCGATGTTGAGGAAGACTCCCATGGTACTTTTTACAGAGGCCAATTTTTTGAATGAACCTGTAAATTTCATTTTTGGTCTGGCAATAGCGACAGGATCAGAAAATCGTTTTTTCATTTTGTTCTAGTCCGTAAAGTAGAGCCATAGGGTGGGAGAATGGATGCAGAAAACAAGCGTTCAGCCTTGGTAAAACGTATGGAGTCATCTCATGATTGTGAACACGAGCTCCTGATATCCAAAAACACACCCCGTCTGTGCCACGACATGGCCACGACATGTGCCACGACAGGCTTACAGATATTCAAGTTCAACCTAAACATAACTAAAAGATCTCTTCCGTAATGCAAAAATACTCGTGGTTGTTAGGAACTTCTCTTATTTAATTCGAACCTATCTTGCACACTTGAGTACCCAATTATTAGGCAAGTTAACAAACACATCATTTGCGAGCGTAAGTTATAGCACTGACGGCGATTGCTTCGTTAAAGGTACAAGCTCTCAATTAGACAAGACCGCCCAGTTGTACCTTGATACCTCAGATTAATGTTTGGATTTCGTCTTTGTGAGTTGCGGCACACTGTAATAGCCCGACAAAGCCTGATGACATGTTTAGATTGGATAATGTCGACCAGAAACTACCGCTGAACTGAATGGGCAAGGATTTTTGCTTTGATTATCTCTAGTCAGCTAACTAGTCAATTCACAGGATGATGCTAGCTGATCGATCCTCCAAAAACCTCACAGACGGAGGATGATTGTTCAAACGAAAGCAGTGTGAATTTGAACTATATATATATATTCTGAATGTCGGATGGAACAATTTATGTGTTATGATCGGACCCATCTGGTGATTGCAGCGGTAAGACCTTTCCATCTTTTGTTACCGGATTTACGATATCCTATATCACATGCATATATGGATCATTATTCTAGCCACTTGGTTACTGACATCCATGTTGTATGTGTTTTGAATATAACATTAAAGATTTCCAGTTTGTGCATTCGCGCCCCCAGTTTTGGTAGTCGATAGTGACCGATTCAAACTGCCAATCAACCGATGTTCCTCAGCCTTGTTAAGATCTCTAGGTAATCTTACCGCCTAGGCCGGTGAGCCAGGAATAAATAGGAGTTCTTGCAAATTATTTTGACTCCGCTTTTTCTTGCCGTCTTTGAATTATTTAACTCACTTGTGAGTTATGCGCAGTTTCCTGCAGTGTCCTAGCTCCGACGGTGAAATGAGCATACACGCGTCAAAACTATCAGTTGAGCAGCCACTGTAAACCTAGGCGTTATAGGTAACACAGCACACATTTGCGGATTTCGGTGAATTCACCTGGCATGAACCAAAATCCAGAGAATGAAGCCCGGTGGTGATCAGTATTCTTATTCCCAGACACATTCGTCATATTGCCCGTACTCTTGAATGAAACAAACTCGCCTTTTAAAAGGCGCAGACAGCGGTTAAGGCTAGGTCAAGAGACTAGTAGGCATCCGCGTCGAATCAAAGGTTGCCCCCCCAGTAGGTATGGTTCTCACAGAGTTTGTCTTGAGAGAAGCTCAAGCTATTTCGTGGACATCTGGAAATAAGGTCTGCAGCCGCAAGAGCTTGCGAAAATGAGTTGGCCAAGGAAGAGTTGGCTGAAAAACGTATAATATAGTATAATATAGTATAATATAGTTCCCTTCGAAGTTTGAGTTATCTTTGAAAATACAAAAATTAGCATAAGGGAAGCAGTACGCGGTGTCATTCAAACCTCAACGCATTTTCTTGCCGACAGAAGATTCATAGACAGGCCGAGGTTCGGTTTTTGAGGACTGTCACCATGGTGTCGGTGTACCAGTGGTTATGCTGCGAAAATTCAGTCATGTATGGCCTCCAGTAGCAACTCCTTCATCAACAACGCTTTCGAATGAAGAACAAATCCTAGTATCACCTTCGAGAGCGGGTTGCATGTAGAAAATCGTCTCTGGCGTGCTCAAAAATCGCGCCTCACTACGTCACACTTTGACAGCGGTTTGCGTCAATCAGCGTGAATAGGCATTGAAACATAACTAAAATTGTATTGTGCGCTTCCAGGCAAAATCGTGTATATTGTCGTATTGTCGTTTCACTTAGGTATCTCACTTCAGTATCGGGTGAATTTTCCTCCGTAAACATAAGGCCGTCTGGCTGACGTCGACAGCTACCTCTTGACTGACTGTACTAACAAGTTAGGACTGAAGTGTAATGCTTTGACTGAATGTGTTTTGCTTTGAACCATAATTCACAGTCCACCTGAAGAACATCGTTTGCAGTTGCCATTTTTATGTAGTCCTGTCGCCACACATATTTGTTTTTTATATTTTTGCTTTCAGTCGTTAGCAATGCACTAGTTATCCCAATGATGCCACCGTGATTTATGAGCTGTTTCGCCTCTTTTGGGAGGAGGGCGAGATGGTCCAGGGGCCGGGATGGCTCAGTGGTTAGATCGTGAATTAACTGACCGGAGGGTCCGTGGTTCGAACCCCACATCTTCCTCTCGACTTTCCCTGTCTAAGCTTGGGAAACCTGGCAGTATCCCAGCCCTCGTGCTTCCTTCGGGTGGCATGGCAGCTAGGCACCGAAAGGGTTGAACGATTATCTTTTTATTTTCTTTTGGGAGTAAGCTCTCTTCGGGGTTCTGCGCAGAATCAAAAAGCAGTTGGCAGTCTAATATCAATCATTGTTGTAGGTTGAAGCCGCATTACAGATTCGCATTCCGGGGTATTTTCAAATCTAGGCCTTATTTACATACTCAGGAAATGTGACCCATGGTGCTCTTCGGATGCGCAATGGCAAAACAGCGTTAAATCTGGAATCTGTCATCGTTTGAAAGACACTCCATCTGTACTGTATTTAACTCCTATAGCAATGGTATATTTCCAGCATGGCATGATTTGAACGACTGTAGAATATCTACAATAACATTGTGCGTGAGACAACACTCAGAAGCGTCGCCAGATCGCCAACCACCATCTTCCAAATAAAACAATTTTATACTTAAAACACATACTACCGAAACTATTTCCGAGGCACAAAAACGCTAAATGGAAGCAGACACATTCAAAGACGATATCACGGAATCTTCGCGCACTCCTTCCTCGAGCTGATGCGCTACCTTTTGCATTTAATTGGAAGCCCTACATGGCGTGGCTTGTGGCTGGTCTCACTGGTCTGCATATTGCCACTCCCTAGTCAAACTGATGAGTTGATCTTGACCTGATATTGTTCGTCATGTATGTAATGGGTAAGGTTCGAAGATAATGCGTTAATCCCGCTGATGGCCGTTTGCTGTGACAAAATGTCTAAGTGTGTCTATTTCAGTACTATTTGGTGTCAGCGCTTCGTTTTAAACCGTTTCTCCTATAGATTTTAGGCATTCTTTAGAAGTTGCATTCCTCCGCCACCCCTTCTGCTTTCTGAGATGGCACCGATTTCCACCGTTGTGCAGCATTTGAGCGACAGTATTTACGTTATTGCTGATGATAATGAGAGATCGTCAGCACCCAAATGTGCCCAAATGTTCCACAAGTTCCAACATACACAATGTTATTACTGTTAGATACTAGGAGCTAAATAGATCATTTGTGGAAAGTGCGACTCCATCTGGGTTTCACTTGCACTATATGGATCAGCAAAAGTTTGAGAGATAAAAGTAGCATTTCAGAGTCTGAGTCGAAGTTCTCCAGCTGGTGTACCGGAGTTTCCATTAACCAATTGGTAGGCCTTCCTGTCTTGCAGGACTACTGCCCGGCCGTTGAGGTGTGGTATTCTAATTACACTTCCGTTTAGATTATGAGTGTGAGACCATTCTTTGGAAGTGATTGCGTAGAGCACCTCTAGATGGGCAAAAGCGCAAATTCCACGAGCCATGGGGTTGGCTCATAAAAAAATCTAGAATAACTTCGGCTGTTGATACGAGACCCTATTTGAGATAGCTTTTTATTAGCGCGACCTTTTTCTCTGTGACCATCGCATACTAACTGCTGCTCTCGAATAGTCCCCTTCTTCCTATTTACAAGCTTCAACTATGCCTTTGTAGACTCAGTCGATTCCCATTCCGAGATAACCTGTTTGGTGACAACGGCTGTAAAGTAATTCCGCACTTAGGAGTAGAGGCTTGTCAAGCAGCTTCCCAGTTAGCACGCGTCCGCGCCTGCTTGTAGAACCTGTGCGGAGTCTGTGCAGAAATTCTGTCCTAATGTTTGGCTTTTAAGCCGCGGGAGATTGAGACGTTTAAGAGGCATCAAAGCTTCTTTATGTCTCATAGTGATGAAAAACCACAATACCCTGCATTTTCGAGTCCCTACGGAATGTAAACCGTCGACCGATTTAAGTGGTTTTGTTTTGGTGCACCATTTCCGCACCCGGGTGCGGAAACGTGTTTCATTTCCGCACTGATTTCTCACCCGGGTGAAGCCATGCTGCAGAAATTTTTGTACTGGTGCTAACTAGGTTTTGACACTTTCCTCAGTTTGAGTTCTAATAACTTGAGCCGGAAGAATTTTCTTTTTGCCCGCTATTCTTATGGACATAAAAAGTCGTTTGTGCCTTGGCTTTTCTAGATTCAATGTATATGTGTAAATGTAGATTCTTTTCTAAGCAGCACTCCATCTCGAAGATCCATTCTAATCATGGAAACTTCGTGGAGATTTCTAATCTAGAGAGTACAGTTTTGATCCCTTTGCATGGTCCAAGTAGTGTACTTAACTAATCCCTGTAACAACCTTAAAACCGATTTTCCACAATTTCGCGTCCACTAAGGCCGCTACTTTATCAAGTGATAGTGTGCACAGCCGCTCATAAGAGAATCTGTTCGTATATGAACAGTATGAAAAATCCAAAACCTTTTTGGCAGAAGTTTGACAAAGAAGTAGAACTGTAGCAGTAGCTATCCACTGCAAATTGAACCCCGTTAAGAACAAGGTGAGTTCATAGTGACCGCGTGCAACTTGCCCAGTAAGTAACCGTCAATATGTGGACTACAGATCTAAGTAAGCCGATGGGATAAATGACCAAAGTAACTGACTGGTATACACTCAAAATGGACGGATTGCGCATGGCATCCATAAGCTCTTACTCAATTTATCCTAGATCTTAGGACGCACCTGACACTCATCGACATAAAACAATGTCGTTTCGAAGAAGGCGAGGAATCACTCAAAAGTAGCTGCCTGAGACCTATTGTGTAACTATGGTGGGGTTTTGTGACTGTCTTTAGCCATGATTTCCATAGTCCTGCTGACAACAAGGTAATCAAATGTCTTTATGTAAACTTCAAACGGTTTCATTGGAGTTTTATTGAAAAATCAACCGATGAAACCATTCAGCCGGAGCCAATCTTCATTATCCTTGGCCCTTAACACACTCGATAGTAGTACGCCTACGAAAAAGGTGAAGCGGATTACCCAACAAGTGCGCTCGCGCACATTTAGCAAGCTGTAAGCTGGTGATGTGCGTGTGGTTTTTGACGAAAGCATGCCGCTCTTCGTGCCACAAGTTACAATCAGCGAAATGTCTTTTCAAAGAATTCTCTCATGACTACTTATAATTTCCCATGCAAAAGACTGAGACTTACTAGCTGGTGGTTCTGTGGATCATTCCCAAACTCCCTAGTTCATAGTAATATTTCTCATCAGTCAATTTCCGTCCAACAATCAGAAAATAGATTTAGACTGCCAGTTACGTAAAAGACACGAGGTGAATTCCACTCGGTCACAGACAGACCGCCATTCCAGCGGGTGTAGGATTTCTTACAACTTTGGGCGAAGTTGAACACATGTCAATGAAAATCATGTGTCGGATTTAGACTCGCATCCTGGTGGATCATCGCTGTGGAGGGCAGATGCATTTGATTCCAAGGGCTATCGCTTTTAGGGAGCTATTCTTTACAAGATTACGGGTTACGCAATAAAAAATCCTCCGAACGTTTTCTCCTATCATACATGAGGCGGGTTAAGCTGCATGGTTGGTTACCTGGATTCACAAGAACGTTTTCTCGATCTGTTTCCCAAAACGATAAGACTTCTTCGGAACAAGCGTTCCAAAAACCACACAGAGCCCGGCTCACTCATCATTTCATGGATCATACAAAGTTCGAAATTTCCCAGTCAGCCGCTTTACTTCATAAACTATGCAACTTATGCGATCGGGTATTGGGAACCTGAATCGTGCTAAATTTGTTTAGGAAAGCCTGTGTATTGTTGTACAACAAGCATCAGAGAATATCAACATTATCACTTTTACAGAGGATGCGTTTACCTTGGAAAATAGGCTGCTCCAAGACAGGAAACACGCAAAAAAAAGAATTCAACTTACCATCTCATGATTTTTTGACATGATTGATAGGAACCGTTCAAGTCGCAACTTCTCGTTCATTAACAAACGGTATGAATTGATGAGCTCCGATTTCGACATCTTAATTTACAATACTCACACTATGAGGAAAAACAACTAACATTTTCTTGTGTTTTCGCATTCATTGACCATCTCTTAGACATTTCTTCGGTGGGTTCAATCGGCTGCAGTGTATCCTTTAAACATGAACAATATCGTCTACTCTAAACTTACTTTATCTTCTGGCATTGTGCGGGGATCTTTTGGATCAAGGGGACTCGGTTCCTGCAATGTAGATTGCTCAACCAACATGTCTCAACATACGGTTGATTTAGCGCGTCTCGATTTTTTCACGGAGTGTGCTGCAACGGCTTCCCTTCCTAGATGCTTCCTCATAATACCAGGACTTCTAAATCTGGGATCGGCCTAGAGTTTAAATCAGGAATAAACTGTGTAACTTTTATACTTAGGTAATTACCTGACGGACAGCGAAAGCGCTAAAATCGGGAAGGGATTCTGTTTCCATAACTGTCGTGTTCGTTCCAGCGTCCCTTCACTACATGAGCCAATTCACATCTATCCGGAAATGTACGCACCGTCACTCGAAAATAACTCAAAAGCCCGCCATAAAAATGAAAGTGAGAGTGCATTTAAGTTGAACGACCAAACTCAACTCAATTACCAAGATGCCACCTCAAGACTTATTTTTCGGAGTTCTTGCCCGAAAACGTATTATTTGTCTCTGCTGTGGTAGTAGGAACCGAAGGAACGCCCCTGCGTGTGTACCTGAGGCTTGGAAAAGTACATGGCACGGGCGAAGGTTTGAAGCAATTTTGCGAATTCACGGAATGATACAAAATATCGATGCTTTCACTCAAGCTTTCCGGGCGGGTTTATTGTTGTCATTAAACGGCTGCTTTTAACCTGAAAGGAAAAAGAGAAGCAAGAAAGTGGCAACGCTCTTCAGGGTATAATTGATGGCATTGGGCTTGACAGCGCGAGCGTCTGAATTGCCTTTAGATGGGTACTAGATGCTGTATGATTAGCCATCGGAGGGGGGTCGTGTCGCGCATCAACTACCCAAAATGAAAAAGAAATGGTACCTCATGAAAATGTGCGCTCTGAGCTTAAAAATGTATTTACTACATCTCCGCAATGAATTGGTTGGGACAACGGTGGAAAACCTGCTGGCCAAGTGTTGCTCCAACAGGGCATATCTAAAAATCTGATCACCTTGGAGGCGACGATACGCCAGATGATAAAGCAAGCACCGTGAGACGTATTTCCTAAGCAACAGTTTGGCGGCCGGCAACCATTTCCGTAGTAACTCCCTGGATATGCTCATCAAGGAATATGTCTTTCTTGCGTCTTGAGTGTAGAAGACAGCTTGTCAACAGTGTGCCCCGTTTCCAACCCCAAGTGACAGCCAATCCCCATATTTATTCCCCTTGACCAGATGAACTGAAACCTTGTTTTACTGAACTATTTTTATAACTCTTACGGACTTTGGTCGGACATTGTGATTTTGCGGTCGCTCGCCGTCGATATCTGTTTGGTTGTGACG
>NW_008751659.1:1932719-1960941 GCF_000715545.1 Opisthorchis viverrini | reverse complement strand
GAGGGTTGCGAGTAGGGGTGGTGGAAGGAGATGGGAACCGCGCGCTCAACTCTTCGCAGGTGGGAGATGGGTTTTCGAACTCATCGCATACAGAGAGACCACTGGGAGTTGGCGCGTGAGCAAGTTCCGTTTGGCGTACTGTTGTAAGTCCACTCGGAACTTGGGATTAATAAAATATTTGAGCCAGGAATGACCATAGCTTGATGGAGGAAAATCCACTGGGATTTCGGGTGGCGGTGTAGAAGACAGCTTGTCAACAGTGTGCCCCCGTTTCCAACCCCAAGTGACAGCCAATCCCCATATTTATTCCCCTTGACCAGATGAACTGAAACCTTGTTTTACTGAACTATTTTTATAACTCTTACGGACTTTGGTCGGACATTGTGATTTTGCGGTCGCTCGCCGTCGATATCTGTTTGGTTGTGACGATATCGATTTTGAGGCGTAGTGATCTGCGCTTTATCCTCAGGCTGGTAATTGTACCGCCCCATTTTTGTAACCCTACGGTATCTGCAGAGGAGAATCCGTTGAGGTTTGTTGAATATGTATGTTATTATATTTGCAATAGTACCGTGATTCCAGAATTCGGATTTCTTGGGCGTTTTCCTGGATTGGCACGCGTGACTCAAACTCAGAAAGCAGATAGCCGCAACATTGAGTAAACGATTTGTTTTGTATGTTTCAAGAAACAGCCTGACGTATTCCCACACCGGCGCTGGAACTTCAGGGTTTCAAGTCGTCCGCAAAATTGGACGTGAACTCGAAAGCACATCTTGGAGTTCAGTGACGTAAACGGGATACTTAAGCTGTCCTGAAACGGAGCTCTGGGGAACTCCAATTAAGACCAAGCCAATTTGCACCCTATCTATCCGGTTAAAACGCCTTAATCTAGCGTGAAATTCCTTAGTGGACCCCATAAGACTCTAGTTGTGGAGCGGCGAGACCTGCGGGACTCGATCGGATGCTTTCGGGAAGTTCAGAAATTATGGTATCCGTCTCTAGCTTGGGTTGAGCTGTCGATAAATACGAGAATATCTGTCACGCAAGAACGATTTGAGGAAATACACCTTGCGCTGTGTATATCAAGTTGCTGGTACGGAATTGATTTAAGACGGCCCGCTCCAGAATGCGTTCCATCCCCTTGTACGGTTTGCCAGCGATGTCAATAGGCTTACAGCTGCCTAGAGAAATGCAGCTGCTAGTTTTGCAAATAGACGTAGCACTGCTTTTTCCTAGCAGAAGGAATGTTTTTTACGTCGGGTAACCAACGAAACACCAGGTAGAAAAGCTTTTACTGTTTGAGTGTCGTTTCACTCAGGCTACTCAAATAGAACTAGACTAGACTCGGTGCACCAAGTGGGAATGCCGACGATCCACTTTGGACGTGGGCGGTTCGTATCAGTATTNCCCTTGTACGGTTTGCCAGCGATGTCAATAGGCTTACAGCTGCCTAGAGAAATGCAGCTGCTAGTTTTGCAAATAGACGTAGCACTGCTTTTTCCTAGCAGAAGGAATGTTTTTTACGTCGGGTAACCAACGAAACACCAGGTAGAAAAGCTTTTACTGTTTGAGTGTCGTTTCACTCAGGCTACTCAAATAGAACTGGACTAGACTCGGTGCACCAAGTGGGAATGCCGATGATCCACTTTGGACGTGGGCGGTTCGTATCAGTATTAACACTAGATGTTTGATACCGGTGGGAAAATCTGAGATGTAGCTAGGGATACGGATTCTGCGGTCAGGTAATGGGGTTGGCTATAAACAGTAGAGTACACAGTACCTGAATTTCGATAACGCAGAGGTGCTGACTGTTAATCAGGTGACAGTTGACTTGGCAGCAGCGCCTCGCAGTTTACTCCCTAACGTTTCGTCACAATGAGGGAACACATCACTGGTGCTCAACTGCTATTGTGACCTCTGTCTTTACCAGTGATTATATAGTTCTAGAAGCCTACTTGGTTTCAGCATCGCAACCGGTTTCTGATGTTCAATTTGAGCGGTCAATACGGGATTGATGTTCCTATGTCACCTGCTTATCTTTTTATTTGGCTGGTTCATCGAACAATTCCTGTTAATTACGAGGCGTACTTTTCCCTATTCCTCTGACTAACTCATTACCCTTCCATCGACTGCTCAATTCGCATTACTGAACCATCTATTTTTATACAATGTTGATGATGTATTAGCTGTTTTCATGAATGGATTTTCGTTTGATTTTGAATATTTTGTCCATTTTTGAACTGCTGTTAGGCGTAATTCCACACGGATGCCTCTTTACCGCTCGCAGTCAGGTGCTACTACGGCCGAAAAGTCTATCCCGCGCAAGGTTGGCCAAAAATTCAGGGCGCTCGCTGGTTCGGCACTAATCCGAGACCTGATTTGTCAAATGTCTGGAGCCCACATCCAATAAAGGCGCAGTCCTGGCCGAATGCCAGTTGCCAGTGGCGCATTGAGAAGGCCTAAGAATTCCCAGAAAGTTGTCTCCACCCACACTCTGTATATAAAGCGATGTACGAGCACCCTCGACTCCATTATGAGCGTTAGTATACCTTGTGCAACTTTGGTGGCTGTTTTTGGCGATAACGTTAGCTTGGTAGGCTCAGACCGAGAACTAAGCCGTTCGCTTCAGATGGCAAACGGGGACCCACGATGTTAATCGAATTTCATCGGCTTCAATAATTATTGCGTCGGCAACAAAAGGAATTTGAAGGAGCGCAATGAAGCTCATTGAACCGTCGTCTCAGAGTTTGTATACCCGGACGGCATCAGCCAGTAATAATGGGTCTTCCGCTTCCTAATCACGTTTGTCGTCAATCGGGAATGCGAGCGCCTCAAGCTCGGCCCAATGACGGAGAATCAGTTTCAGTGCCTCATTTTTGTGTCCGGTCTCCAGTCGTCCCAAGATTCTGACTTCAGAACCCGGTCGCCTAAAAGAATTGAACAGGATATCGAAATGACTTTGCAGAGCCTCGCCACCGAACGTCAGCACCTCATTAACCTGAAGTTCGATGCGGCTATGATCGGCAGCTAACCTGTGACTTCGAGCAGTTTGTACAGGCAATCAACGCCAGCGCGCCTAAGAAATCTGACAAGCTCGATCGAAAATTGAGTAGGTCGTGGTGGCTACAAAGTAAATTTATGTCAATCTCAGAGACTTCAGCCACCCGCACACCACCGTACAGTCCACAGATAGCGGTCCGACTCGGTGACGGCGACGATCAAAGTTGCCTTTGCTTGCCGAATGAAGTGCGTGGCTGTTCTTATCAGCAGCATCCCAGCTCGTTTACACCTTGATACGGGCTCTGACATCAAGCTGCTCAGTGAAACGAATTGGCAAACCACATGTGGAGCCGACTGAACAACGGGCCCGTAATGACTCTGGGGATAAACTGAAGTTGACTGGCGAGGTTGTCTTCAATCCACGTGCTACCTGACGTCATGCCGCAAACCTGATCTCATAAAGTTGGGTTGGATCGAAATGCCGAATCTGCTGGAGAAACCAATTAATTCTGTTTGCAACCTCATGCACGCAGCATTCGGAGGTACACTCGAACAAACTCATTTTCCGAAGCGTTTACCTGTGGACCTCTTAGAATTTATGCATCCATACTCACTGACAAGCTCGGACGGTGGACAAAAGCGAGGGACAGGCTTTGCCCTATCCTCGGATCCAAGGCTATTTTTAGGACAAAACACCCAGTGCCATATGCTGCTTTGCCTGTTGTTAACCAAGAAAATCACAGAATAATGGCGTTCTCCAACCATCGAACTACACTGTATAGACCTCATCGGTCGTGTTGGTGGAAGAGGTAAAAGGAACTACACGACTGTGTGCAGCTTTCTCAATGCTACACTGAATACCCATCAATACCCTCTGTAGAACACAGCTTGCCAACATTGTGCTCTCGTTCCCCTTGACCAGATGAACTGAAACCTTCTTGTTTTACTGAACTATTTTTATGACTCTTACGGACTTTGGTCGGACTCTGTGATTTTTGCGGTTGCCCACCGTCGATATCTGTTAGGTTGTGACGATATCGATTTTGAGGCGTAGTGATCCGCGCTTCATCCCCAGGCTGGTGATTGTACCGCCTTACGGTATCTGCAGAGGAGAATCCGTTGAGGTTTGTTGAATACATATATTATTATATTTGCAATAGTACCGTGATTCCAGAATTCGGATTTCTTGGTCGTGTTCGTGGGCTGGCACGCGTGACTCAAACTCAAAAAGCAGATAGCCGTAGCACCCTCTTCCTCTTCCGGACGATTTGTTCGCGAGACTGACTGAAGGATAATGTTTCGCGAACATTAACTTCGCCGATGCTTACCTCGATGTTGAATTTGAGGAAAAATCCCGAGGATTTCTGATGAGCAGAACGCACCGCAGTCTGTTCCAGTATGCTTGACTACCATTCGGTGCCAAAACAACACCAGCCATATTTCAATAAATCATGGATACAATGCTGAAGGATACCCTCGGTTCTGCTGCCTATTTGAATGATATCTTTGACGCCACCAATTGTGACCGCGTCTTGATTACCTGCCGTTAACCCAAATGCTCAGCCTCTTCCCCGTTGAATCTTCCCGAGAGCACTCTGGTCCTTCTGTGCCTTCCTGCGTTGCTAACCGCACAAGGTTCTATCTATCATTGAGCTTCTTTTTGATTATTCTCATCCTTTACTAATAACCTACTATAGAACCGCGGCCTATTTATCTGAACTTCTTGCTCACGTCTAATTACTGTTCATTACTGCCCAAAATCCGTAATCTCCGTGAAGTTGGAGCCATTGTGCGACCAAGTCTAATCTGTGTGACTGAAACACGTCTCACAAATGAAACTTCTGACACGGCCATCTCAATCCCTGGCTATAATACTTACCGCTCCGATAGGAAAAACTCAAGGGGAGGTGGCGCTACCATCTATTCCAAGTAGGAACTTCGTGCAACCCCATTTGACGATTGTTCTCTGGAAGGGATTCCAGAGACCATTTGGATGTCGATAGAACAGACCAAACGACCTGTACTAGTAGGCTGTATCTATTTACCAGCTTCCCCCTTCCCCGCCTAGATTGCTGATCTTTCCCGTGTTATCTCCACTGCAAATGTCCTTCCTCATCCGCCCAAATTTCTGTTGGGTGACTTCAATTTGCCGGACATTTCCTGGTCCTCCACCGCGGGCCCCGCCCGTTACACCGCACTACTTGAACAACTAGGTGTGGAGGGCTGGTGCAAATCGTACGTAGTCTTACTGGTGGCCTACATACATTGGACCTAATATTCTCCAACGATGGCTATTTGGCTACAGCTGCATTTGGTACACGTTTCCCATGATATGACCACTGCGTCGTTTCTTGCAACGTAGTCAGTTATGGCCAAACTGCCCCTCTGACTCCATCCATGTTTCATCTGCTCCCACCAGATATTCTACAAGCTTTTTTGTCCACGCTGGCTTTCCAGCGTCGAGAAATACATACCGCGTCAGTGACATCTTTCACCAAAACCTATTGACTGCTTTTCACCTTGTTTCTCCCGTAAAGCGTTTTTACGCCAGTATCTTCGACCACGATAGGTTATTAAAAACCTTGGATGCCAAAATACATCGGAAATCTCGGGATTTCTCATTACTAATTCTCATCAACAAATTCCCTACTAACTGAGAATACTTGTGGGTGTCTCTCGAACGCCGAGAAGAGAACACCGTCTTCAGATCTCCTTCCTAATCCAGATTACTCAGTCAGCTGTTTCGTAAACGTTGTACCCTGAACAGCCACTCAATTGCTTTTTGCATTCCACAGATATTGGCCCCATCACTGATCCTGTCAACATAGCAAACCATCTGAACGCTTACTTCGCCAGCTGCTACTTACCCTTTCCTCCCAACTCCAACTCCATACCCACTGCCGTTTACCTCTAAAGTGTGAACGGTCAGGGTAACCAACCGACTCTCAATAACGTAACCATCTCCCTAGCTGATGTTTCTTTCATTCTTCTAAAGATTGGGGACTCTGTTGTGCCAGAGGCCGACGGCTTTCCACCCTGTATTCTGAACCAAGGAGGCCGAGATATCGGAATCCTTGTACTAAATCTTTTCACCCATTCTATAAACTATGGAATAGTCTCCTCACAGTCGAAATCTATAATCCATCCGCATTTCAAATCCGGATCTAGACAAACTCGTTCCAGCTACAGGGGAATCCACCATACATCCCTCCTAATGAGAACCCTTGCACGTCTGTTCAAAGGTCCATTAACCACGTTCCCACTGACAACTACTGCCACAGATGATCGGCAGTATGCTTTCCTGTCTCAAAGAACTGTCAATGGCTTCTAGCTTCACTTCTTTGAAACCATGACAGCAGCATACGATGCTGGATACTGCACTGTGACAATTTACCCGGACATTCAAAAAGCATTTAACCAGGTCCACCTTGCATCCCTACTGCATAAACTTAGTGCCGTCGGCATCACTGAAGCTTTATTTCGGTGGTTCGCCTCCGACGTATCTGAAGGACTCATGTAACAAATTGGGGACATAAAATCATCTCCAATGTCAATCGCCAGTGGAGTCATCCAAGGAAGCGTGCTAGGCCCCATCCTCTTCTTGCTGTACGTCAACGGCGTCTTCGGTGCCATAAACCATGCTAAAATCTTCCTCTTCGCGGATGATATAAAAATTGCGTACACATTTCCCCCATCTGAACGAGCCCTTAGACTCGCTGACTCGCTGGCCAAACGACTCCGGCCTAAGCTTCTTCTCCACGAAATCCTGCAAAACTTCCTGCCGCTGCTCCCTCGCGGCTGATGCCTGCACAATAAATGAGAATCCTATCACTCATTCCACGGATATCAAAGATATTGGCCTCAGATACTCTTGTACGTTTAACTTTTCCCACCATTTGCAGCACCAGGCTGCCGAAGCACGCAGGCTCAGTTTTTTATTACTGTGCTGCTTTCACCTTACAGCTACAATGAGTGCAATTTTCAAGCTATGCTTACGACCGGTCTTCGAACTCTGTCCCCTATTATATTCGCTTTATACCCAAAGTTGTAGGCTCGCACTTGAAGGCGTCCAATGCTCACTCAGGAAGAGGCTGTTCCCCCGGTCGAACCCTCTCTCTGACTGCTCCCGCTGTCAAAACCTAGGCCTCAAGTCACTATGGCTCAGACGGTTTAAAGTGAATCTGACTCTCCTACACCGCCTGCCGCACAAGAATGCCTTTATAGTAGAGGCTGGGCTAAACGTAATCTTCGTCCTCTCTATCAATTCCGTAACTCCTGCAGCCTTTTAGTGTCCCCGCAGCTCGTACAAACATACGCCACTACTTCGTTCTAGTTTACTACGCTCGTATCTGTAACAGCCTTTCTGAGCAACTGCAAAACATCACACATCACCATACTTTTTCTCAGTCCGTGGACAAATGCCTTACCTGGGAAACTGCCACCGTCCCAAATAAAACCCAACCACCCCCTGACCTCCTACATGCATTGGGTCCAGTACACACATGAGTATAGCTACGATGAAGTTAGTAGGCAAGTAAAAGATCCAGCAATTATATATTCCTCACCTCAAGCTACTGTAGGACTTAAGCGCTTACTCGATCTAAGTATGTTGCGTTACTGGCCTGGCTGTTTTTCTTTTTTCCCCAACCAACATATACATCGTTCTAATCAATTCCCGACGCCGGATTACTCTACCAGCTGTTTCTAGTGACTGGTGTTGTCGACTCAACTCTGACAAAAACGAAACCAAAGTCAGCTTTTTCTCACTAATATAGCACATTATACGCCGATGTATGTACATCAAATCCATATGATGATTTGCTCCACAGCTCACCATATCCACACACAACATTGCGGTACGCTTCTGCTTGACATTAAGCAGACACCAGCGCTCAGTCGTCATTTAGCCATAGTGCTGTCGCCCTGAATATCAGTATACCGTCTCAAATGTCTCACTGCCTCCTCTGCGACTGCAAAAACTGGTAGCACTTGTGACGGCTTGGATGTTTTTCTACCCTGCAGATCTAGTAGCATGCACCAGAGGTTAAAACCTCGTGTGGTAGATAGGTACTCCCTGCCCCGTTACGTTACACCATGGTGCGTTCGTATACTCACAACCCCCCAGTAGCATGGGTGCATCGCCCATTGCTGGTGGTTCTGAGCCTGGCCTTCAAATTAGGGAAATAAAAATAAAAAAGGGCACTGCAGTTTTCTGACTGTTTACTGCTGGTGTAGGCGTCTCATCGGTTGAGTTGGCAACGCCATAGACAACAACAAAAAAAACTTGCCTTTCGCCCGTCCAAAACTATTTGAAAAACAATATACCTGGGATAGCCTGAAGAAACTCTGCGATGCCCATGGCCTACGTCGACGTGCATAGTTGTAGCTGTCCTCGTCAATATCGAAGCTACATTGTACCCACCTCATCAACCAAACAAAAAGACATACCAACCTGCTGCTTCCAGCAGCGTGCAAACACACAGTGAGACTCCAGACTCTCCACTATCAGCATGCGAGGATAACATTTGAAGTCTTCTTCATCATGCGCCACTCATCGATTAAAGCTGATAGTAGTGTTGGGGGACTGGTAACCATCTCCCTTACACACAAATTTTTCCTAGACCGTCTAGTATCGTCCAACTCATTAAAAACCTCCAGGAAATCTAGTCCCCCATCTCAGGACTTACATCCCTGCCAGTCGTTACGTGTTTGGTTACCCTCACCACGCTACCTCTTAGCCTACATACGGTGAACTGTCCCGTCTCAGGTAGTATAGCTATATTGGTGATCTCAGCTTGACTTTGGTGGCCACACAACTGAGTGCAAATCCATCATTATCCCGTCTTGTTTAACCACCTGGTGTCACCGCCATTAGTTGACCACTCAACCTAATCTGTGCATTACGAACGAAGGGATTCCCGACCTGGAAAAAACAACAACACATACTGCGCGCGATATTACATTGGTTTAGCTCACCCTGAGAAGCCCCCAGCAAACGCACAGCATCCCGCTGATCACAAGACCGCGTCTCACAGCCTAACTACCTCAATCACGACGCCCGTCACGGTGCTGCCCAGAAACCAAAGTATTTCAGTGCAGTGACGGTACAGTACTGTGATACCCAGTTTGATAGCACACCCAAAATTGTTCGCTTCCCACTTTGACAGCGCCCCCTTGCACGCTCAGTCCCTTACCGGCAACCACAATCAGTCTTCATTTGTCACCAGCCACCACCGGGAGGCGTTCAGTACAATTTGCCGAACCTTCTGTCGGATGTAAAGATCTCGGGGACTTTTATTCGTACTCCCCACCAAGTCAGTCAACTTTCGTACAATTTGCGTGAACTCGTTCTCTCAAATAACTTTACACTCGACCCTGGTCCAGCAGCAACACTAGTAGGTCGCTCAACTCTTGCTGCACACTGTGATTCTGAGTTTCCTACTGCCATTTATCCATACCGCATATTACCCCACTTCACCGTCCACACTTACGCTTTCCGTAGCCATACGCCCAACAACCCAAGGCCATGAAGCCCTGGTGACGTTCTTAGGCTTTAGTTGAAATTGGCCGGCCATGTCGTGGCAGCTCCGCCGCCTCTCCAGATCCATTATTATGGCTCCAAACCTCTTCAATTTGAAGTTTTTTATTTTTATGTCACGCTCCAAGCAGGAAGCTTTTTGTTATGCACTCACACCTATTGTTTTTGCCCGCGACCTATAAAGCCTAACGATCAGACCTTGCGTCATCCGATATGTTCCCCAGAGGAGATAAACAGCCCATGTAATTTTGAACCCTTACCCTCGCCACCTCAGGTGTGATGAAGTCCACTTCATTACTGCCCACTGTTTACCTCGCCGTCATTTTCCCAGGAAATAACCATTGTTCACAAACCGTCATCAGTCATGCTCTTATTCTGACTGTAATACTATGATCATGCCTGACAGTATGCTACCCACTAGTTGGGAATAAATATCACTATTGTCATATTGTTTGCTGCCCATTTGGGACCGCTGAACAAACGCAGGTGAAGTTCGCGGAACACTTTTCGCCGCAATTATTACTGACCGTCCGTCGTTGAATTAGACTACACGTTACCCGACAGATAGGGTTCATATGTCGTGTGTCAAATCTAAATAGCCAATTCCTCACTTTGAGGCCGCGAGCCTGGTACAAGACCGTACAAGTTGAGGCCGCGAGCCTGGTACAAGACCGTAAAATGTTGCCTTGAAGTACTGTCTGAGGATCAGCATACGGCTGCATGTGCCTCAGTTGCCTTCTCCGTCTCGTACATCAGCTAGTATCGGACTATCTGTGCAAGAATTGATGAAGACAATGGATCTGGCTTGTATAAAGATTGAAGAGTTGGCGTTAGGGCAGATGTTGCCAGAAGAGTCAAGCAATATCAAAACGGTGTCGAAAAAGAGATAAAAATTGGGAGAAATTTCTTGATCGATGAATTCTGGGTTTGGTAAGCTTGTCTTGCAAGAAGTGAACAGTTTGATGCCGCAACAATATATGTAAATACCATACCAGATACAGAGGAATTGCTAATACCTGTTTAGCAAGATAATGTTATTAACCCTCCAAATGTTCACTTATGTACGGTGGACACGAGACAAGATGTCTAATATCTTGGAATTGCTCATTTACTGCAGGCGCTCACGGGGCTTCCTGCGCGACAGCCGCCGAAATTTTTTGGAAACCACGCTCACCATTGCAATTTCATGCGCAGTTTCATTTCCAATACTGCCCGACGTACATGTGATCCGGCACATCACAGGTACATTATTTCGAAGTTGAGGCGGCCCGAGCCATTAGACGATGTAGCGCCCTGGTACCCAATGGAGGTGTGCAGAGACACTACGTATACTGAAACGCAACTACCTCAATAGAGGAACTGACAGAATGGTTGACCCTAAGAGCGGACGATCAAAATGCCTTACGGAGTTTGGTTGACAATATGATGATTTGCTGTGCTACGATGAAACAGTAACCAAATCCAAATAATCATAATTCTTGTCGGACCATTGATGCTACCGTAACCAGATTACATAGCACTATGCACTTGACAGCTATACCATTCAAGTTCAAGCGTGATCGAACATTCGACGAACTGGGAAATTTCATAAGCGACAAGGCTGACGCAGGAGCAGCTCAACGGGTGTACGCTGTCGGAGGAAAGTATATGCGTCCAAAGCAAAACCATGTGGGGCCGCAACCGACACACAAATCTTTATACAGCGGCTATCGTGACGACGCAGATAGACGAGGGCAGATCAGGTAAAGTCAGGTTACCAACAAAATGTGCACAGTGTGGATCATCTCACCGCATGGTACGGTGCGCAGTGTTTGTTGAAATGTCAGCTTTGAATAGAATCACTTTCGTAGACTGACGCCGAGTATGCTGTTTATGTTTACATGGAACCATCCGGCCAAAACATGTCATTTCAGGCATACCTGTAATTTCCGGCTACTTGTGGAAAAGCATCGTCGATTTTTGCAAAGACCGAGCTATTTCATAACGGGAAACGAACCATAACCACCTTTGATTGCATCAGAAGGTGAATGCCATAGCATAACAGACACCATCAGATCAAATATATTGCTTGCAGTGGTGTCAGTCCGATTCAAGGGGCCAAAGGAGACGTGTTGTCAACAAAATGTCAGCTTTGAATAGAATCACTTTCGTAGACTGACGCCGAGTATGCTGTTTATGTTTACATGGAACCATCCGGCCAAAACATGTCATTTCAGGCATACCTGTAATTTCCGGCTACTTGTGGAAAAGCATCGTCGATTTTTGCAAAGACCGAGCTATTTCATAACGGGAAACGAACCATAACCACCTTTGATTGCATCAGAAGGTGAATGCCATAGCATAACAGACACCATCAGATCAAATATATTGCTTGCAGTGGTGTCAGTCCGATTCAAGGGGCCAAAGGAGACGTTGTTGTCAACGCCTCTTTGAGCAATGGTGCTAGTGTGACCCCGATTCATATTTCACTTCTTTCGGAGCTGGGAGTGGAAGATACACCTGCATCAATAATTATTTAAACCGTCACAAGTTTTGAATCAGTTTCACTTTCCGTAGGATTGCTTGATTCTGGGGAAGTATTGACTGTTCGCCGTGTTTGTGTTGTCTACTCCATGCTTTGTATACGATAGCTCTCACCATTTTTCGAACAGTCCCATAAGTAGAAACATTTAAATGAAATACCCTTTCCAAAATCAAAACCGTGGAAATAAATAACCTTATTAGTTTTGACGTCCCAAAGGCATATTAGGTGCTACAGCAGAGGCCCGGCGGCCCGCAAAGCACTTATACAAATGGAGGACCGTTGGAATGGCAATTTCAGGGTCTTTATACTCAAATCCCGATAATAATCAAAGCGAGACAATTTTACGCCATATCGGTTTAACGTAAAACTTTAGTTTACAGCTAGACCGTAAGTTCAACTTTGGATTCATCGAAGCCACTTGTCTAAGGGAGCAATGCCGTTGAACAATCGAGTGACCAATGATCGAATGGCTACGTCTCTGGAAATAAAGGGGCGGACACTACCAAATACCCTGACCTCAAAAAGATGGGTCTCAGTGTCTACCAGACAACGGAAACGTAGCACTCAGAAGAACTTTTATTCAAAAGAGCGATCTTGAAAGTCCCTGTATCTTCAAGGAACTACACTGTAAGGCAGATCAGGGTACGTTAGTAAAGGCTACTCAGAAATTCTCTGTGAGAAAAATGAAGTCGGCCCGATTGTATGGTACCCACCGCATCCTGGTGTGTAAAGCAGGAGACAAAGACCAAGTTTGCTTTTTTAGACTGTGCAGCAAAAATTTCAAATACCCCAATGAATTTGCGGCGGCCGGCTGGTCTAGATCTAGTGAATGGTTTGCGCGGCCTCCTTCTACGATTTTGGGAACACCTTTAAGTAGTGATCGCTGATATTGAGGTGATGTCCCATCAAGTGAAAGTTCTACAATCCGATCGGAATGCATTACTTTTTCTATGATGGATCAACAGTTAAGTTGCTAACAGACTAATTCCCTACCGCGTGACTGTTCGCATGAATTCATCGCCCTGTTGCGCCATTGCTGCTCTAAGGCAGACAACTAAAACATTCACGACCCTCTAAGGAGAGGAAGCGGCAAAATTGGCCAATCTATCCTTCTACGTCGATAATTGCCTAGTCAGTTTGTCCACGGTAAAAGCGGTAAACATTACAGCCAAGCAATTTAAAGAGGCCTAAGCATCCATCGGATATATTCTTCCAGGTTTGTTTAGTAACATGGAAGAAGCGTTGTGTGATATACATGCGGCAACATCTAATATTACACCACCTCATCCAGATCGTCAACAAGCTACGTAACAATTACGATGGGCGTACTGTGGGAGGGTACAAATGATTGTTTCTGTTTCAAAGTTGAAATCTGTGAAGTTATCCCCAACCACTGTGCTTTATTGTCCTACGTAGCTCCATTGTTTGATCACCTTTGGACAGTTGCACCGGTACACTGCCAGTAAATTGCGTGACTCAGGATCTCTTTCGAAGGGAGACTTCATGAGACTATGTCATGCCTGAAAACTAAGGGTTGAAATGGAAGAACTGGTTACTATATTTGCAAAATGTAGAAAGCGCCCTCATACCACGGAGTATTCGACCCAAATAGTATTGATAATGTTCATTCCCAACTAGTGGGTGTAATACCGCCAGGATTAATCATGCGGTTTCAGCTAGACCTTCCTGGATAACCCAATAGGGTCTATTTTTACTGTTTCGCAATCTGAAGATTGAAGATACACTGAAAGCAGGCGCAATCATGAAGATATAGCTTCCAGTGGTCTACAATTATACACATCCAGTATACCTATGTGGATTCCTGGCCCTGGGTTTTTGAAAAATGATTGCCCTGCCAAAAGGTTGGTCATCCTATTCCTCTTCGTGTTAATTCAAAAGAGTCTGTGGTTATTTGTGCGACATCCACTTACGCACCCTGGATCGATCGTCCCAGAAACATTTCCAGTTGAAGCCTGTTAAAGAGATTAGTGGCTGCGATATTTCTGTCCGAGGATGAGACGCAGAAAATCTATGCCTCCTGGAGACGAGTTATAGGTAGATTGACCAGAACGGGTTTGTGGAGCCGGAATGCCTCATTAATGGTTCGGTCTAAACAGGTTCCTTTAGAAACAAAATAAGCCTACCGGAATCCACAGAATCTTTCAACTCTTAAAGGCCCCCACGATCGCCGGGTCAGCTACGTTGGCTCTTCCTGATTGTACATCAAGGTGCTGGAGCACACCCGGGGTGGGCTCCAGTGTCTTCCTATTTAATACATCCAGTAGTTCTGTCAAGCCGTCATTTCGTAACCAAGTGCCTCGTCCAGCGTACTCGTATACTAAAGGGCTATGCTGGAACTTTCCAAGTCATCAATACGTTGCGTGAAAACCATTAGTTTATCAAAAGTCGGGCGGTCACCCAGGAAGTCCTACATTCTTGGTTTCAATTTAAACTAAATAAATCTCAACCTTAGGTAGATATTACGGCTCCAATCTTCAAGGACTGAATGTTAACTTATGAAGCGTCCCTCGAGACGGTTTTTGTTGATGATTAAAACGGTAGGTCGTGGGAGTGAAAAGATTACGGCTGTCTCATTACTTGCTCGACAATGCGTGCTGTGCATATTGGCGTGGTTTGTTCACCCGAACTGGACTCGTGTTGGTGCGCCTTTTCAGGTTTGCTGCCCAGCGGGGATGTTTAGTTAGTATCTATAGTAATAATTGTACTAAGTTTCACGGCGCTGAAGCTGATCTTAAGAAGAAACTTCACGAATACACCAAGAGATTGTTTTAAGTCTGACTGCAATGAAGATGTGATTGGACCTTTGCCCCACCAAAGGCTGGCCATAGAGGGGACCACTTGGAAACAATGATACACCCTCTCTGGAGGATATTGATATCGCTACTTGGTGCTCAGCTGGCTACTGACAAAGCGCTGACACCAGTTTTAACCAAAGTAAAGATCTTTAATGATCGAACACTGAAGAAGTAATCAAATGATCCTCTCGATCTTGGGGGCGCTTACCCGTAAACATCTCCTATTACTTCTCGGCGACACGTTGGTCGAAAACTCACTTCAATCGAATACGAAGCTAGCTGGAAGATGTTGCCAGGCGCAAAAATGTGCAGATGCTCTCCGAGTCCAAATGTTGAATGAACGCTTGCCTACGCTGCATCAGACATAAGTGGGTATCAGCTGGCTATGATCCCAAGGCAAGGTACCTTGTTCTCTTAGTTAATTCGTCCGTATCTGGGGCTTTACGGCCAAAATGTATTGTACACCGGTCACGCAAGGAAAAAATGGGCGAGTTCGTCACGTCATGGTTCGTACCGTGACGGGACTCTTGGAAAGAGACGTTTGAGTAAACCATTGAATGTCATCACAGTTGACCCCGGGTGAATGTTAAGTTTGTGAAGTAGTTACCGATATTTCTCTATTCCGATAGCACCCTGCCCCTTTTGTGACATCCTTACTGTCCAAAGTTAATCTAGCTTAAGCTCTCATCTAATTTTGCTCATTATATACTGTTAAGTTACAACAGAACCACGGTTTACCTATTTGTACTGTCTGTCTACGTCTAACTGAAGTTTCAATCTAGCCGTAAGCCTTTCTTTGATTCTCCTCACGACTTACTGTCAATTTCCTATAGAACCACGGTCTATATTGTCTGCCCAAGTCCAATTCAATACATTGTTCACTGCCTAGTTGCGACTACTGAACAAACGCAGGTGAAGTTCGCAGAATTCGGTTTCGCCGCAATCATTTCTTACCGTCCGTCGTTGAATCAGACCACATCTTGCCGTCAAATAGAACACCTGGATCATGCGGTTAAGCTGGGTAACCAATTCTTCGCTTCCAGATACTGGCCTCAGAACAGGATTGTGCAACTACATTGAGTTAGTTCTTTCCCTTCTATTGTACTGGTTCATTCTGCTTTTTTGGAACTCGTTCTAACCAGTCATTTTTATTTGAGCACCTAGTTTTAAATTTTTCTTTCGATTTGAATTGTTCGCTTGCAATTTCTACTTCATAGTATCTCTTGGCGTGTCAATGAGGTATGTATTTGTTTGACGTACACTGCATTTTATATCTTGGTAAATAATCTGGCCTCTGTTTTGTGGATATTATGATGGTCGCTCTTTTTGCCAGGCACGTCCCCTCTGTGGCCTCTACTGGCTGCTTCCCTGGCTTGTACGTTTATGTGCCCAAGGGTTTTCACGACTTTCATTCTATAGAGGTTGACAATCAGGTAAATCTTCATTTATCTGGCGATCGCTTCCCTATTTCGCTACCGCGCAAGCAGAATTCACGTCTATCCTTGGTTATCGCTTGGAATACTAAACGGGAGCTGTCGCAGGGAGTCCACGTCCTTCCTCTCCTCCGTGCTCGTAGATTCGCGGGAAATGGTAATATTGCTTGAGGGGAAGCATTCCTTTGTGCGGCTTGGCAAATAATCTTCCTCCAGTTAATCCGAACGAGGTGTGGTTTTAAGGCTTGTGATAAGTTCTGAATAAGGGCTTGGAGTCAATCCAAGATATATTTGGCCTATGAGGAGGCATTTTTGCCCAAGGAGCTTGAAAACATGGTGCAAATGATTTGTTGGCCCTTGCAGTCATCAAAAACAAACAGAGGGGGGATAATCATGACATTTGCCAGCTACAAACTTTCACTTCTTGGTGCGTTTCCCGAAAACCTACCTCAGTTGTCCTGTTGTTTTTATGTCCCGTGGACAGTCTAATGTCTACCCGATTCATTAACAAGACCAAGTCGTGGCTTGGCCGGTTGTCGCCCTGCTAGATTTTATAGGTCTTACCGCAAGTGAGCAGTGGGAGTCATCGATATATTCTCGCGTCACTCGATTTCGACAATCCTGCACATTCTGCTCAAGGTCACCTAATCTCGCTGCACTACGTGCCGATTATTGGAATTCATGTTAGTCCAGCCTCATTGCTGTAGTCGATTAGGGACAGGCACTAAGAAAGTCTTCACCTCTTTGATGAGCATTGTTGAGCGTTCCTTCTTCGGACTTGGGTAAAGCACAGCACGAGCCGCTTTTGCTCCTTCTAGCTGATAGTGATCCTAGCTATCAAAGTATCTCCAGTTCGTGCGTTGCTTCCGCACGTTTAAAGTTCTCAGCAGAGTTTTCAACCGATTCGTTCCTTGCACACACTCTGCGCACTCTCCGTTACTCTTTCATTACTCTTCATTACATTACCTTTCCCCATTACTCTCTCTCCATTACGCTCAAATGCCCGGCATTGCTGAGTGTAGATGATCACACGAGATTGAACAGCAATACTTAGAGGGAGCCACATATGTCTGCCCAACTTCAACTATTCCGTACCCTCTCAGTCAAAAACGGCAAAAGTTTCTGCAAGCCCCCCTAGTTGCCATTTAGGCTTTTCCCCATTACTCTCTCTCCATTACGCTCAAATGCCCGGCATTGCTGAGTGTAGATGATCACACGAGATTGAACAGCAATACTTAGAGGGAGCCACATATGTCTGCCCAACTTCAACTATTCCGTACCCTCTCAGTCAAAAACGGCAAAAGTTTCTGCAAGCCCCCCCTAGTTGCACATTTAGGCTTCAGAAGGTACGAAGTTCTACCCAACCAATTCTGTGAAAACACAAGTAGATCCGGGTCGTTGAATCTCTTTTTGGCTTTCGCCACATTTTCATGTTTCAGTGACCTAGCGAGTCCTGCTCCCGGCAGCCTGGCCCTACAGCTTCCCAACAGTTTGGTTAACCCCTGATCGAACGCTTCCCAGTGTGGGATCTCTGGCCAAGGCGCGATAAGGCCATACTGGAAAATCTTTGCAGTTATCAGTTAGAATGTCTCAACCCACGTTAGACAAAAGTTGACCACACGTGTGTCTTTGCCGCCATGGCCTTTTCACTTACACCATTTGTGCTTCCCCTATGGTCACAATATTTATTGGTTTATTTGAAGACATACGGTGGAAATACCTGTCCACTCTAAATCAAACCCTCCGGAAGAGGCACAATAGACAAATCAGTTATTTTTATCTAAATGGAGCCAACTCACAGTGCAGGAATTCCGAGTTAAAATTTTGCGTTAAAAATAACACGTTTTCAACGATCCAGGAAACGGTAATTATGTAGTTATTTTCCCTGGAACACTCCCTTTTGGCCTCTTTTAATACAGTGAATCCGCCTGCTTAACTCTGGGACCCTCCCACAATATTCATACCTATTTGTCCGGCAGTTTTCTCGTCCTTCCATTTTGTTGATACCCTATTATCGTACCGTTGTTGTAAACGCACGATACGTTTATCTTCCTCTAATCGCAGCAATAACTCTTCTGTGATCGGCTAGCACACCCAACAGTCCGTTCTAGTCCCCTACGTCAAAATTCAGCATGTTTTGGGGAAAATCAATAGCGATAGTTTGTTAGCCCTTTATGAAAAAATAATTCACATAGTATCACCGTCATGTTTCATACAATTTACCGGCCTCTCTCCACCGGCCGATTATTGGTTTACGTCTCCCTCAAAATGTAGCCATACGTATGTCCTGCACCCAGCTACTGGCTTTATCAGCGGTTGAAAAGCATTTTACCCGTTTTCCCTAACTTCCAAGGCTATGAGATGTGTTCACTACTCACCACTTCCCTGTTGCGCCGTGCCAGATACTACTAGTCTCATGATGCACATAACCACTGTTCCCGAGAGATAACAGTCGCCCTTACAGCCTCATGCTTTGGAAACGCAAGCATAACCGTACAAACATCATTGGCCATTCCGAGTCTACCAGTTTTCAGCCTTCTACTCCAGCACGCGCATACAGAACCTGATAAACCAACTACTGGGATATACGTGATAAGCGTGGACGCCCTGGGAATAGGCTGTTACGATGTAGGAATAATAGGAAAATTAAATTACTGAGGTGTTCTAGACCAGCTGGTGAAATAAAATAACTGGGATGCTGCACACTGCTAAACACAACTTGCCCAGATAAATCAGAAGAACTGGATACTGGAAATTCTGAACAAAACTAAACCAGGAAAAGTACGATATTAGGTCGTATGACGCGAGTCCATCTACGAACCCCTTCAAGATGTGACGCTAATCTCAAGGGGCTTCAAGGAAAAGCGTAAACTTTCAAGATATAGAAGACGGTTACAACTTACTTCATATTTTCTATTCAGCTTATTGCGATCTTTGCCCTTTTCTTCTCCCCAAAGGCGTATTTTTCCTATTCATTTCCTTTAAGTTTACTATTTTTGTTAATCTGTATCTTCCACTCTCAGCTCTTTTGGTCGTGCTGCTTAACTTACTGTAATTCACGGATTCATGGATTCACGGATTGATACACAGGATCGAGGCTTTTGCCTAAGTTTCCCGGGTCGGTTTTGTGACGAATGACTCGAAAACTCTGGAGTGTCAATGCTTAAGCGTCACTTGATTATCGGGTTCTGATAAGACTCATACGAAAGCGCAATAGCGTAGCACAAAGAAGCAGCGGTTGGGCGAAATAAAGACTTCACTAAGGTAAAGACGGCGCGTAGCAGTTATGTTCCCCTTTGCTTGACCCTCCACCCCGACCGCAAGTTGTGGACTTGGTACCAAGAGAATAGCTCTGACTAGTTGCTCCCTTCCTTTGTCTTGAAAGCGTTTACTGTAGTTTTCAGGCATATGAACGTCAAACTAACTTAGCTTGAGAATTAGATGTCACATTAACAGCAATGTTGCTGGTAAGCACTACTAAGAAAGCCCAAAATATTCGAGTGATCTCCCCCGTAACTGATAGCCATGTACGAGCATAGGGAATCATAATTTATAAGCTTCAACGCCTGAAGGATGGCATAACCTACATCGTTCGGTTTCTCCGATCCTCCACAATTAAGACATAATCAAGTATTGAATCCATTGGCGCTGGTAACAGGTACTAAGATCACTACCCCAGGGACTATTTTACGGTGGCACACTGGAATTGCTTTGGCAGGGAGATGAGTGTTTCTGTGTCGCTGCTGTGTATTGTAACAAAGCAAACTGCCTGAGTAGTTATTTTTCAATAATTGCCACGGTTTTAGGAAAGTCGAGCAGAGCGCTGATGCGATTTATTAGCCAGTCCCGAGACCAAAAAAGCCGGAATTATCTTATAATGATAAAAGGAATTGTATCGTTTATAACCCCGTTTATATCCCCAGCTACGTTTTTTATTTGGTGCACGCGTATGAACTGCAGTTTGTTTGTCCCTACACCTTCACTCGATTAAAATTAGGGTCGGTCAGCTAATTTGTGACCGACCTTATGAACGTGTGACGGTCTCACGTGGGAGCCCGACTGCCCGAAGCATTTCAAGAATTAAAACGAGAAACCTTGGTTCTAGTCTTCACTGATGATATGCCCTGTGAAACATGATCTTCAGGGATGTTAGGCTGTTGGGAGGCAGTCCCAGATGGCCAAGTGTGAACCTGCACGTAAGAACAGCGGGCTGTTTTTAAGAGAGAAAATAAAAGGGTAGGTTTGTTGGAGGGACAAGATTAGGTTTGTACTCCACCGAAGCCGACACCTGTGGCATGGCTGAGCTTAGATCATTGGAGTCAGTAGCTGATGGAGTATCCCAGAAAGGAGCTGAGCGCAGGCTGAGTGCTAGAACCAGGCGTCCGCTAAGTCAACGTGGAGAAGTTGGCGGTTGATGTATCGTTCAATGCTTTGACATCTGAAATTCCTCACGTTCTTTTCCTCTCTGTTTGTAAACCCCGCCCCGGTTTTTGTCTGACGCGTGCATACGGACCGACGCTTGTTTGTCTCTTCCATTTTGTTAATGTGAGCTTGAGGTCATCCGGCTAATTTGTGACCGAGATTATGCCCATGTGACTATCTCACGTGTGAGCCCGTTTGCTAATTAGGTTCCCGCTTTCATAGTCCAGTTAAGCTATGTGTTCTAGGGGAGTACATGCCGTGGAAATGAATTGATGTCTGACGTTGATAGTGCCATGTGGAAACCCAGCTCCAGTATTTCGCCCTATGGTGGGTTATGTTACTACGCGTCCCTCAAAGACAGCTCAAGCGTTGTAGGCATTATCATAAGACTTGTACCAATTTCAGGCACAAACGGTGCTTTCGCACGTTTTTTGACGTCGTAAGCGCTTGAGTAGCGGTCAGCATACATTCTTCGTATGCAGCTAAGCCGAGCGTAAAAATCTCACCTATAAGCAGGGTCGACTTTTGAGGTTTATTGACAATGACAGTTCACAGGCCCTGGCTGATCGAGCCAGGCTAAGTTGTTGAAATTTGGAACTGCCCGCGAATAGGTGATACCTACTTTCCGGATCAAGATCTTCGTGCAGATTGTTGGAATGCACGGCCTTTGTACACAGACGGGGTTTTTGCTTTTCGCAGCAGTGAAGTTGTCTCCAAGAGCACTTAACTTCACCGTAGTCTGAAGCGGAAAACACTCGGAGTCAAGGTTTGTCAAGGGTGCTTACCTTGAAATGAAGCTGTAATAATGCGCGTCATCCTGAAAGCTTTCCGGATGTGTTGACGAATAGCTGAGTGTTGAATACTATTATAACGAACTTACTTTTACATTACAGGATACGCAAATTTCCAGGGTATGACATGTTCAGTAGGGCCATTATGCGCAGAAGCAAAAATATCGCCTTTTTCCCACCAAACAAAAAAATAACGGTAACCTTGGCTGTCAGTCTGTTTGGCAGTTGGAATGAAAATGTTTTACCACCTATCCAGCCAACATCGTAGGATCGAGGTTGACTGGTCAATTCTTTTTCCTCCGCCTGTATTTATACGGCTTCTAAAGTGTCTCATATCCCTGAAAGTACTGGCTGGTCTCGATATGGTTTTTGCGCTATTTGATTGGCCAACTAGGAATTCAAGTTTTGTCATGGGTTCATTCTTCGATGTACGGTTGGTTCATTCGGCGTCCTTAGTTCGTGACTTGCATTTCTCCAATTTGATTGGGCCATTCGCTGCTGGTTTTGTGGTTTGAATTTGTTCTTCTGGTTGTCTGGTATTTCACCTGCGACCTGAAAGGCTCTGTCTTGTTGCAACTGGCGAAGGTAAAAAAAGTTTACCAAAGGGACGAAATGTGTGAGCGATGTATATATCATCTGCAGACAGGAATGGTTTAGGACGGCATGCTGCACAGAAGATGTCGTTGACACCCACTAGGAGAAGGTTGGGCCTCGCACACCCTCCTGAAATCTCTTACCACCTTTCTCCTATTTGGGATTGTACCGCATCACTTTTGCGTTGTTGGCCAAGCACAACACACCAGCTCTTCTCTAGTGCTCCAAAGAGTGGCAACATACAAACAGAAAAATATGATGGCATCCCTAAACTTCATTACTAGCATTCAAAACTAACGCCTATGGAGTTTTCCGCCACTCCCCACCTATCGGTTGAAGCCGGCAGCAGCTATTGGAGAGCTATTGCCTTGTGACCTAACCTGCATTTTTCCTGCCAAATTGTGGAAATGTCCAGTTTGCGCCGCTGCCTCTAGTTTAACTCGTTTAATCGGAAGCTTTATTTAATAATAATAATGATGATAATAATAAGGTTTATTACCAACTTGTGGGTGGCATACTGTCTGGCATGATCATAGTTTTACAGTCAGAATGGAGCATGACTGGTGGATTCGTGGGGATACGGATTGCACAAAAAGAAGACAGTGTCATAAGCAGTGGGGAATACACGATGATATGGTAATAATAGGTTATTTCCCAACTTGTTGAGAACAATGGACATGAGGTTCGACTAGTTCAAAGACAGTCGGGTGGCATGAACTCAAACTGCATACCATTGCTGGCCATGAGTGTTCTTGGGTCGTTAGGTAGATGGCCGGAGTCGCAACGAGCCAAAGTGGAGATGGAGATGGGATAATTCAAGTTGAAAGCACATGGCAAGTTTTGTCTCAAAAATGTGGTTTAACCTGAAAGTAAGCGGACTCATTGGTTGCACTGTTGTAGGCTAGTCAGGTTAAATGGGAGCAACTTGCTAATAAATAAGGCGATCCCAACTCCGTATATGGATTTGAACTTGTGCAAGAGGCAATCCGAAATTGCAGCAGAAAAGCCAGGCTAGCCAAATCTGAGCGAAAATCCATTGAGTACGGAAGAGCTCATCCCCGAGGGGGGCCGGATGAGAACTGCTCGAAGTTGTGGCTACAAGCTTGAGTGGGCGAGGGGTTGCGGTCGATATTCTAGGGAAATAGTTGCGGGAGTGCCATCTCACTGGGTATGACAGTGCCATGCCATTATCGCACTGATATGCTTTGGTTTATGGACAGCCCCGTAACAGTCGTCAAGGGATACGCAGTTCCGTGGCAGCTGGTTCTGGGTGATACAGAGATTGACACAGGGAATCATGCAGATGTCGGCTCGGATACTTCCCTTTTGTTGGAGGACCGTGTGAGTGTAGACCGGACCTCAGCCAGTTTGAATGAATAACAGTTCTAAGGGGTGTTTGGGCAACTGCAGTCGAGGATTGAGTCTTGGGAAGAAGGGCAGCGAGAAAGAAATAGAACGAAGGCAGTGGCGCGTGGCGGGTGTTAGGAGGCATAAGATACAACGGCGTCAATGGAGAGAATCTAAAAAGGGATGATAGCAAGCTAAATGGATCCAAGAAAATTGAACACGTTTCCTGATCTAGGAGCCAAGTTCTAGTTGGGCCAGAGCGGGTGCCTAGTTTTAGGAAGGTGAAAACTTCGTCGTTGAGGTAGCTAGCAGGGGGGCTAACTGTTGGATTAGTTGAGAACGGATGGTATCTATTTATTTATTTTTCGCTCATGACATCGGGTCCTTGTTGTGCGGAAAGAGGGGTTAATGTGAGCAGTGACAGTGAACAAGTAAAAAGCGGACAAGCAACAGCTTTCCAGATAATTGATAAGAATTGTGGCTCAACTGAGGTCTACTACATCAACCTAACAGGAAAGTAAGATTAAGGAACACCAGTCACCGGGTCAGTGCTCTCAACTCCAGAAAACGAATGGTGCATGGCAAAAAACAGCCATTAAGTCCCAGCTGTGACTGCTTATAGACAGGAAATCATAAGTTATTAGCATTTTGTGCATATGATCTATCTAGATGACAGAAGGGAAGAACATGTGTGCTATGTTTGGATGATGAAGTGGATTAGAGGTGGTGTGACTCCACTAAGACGAAAGTGGCAGCACCTTGCACGTCGACGTAAGCTGTGAGACCCACAGGTTTTCTCAGGCTACCCCACGCATGAATGTTCTTTTAATATCCTTTACTATAATTTTTTAGAACAAACTGGAGGACAGCTGTCATCCGCTTGTATTTTTGGTTTTGTGGGACAAGTGACAACCGGAAAAAGGCCAGTCCAGTCACAGACAAGCAGCAACGCTGCTCTATTTTGGTTTTCTGAATTAAAAGCCAGGCTCAGAACCACCGGCGATGGGCGATACAACCGTGCTACTGGAGGGGTGGCGAGTATACGAACGCACCATGGTGCAACGTAACAGAGCGACTCTCCCTGCAGGGCGTACCCGTCCACCACACAAGGTTTTCATCCCTCGTACATGCTACCAGATCTGCAAGGTGGAAAACCATCCAAACTGTCAGAAGTGCGGTTTGTGCATTAATAAATAACTCAAGCTACCAGATGTTTTATCCGGTCGGGGAAAAAGCCAGGCCAATAAAACAGCTCAGCCATACCTAACAAGCAGACAGCAAACAAACACTGAAAGGGGCAAGTCGCGGAAGCAAATGAAGCATCAACTAATTTGGGCAATGGAAGTAGAATGGGGATGTTTGGAGCCTGTGTACTATGGCTAAACGAAGAAGAGGCATTGGTGTGAACCACTCTGTCAAGTAGAGGTGCACCAGTGCTGTGTGTATGTGTGAATGTTTGGGTTGTGGTGCCAAACAAGCATTTCATTCATAGCGCATCTTCAGACCCACCATTTAATAGGTGTGCGCTGCGCGTGTTCAGGGGATGCAGAATGGTTTGGGACAGCGTGGAACTGAGGCTGTAGTTTGGCTGAGGTTAGTTAAATCCAGCCAAAGCAAAGCACCAGACATTGAATAGAGCTGACAGAGTTACTCAGGGGTGGGACCAGGCTTGAAGAACTAGGAATGATTGGGCTGTGTACAAAGGCTTAAGGCCGGGGGAAGGATATGCAACCAGGTCAGTGGAGACGGGCATGAGAGAGAGAAATTGACAGGTTATAGATAAGAACACTTGGGAGAGTGGTTGTCGCACTTGCGGACCAATACTATGGGTTTAGGGCTGGTGAGTGTAAGTGCTAGGACCTAATAACAGGACAGTCAGGGTGAGTACACAGAGTAGAAGGGCTCAGGGCCCATTTCAGAAACGTGTCTAGTGTAAGCTGAGGCGCGAAAAGGCGCTAAGCTCCCTCAATAAAAAGATGTTTGCTCTCCCTTTTCACAGTTTCGCATCAAACGAGACTATAATGGAACCAGATTATAAAACTGGTCCCTGTCTATTTCATCTTGTAACTTGTTCTACCAACCGAGGTAATAGCTATAATCCTTGCGCGCTAGCTAATCGGCTCACTTCCTACTCCGCCAAAGCTCTTCGCAAGTGCACTGCCGCCCTGATATTGCGCTTGTTGACCAAGGGTGGCTGTTGAAAAGCGCAAGGCACCCATTTACCGTCAGCGCTGGCCCCTCCCATCTTCATTTGTGTGAACTACATAGTCGATAACCAGAAGCACACTTACATCGGTTTGCTCAGTGGCTTTTGTCCCACATTAGCGTTATACTGACACCTCTCTAATACCGAGTTGCTGAGTTACTGAGCAAACATCCTACCACAACGCCGGCTCACTTAATAATTCGCTGTTATTTCCTCATCGGTGACAAAATTTACGTTATTTCTCTGTCAATCAACTCTATGATATCCGCTATCCCCTCACATTTGCCAAGTTTTGTTGACCGCATCCCATCTCCCCAGGTTTCCGAGCTACGATCTTCGACGGTCGATGGTACGAACTCCCCGTATGGTCAATACCTAATGAAACTGGTTGCTGCTTTACATCTACATGGACCATTAACTGAACCGAGAATACTTGTGGCCATACATGCTTTGCCTTCTGCCTGAATGGATTTTCTTGGCCGACCGAAAAGTTCACCACCCACAGAATTTCACTTTACAAACCAGATCAACAAAACCAAAGCGCCCCGTTACGTGAGTGTCTAGAACTTTTGTGTGCATCGCAGTGAGGGCACAACACTGCCTCACCCAGCCTGGTGGAATATCCTCTACTGTTCTCCCCATACGCTGGACTGACCCGTCACACAATCTCGTAACCCTTGTTGTAAATGCGACCAAGCCGTTTAACTGGTTTCAACCATCACTGGAACGACTACCTCCAAATCCAATTAAACGGTCCCTCAGATTTAAACATATTGGTGAACTATAAGTTTTTGCTTTGAAACAAATTCAGTGATCTACCTTTCAGTTGGCGTTCCGCCCTATGCGACAGCGCTACCTCACTCTCCAAAGAAAAATTTACACCTGAATGTCTATATTACTGCGCAGTTTTTGCGCAGTAACGTCAGTCTTGTCCTTATTCCGACTGTATCTTCATGAGCGTACCGCTCACCAGTTAGAATTAATCTCATTATTGTCCCTATTTTTATGCAGGGTGATAATCCCGTCTAATTGACATCAGCGGGCGAACTGCAAGAGTTGGAAACTCCTGTAAATTATGGTGGATACATGAATACCTTCTGTGTTATTCCACTCGAGTGGATAGCTTGTCTCCGGAAACTGACACATTTTATTAAACACTCCTTATTCAAGGTTGACCTTGAAAAATCGCATACCTAAGAGAAACACTTATGCCGAAAAGTCGCAGAAAAACTTTTCAAACATAGACATTCATACCTAAGAAATGATGACCGCAAAAGCATCATAGTTTTCAAGGGATCACTTGCATTCGCAGGATACCGGTCGGCACGATCGGGTGGTCCGTGAGAGACAGCACACTTTAAGGGATGTCAAAGCCAATGAAACTCCCATCACATGATAAAGAATTGTAAAGTTTAGAAAACAACATAAAAGCTACATAGTCGGTCAGCCATAAGCACTTTATCAACAAAAAGTTGACCAATTTGAATCAAAACTGGGGCCGTTGCTGACAGTCGGTAGATTGAACTGTCGGGAGTCTATTCAGGATAACGGAGAGCACATATGATTTGGTGAGGCGAACTTTATAAAAAGAACCACCCACATAACAGAATTGTGGCTTACAGCAGAGTTGAATAAATTCAAAAACATTATTGCCGAGAAGGATCAGATGAAGTTAAACAGTGTATGAGAGATCATGAAGGTTGCTGAATGTGTGTACAGAACAAGCTGGAGGTGAAGGAGAATGTAATAGGGGAGAGTTTGTCTGATAAGATCAAAAGAAGTCTAGTCAGTGGAGGTACGGCGAAGATCAACAGATTATCCGTACTTGCGAGGTGAGCTCTAAAAAGGAGAGTTTTGGTGCGAAGCTGGAAATGGCAGTGCCGTTCGGTAATTCAAAAGACCTAATACCTTCCGGATAATCTCATAACGAACATCGTGTCTGAGGTGTCTGGAAAAATAATGTGCACTCATTTGGCCCGATGATTTTGGTTTGGCTGAAGGGAATAGCCCTAGAAGAAAATGAATGGTGGAGGGTCGCATGTGTTTACCGTGCAACTAGTAAGCAAAGCGGGCGTAAAGAGGAAACCCGTCGGGGAGATGAATTTATCCAAAGCAGGGAACATGAAGAGCGTGCAGACAAACGGGCCTTATCCGAATATATACGCTGTGGGTTCAGTCCGCCAGCCTCAAATTGATTATCGGTTGTGCTGCAGGTATGACCGACGGATTAGAGTAGTTTTCGGCCATCGTCCTCGATGGCCAGGATAAAAGCATGAGTGTACACTTAACTTATGAGTCTACCATGGTAGTTTCGAGAATGCTACTGCGCACATCGTGCAAAGCTCAGTCTCTAATCATTGGAAGACGGATTCACGGATTCACGGATTGATACACAGGATCGAGGCTTTTGCCCAAGTTTCCCGGGTCGGTTTTGTTCTTGTCGGTCAGTGGCTGTCGTTCACCTGAAAGGCACAAGTGAAAAAAGGGTGTAGCACTGCTCAGTCGAGAGGTTATAGGAAGCACTTCACGGATTCACGGATTCACGGATTTA
>NW_008751659.1:1888196-1930215 GCF_000715545.1 Opisthorchis viverrini | reverse complement strand
GATTTCTCATGGTGTAGTGCGAAGGACAAGTTTGAGGAGACCCAGATGCCTAAATCTTTTTTGGCATCTATCCTCATGATGTTTTCTGGTCCCTTTTCACCATGCATGCTTAAATCAATCGGTCAGCACAGGAACTTCTTGCGGACAAGAGTGGGCGTTTTTGTTTTATATTTCGATCGTCCAGCCCAAATAACTTGTTCAATCACATGTTTTCTGGTCCCTTTTCACCATGCATGCTTATTGAAATCGGTCAGCACAGGAACTTCTTGCGGACAAGAGTGGGCGTTTTTGTTTTATATTTCGATCGTCCAGCCCAAATAACTTAATCGTTCAATCACGGATTCACAGACTGATACACAGGCTCGAGGCTTTTGCCCAAGTTTCCTGGGCCGGTTTTGTTCTTGTTGTTCAGCGACTGTCGTTAACCTGAAAGGCACATTGGAAAAAAGGGTGTAGCACTGCTCTTTTTGTTCTCAGCGTGGGGCAGTATGCTTGCCAACACGAGGATTCGCGTAAATAAATATCTAGTGGTGCTTTGAACTGGGTTCTAGAAGGAGCGTGGACAACCGTCGGAGGGAGGTCATTCCACGCAGCTACTACCCGAAATAGGAAAATTTTTTGCCTGATGAATGTGTGCACTCTGAGCTTGAAAATCTTCTTACTATGTCCTCGCCGTGTGTTTGTTGGGTCAACGGTGAAAAACCTACTGGCCGAGGTTTGTTTAAACGGGACATAAGTAAGAATTAGTTCCGCTCAAAGGTGAAGATACTCCAGGGGAATGAGATCAAGCCTCGTGAGACGCTTTCGAGGTGCACGGAGTTGAGGCCGGCAACCATTCTCGTTGCGGTTCGCTGAATGCGCTCGATGAGGGTGGCGTCTTTCGTGCGTCCTGAGTAGACAACTTGGTTGGCTTATTCGAGGAGCGGTCTGACGTAGGCTCCATAGAATATTTAGAACTCCATGCGAGTAATACGGGGAAGGTGCACCTGGTCATCCGTAAAATGGCGAGCGCTTTCTGGGACGATTTCTCATGGTGCAGTGAGAAGAACAATTTTGAAGAGACCAAGATACCCAAATCCTTTTTGGCATCTATCCTCATGATGTTTCCTGGTTCTTTCTCACCATGCATGACAAAGGCATTTGCTGAGTCTCCTCCAAACGATATATGGACGCACCTTTCGTCATTTAGAGGAAGGTGCCAGTCCAACGACCACTGTTCTGCAGCGTCTACATCCATTTGGAGGGCACTGGCATTGAAACTCCAGAATTTCAAGTCATCCGCATAAAGTAGACATGGACTTGCAAGAACGTCTTGGAGGTCGTTGACGTAGATCAGAAACACCAGTGATCCCAGGACGGATCCTTGAGGACTTCCAATGGAGACGGGCGCTGGAGAAGGGTGAGTCGAGCTTATTCTCACTCGGTATGATCTTTCTGATAGAAACGCCTTGATCCATCGAAGGATTCTCCCTTCATTCCCGTGAGACTCGAGTTTGTGGAGCACCGGGACATGTAGAACCCTTGGTGAAATCGAAAACTATGGCATCCGATATGAGTCCTTTGTCCTGGGCTTGAGTTAAGCTGTCAATAAACACGAGCTTTTTTGTCACGCAAGAACGGTCTGGGAGAAATCCGTGTTGAACTGCAGATATCAGGTTGCTGGAAGTAAGGTGATCTAGGATGGCTCGCCTCAGAATGTGTTCCATCACCTTGCACGGTACTTTAGTGCGGCTTACAGCTGCCAGGCGATAGTCAGTCTCCTGTTTTGTAGATTGGCGAGACAATCGCTTCTTTCCAAGCAGAGGGAAGGCAGCCTTCGTCAAGCGACTGATGGTACACCAGATATAAATGATTTGACATTGTAGACGACGTTTCCTTCAGGATTCTTGGATGAACTTCGTCGGGCCCCAACGCGCAGAATGGTTTGATCTTGTGCAAGAGTTGACAAATGTCCTCCACCGTGAAGACCAAGTCGGTTAGAGGCTGTTCGTAGTTTCTCCTTGACAAGAGTGGATGTGGGGAGGACGCTAGGGCTGAATATAGACCTGCATGGTATTCTCTGAAAACCTCAGATACCACTGTTGGATTACTCGTGGGTTCTTCTTTCCTGTCCTTCAAGGAGAATGCAGATGGCTTGTTTCTGTGGTGATGTTGCATGTTCTTGGAAAATAGTTTTTGTTTTTCCTAGCAAGGTCTAGGATGGTGGCTTGTTTCCGTATGTTTTGTTCGCGGATTTCTGGTTTACAATGGTTCCACATGATACAAAATACCAGCTCGTCTTCCGTATCCCCTGTAGTCAACTTTTCGAAAAAATGTTGGAACCTCTTTTCCAGAAGTCGCCGGATCCTTTCAGACGGTCTGCGGCTCATCCGAACGCGTGCTGGTATTTTGGGACGCACATCGCGTCAGCCTCGTGAACTTTCTGGGAAATGGTCCTATATAGTTCTTCCACTGAAGCTGGTCCCAGTTTAACATGTTCAAGAAAGATGCGCACTCCTGAGTAGTCTGCATGTCAGGATAGATAGTCAATCCTCCCTCCAAGACCATTCAAAGGACGACAGATGCTTGTAGCAGATAGCACTGACGGAGCGGGCTGAAACGTTTGGAAAACTGCCACTAAAATTCAAGATTGTGAGAATTAAGTTTCGTACGTATATCGGTATAACCAGATAAACTAGAAATCCAGAATTCAGCGGAGCGTAACAACCAGCACGTAGGTATTCTAATTGGTGAATATGTACAACATATAGAATATAAAAACAAGTGAATAATGAATAGAGCAACGAATAGAGTATCAGTCATGTTCATCACATCCGCGACGCCTTGAATGAGCGTGGGGATTTTTATAGTCCAGTGGTGGTCTTGACCACAATCTTTCGTATCTTCTCGGAATGGAAACTTCAGACTCTTCACAGGTAGTGCGTTTTTCAGATACAACGTTTTGTTCGGATATCATAAGATTATCTACAAAGGACTCATTAGTATTTGAAACAGCAGGAGTGCCGTTAACAGGCTGACCTCTGGTATTGAACTCAACCTGGTCAATGTGTCTCCAATGACAAGAGAGATCATCCAAATCGAGAATAGTTACCATTCGTTTGCCATTTGATGAAAGTACCATTCCTGTTGCGGGTCGTAAATCATTACCCTTGAAAAATGTAACATCAGCCGTTTTGGCGCAGTCAAGACTTGTACGTAACGAACGAGATTTAAATAGAAGCGCGGGACTATTCCCAGTAACGGAATGAACGGCGTTTCTGTATTGCATTAGAAAATTATCAATCCCACGGTCCAATTCCACAAAAGTAGTGGGAGAGAGTGAAATAATGACAGACTTTATTGTTCGTACAAAATCCTCAGCAAGTCCATTCGACTGGGGATGTCGCGGAGCAGTAAACCGATGTCGACATCCAAGACTATTAAACCATTCCTCGAGGAATTTTGCAGTGAAGTGTGTGCCGCTGTCAGTGACCAAAATATTTGGTGCACCTTCATGGCTGAATACTTTCCTCAAGGCTTGCAGAGTGAATTCGGCGCTTGGAGACTTAGTCAGAAAAACTTCAGGCCAACGTGAATATGCGCCAATAACGACTAAAGCATAGTATTTGTCGAGAAAAGGACCACAGTAATCAGCATCAACTCGTTGAAATACGTCACAAGTAACTGGCCACGGATGCCAGTGTGAAGACTTGTTATGAATCTTATGTATACACTTAACACAATTCTTAGCAGTACTTGATATCAGCATCCAGTTCCGGCCACCAACATGACAAGCGTGCAAGGGATTTCATTTTATCGACATCCAGATGACCAGAGTGTAAATCTGCAAGAACAGCCGCTCGCTGAGTTGGTGGAATGACAACTCTATCCTCAAAACACAGCAAACCATCCGGAGTAACGGATAAGCTTTCGCGGCGACAGTAAAAGCAGGAAATCGGCGTCGTTCTTGTGCGTCCAGCCACGTCGCAGTGCAGAGAAAATGGGAGGAAAATATCTTTTAGTGTCAGCAACAAGCACATCCCGCTTGACTACTAATGGTTAAATCAACAGACAATCTGAGTTGTTTGAATCAGGGTCGCATGATGGAATTCTTGACAAAAAATCGACATGCGGAATCATTTTCGCACTACGATGAACTACTGTATAGCTGTAAGAACTCAGTGCAATAATCCACCGTTGCACCAAAGCGGCAGATGACTTCGCCGGAGACTATGTTGGATGATACAAGAATTTCAATGGTAGCAATGGTAAAGTTCGATCCAAAAAGATATTCATGAAGCCGTTTGACAGCCCAATATACAGCAACTGATTCTCGTTGAGTCTGAGAATATCCATGTTCGGCTTTTGAAAGCCGGCGGGAAATGCAAATCACTGGTCTACCACACTGTTCAAGGATTGTTCCTAATACAGTGGGAGAAGCATCAGTAATGATCGTCGAATGATGTTTGGCGGAAAATGGCTTCAAAACAGCTGAAGACTGAAGATAACCAAGCAGTGTACGCAACGTCTTCTCATGGTTGGAGGACCAAGAAAATTGATTGGAAGATATGATATCAAAAAGGTAATTTGCATGGTTGGCGAAATTGGGAATGAAACGGGAGTAATACTGGAGTGCTCCTAGAACTGAACGCAGTTCTTGTAGATTGGTTGGTGATGGCGCATTTACTAAAGGGGATAGACGTCTTGTATCAGGTTTAAAACCGCTGCCATCCACAATGTAGCCAAGGCATGAAAATGATGGGACACCGAAAGTGCATTTTTCAGGATGAATAGCTACATTGAACTCAGAAAATCCCTTCAGTAAAGACAACAGACGCATATCATGGGTAGCTTTGTCAGCAGCGTGCACAATGACGTCATCTTGGTACGTCTCAACACCCTCCAAATCTTTTGCAATAGTATTCATAACTTGCTGAAATACAGCTGGTGAAACGTTCAGACCAAAGGGAAGAAAATTGTATCGGAATAACCCAAAGGGTGTGTTGATCACGGTAAGGTTACTGGAGGCTTCGTCCAGTGGTATTTGAAGATAACCATCCTTTAGATCGATTTCTGAAAATACACTTGAACCTGATAAACGATAAAGTACATCTTGTGGCTCTTCCGTGGTGCACGTAGTAGCCGCGTATTTAGCGTAAGCCGGTAGTCACCACAAATTCTCGGAGTAATACCATCAGCCTTCAGTGGGGTAACGATCGGAGTTGCCCAATTCGATGACTCAACAGGAGTCAGTATTCCTTTCGCACACATTGAATTTAATGCTTGACGAACAGGCTCGCGTAAACCAAATGGAATAATCCGTCTCTTAAGAAATATAGGCTCTCCTGTAACTTCGAGCCTCATCTTGGGAATTTGCATGCCACCTGTGGCCTTAGAACATTTAAGAATCAGTTGCTTGAGTTCATTCTCATTCGCAGAAGTCAGTAAGGTGATACTGGTTTGCAGTAAGCGTAGAACTTTGAGTCCGACGATCGATGGTCCCGACGTTGATACCAAAAAATTACAATCGATACAGGTACCTTGTAGTAACCTCACAGGGATCGTGCAACTACCAACGAGAGGTACAGAATGTCCAGTGATACCGCGAATGTTAATATCTGTAGGCACTATCACGGCACTGGGGTAGAATGCAGTTAGATCTGATTGTGGAATGATGGACTCAACACTACCAGTGTCAACAATAAAGTCATGCTTTTGACCAGAAGCGGATATCAACGCTTTAAAAACATGTGACGAATTTTGGGACAAAACAGATAGAGAAAGAGTAGAAATATCTTCAGATAATGCCTTCACGTCAGTATTTGGGTCAGAAGTTAAGTGACACACTTTCTTGGACTTACAGACAAGTTGAATGTGTCCTGTTTTACCGCAGATAAAACACTTCGCTCGTCTGTGGGAGCATGAATATCTAGAATGGTTTCGTCCACAAGACTCACATTTCCCAAATTTTCGAGCCATCGGATTAGGGTTAGGATCAGTGAAGGGACGTGTTGATGGATTTGGGGCACGAGAATCTGTTCGAGTTTTGAATTTGTTGTTCGTCTGCATCCTTGAATTATTTCTTTTAGAATAATTTAACAAGACTGTTTCCTCAATCTTCGTCACATGCTTCACATCTTCATACTGCTCACGTATTTTCCGAATAGATGGAAATTTCTGATCCGGACAGAGTAGCAGCTTCTGCTGTAATTCGGGCAGCTGAATGCCATCAATGAGTCTATCACGCAGTTGGTCTTCCAATTAGGCACCGTAGTCACATTTGGCTGTCTGCGTCTGCAGATGTAACACGAAATCACCAACCGACTGAGAATGAGAGCGGATCAACATATTGAACCTAGCTCTTTAGGCTGCTACGAAGTTAATCGGCTTGAAGTGTTGAAGAACTTTTTTCTTCAGTGCAGTGTAAGAAATATCGACTGGAGACTCAGGATATACTAAATTTTTGATCAGAGTGTACGCCGCCTTGCCAACAAAATGTAGGAAATATGCGGTGAGTTTCTTATCACCCAAATCGGATTTTGTGAGGCATCATATGTCGAACTGTTCCAAATAATCCTCTACGTCATGCGCAGTTGAATTAACATCTAATGGTTCCATTTCGGCAGGGATGATGAATCGTTCCAATCGCGACGCCAAAATGTGAGAATTAAGTTTCGTACGTATATCGGTATAACCAGATGAACTAGAAATCCAGAATTCAGCGAAGCGTAACAACCAGCACGTAGGTATTCTAATTGGCGAATATGTACAGCATATAGAATATTAAAACAAGAGAATAATGAATAGAGCAACGAATAGAGTATCAGTCATGTTCATCACAGTCCCTGAACTGCGTTTCTAAATCAAATCATTCTCTTATTTGTCCAGGCTGGCAATCTTCTGCACGTGGAACGGTAGATGTCTGAAGTACCCTTCGTTAGCTCCTCAACAGGTTTTGTTAACTTACCTTTCCGGATGTTCCTTAAGACGCACCACCGGAAAACGGCTCGCTTCCTCTAATAAATGTCACATGATGGTCCGTGCAAACACGAATAGCAAGTATTTACTTGCACCATTCAAAACAAGGACGTTTCCGCTCAGGTATGAAGAATTTGTCTGTCTGTCACGTACGGCATTCTGTTTATTATATGGTGCAGATGTCTTTTATTTCAACTTACTTTGAAACATGCGTTCACCGTGATCAACAAGGTTTTTGGGCTTTTTTAAACATAAGATGTGCTCAGCTGCTGGTGGTAAAAAGAATTACTAATCAGCTGCCATCGTTTGGTTACGGCCTCGGGAATAAAAATGTAGAGGAAGGAAATCTCTTCGCAAACATGATAATTCTTTCAGTTTTGAGAGCTACTGGCAAACCAGTTGTTGGCTGTCGGCCAACTCCGTGAGCTACATGATAGGGCTTGAAGTCAGAAAAAAAACAAGACGATAACCTAGTTGGTTGCTAAAGATTTAATAGAAGGAATCAAGATACCGGGGTTTGATTGGAAACGGAGATAGACCGGGCTGATCCAGCATTCAGACCAACCAAAGACGGGACTCTGCAGAGTCAGATAACTGGACCATTACTTTTTCTGGTGTATAGGGACGGTTGTTTTATACAAAATACCTCAGGTATATTGGAGGTATCTGATTGCTTTCGGGGAACGAAGATTTCGGATTGCCCTTATGATCTCATAAGCAGGCTGACGGGACGAAAGTCACAGTCAAATAGGACAAAATGCCAGACCATTAGTAGAAGTAAGATCTCAACTCTTATTATTGCACCGGAAACAAAAACAACTGAGCTGCTGCTGCACTGAAGTCCAGCACAAATGCGCGTGGGCTCCCTAAAAGCGTCGCTGGGCTTAACCACATTGCTTCTACTCCTCTACAAGCCATTATTTGGGCCACATATTGAATATCCCGCACAAGCATGTCCGATATCTAAACATGACCAGCGGCGCTTCATGAGGTTTTCCTTTCTACTGGTCACAATCGTCGTGGTTTCGTAGTTACTCTACCCTTCAATAACTTTTTAGTTTCGGTATATTGCTACATTTTTTTCTGTGGTGATAGTGTAGGCAAATTGAGCTGTAAGTCCTGCGTATGACTTTCATCCAGCAAAGAGATTGAGAATGTCCTGTTTGGCTACACACACGGTTGGTTTAATATTCGGAAAAAAACTCACCAAATCGCGTACCAAAGGCTCATCTTACTCAAAATTCACACTGATAACTGTAATAATGCAGCACCCGGAAATAGTTTTTGCTTAATTTTTTAACAAAAAACCAAATGATATTCAGTGTTGTTCTAAAGTCCGAGAACTTGAGCATCCTTAATTGATCCATGTTTCCTGTGTTTAGTGGATACCATTATGGAGGCCTTCTCAGAGAGACTCTGTGCTCAAGATAGTCTCACCTAGGTACATTCCCCTCTGAGGGAGTTTACGATGCACCTCTTCACCAACCTATGTGTGATATGGATGCCAGGGACTGAGTTGCTTTCATGCTACGCTAGGGTTTCTGCACTGCTTCAAGTACGGTGTTGCTATGAATTCCAATTAGTAATACAAAAGGCTCGTCTATCGATCAACCAACCATTTGGTCGCTTTCAGTCATGCAAAGAGAAAACAACTGACCAAACTCTGTCGAATACTCTTTGCTAAATGTTCATTACGATCGTCTCGAGAAAAAGCATCGCAGTCGATAGTGGCGTTGCACTCAACAACGGACTTAGTTCAGGACCTGGCAGAGGTACACAGGGTGTTAAATAAACTTGCGAGAAAATGTTGGATGCAACAAACGAGTTTCATATCTAGAAGATTTCTCCCCTGGTCTCAAATTATTCGGCTCTAAAGAGGATCAGAGCTGTTGTTGGTCTTATAGGGCAATTTATGTCTCCAAAATCTCACTGGTGGCGTGCGAAGTGGGAAAAGCCAAAGGGATTTTGTGAACAAGATGAAAACACATAAGGTAGCAATTGGTGGCTTTTTGTTGACGACCATGCTTTAATTGCATGGTTCTTTGCGGGAGTACAGTGTACACTAGCAACCTTCACGTAAGGAGCATTACGTTTTGAGCTAAATGTTACTGTTTCTAAAACGGCTGTCCTCTGCTCACCTGTTCATGGGATGCGCAGAAATTTGGTTAACAAAGGTGAATGGTTGTGAGATAGCGTCCTCTCAGATTTTTACTTCTAGCAACTGCTCCAGGTGATACACGCAGCAGACCAAAAAAGCCTCTGGTGGGTGGTAATTCACTGATAAACACACCTCTCTTATCTCTAAAGAAGAGCACCTGAATCACTCAGTTGAATGCTTTCAACAATAAGCTAGTCAGCTCCCTGTAATTGCTTAATCAGCTTCCCGGCAGGTGACAGAATTCTCCATAATGAACTCGAATGCCTTTTTCCCCTCAGGCGTCACCTAGCTACCGATGCTTACAAACTCCCATTGTCTCTATTTGAGGATGGAAGTGAACTCCTCAGTTGGTGCCAACCTGGCCTTCTGTCTGAACGAAAGAGACCGTCTGAACAACCTGAGTTGAGTCGATAGTGGTGACGGAAAGTTTGTTCACGTAAAATATAGCAACTACAGAGGGATTAGTTTGACCCATTGTTAACAGAGTGCGTTGGTTAGTCTTCTTCTTTCTAAGAAAGGGCACAAAGATGAAAGTGAAGGACAGCAAGGGGAAATTTGAAGGGGAAGGGGTTGTGTGGCAGCCAAGTGGTTAAGGCATTAAACTGGAAATCCAATGGGGTCTCTCCGCGCAGTTTCGAATCCTACCCACGGCGCCAAAATGTAGTAATGGAGTTCAGCACGCAAGTCGGTATTACCAAACGAATTAGAAATTCAGAATTCAGCACGGCGTAACAAGTAGCACGTGCTTATTCTAACTGATGCGTGCGTACAGCACTTGAAACATTAAAGCGATAGAATAACGGATAGAGCAATGAATAGTGCATTAATCAGGTTCACCACACACACATACCATCAAGAGTGTCAGCAACAGCATGAATATGTCCGCCCAACAATCTTTGTGTCCCTTGATTTCAGGAGTGCCTTCAGCTCTGTCAGCCGGTTGGTTTTTCTCAACACACTTGTGCTCCAAAAGCTCATGAATAGTATGCACTTCTGGTATCCACATATCTGTGGACACATGAAAGTTTATAGGGGGCTCTCCAAAGGCTTTCCAAAGAGCAATGATATCCGACAAAGATGCCCATTTCCCCCGGTTTCGTTCAGTTTCATCATTGATGATGTAATATGGAAAACGTCAAAAGGGCTTCAAAACCCCGTGTTCAAGTTCTCCTGAGCGAGAACGGACAACTAAGGATAAGCAGACGACACTGCTCTCGGTTTCGTAAAATTGGGTGATTCGCAAACTACCAAAAATACTGACCAAGATCATCCAGTCCTCTGGGATTGTTTTGTGCCAGCAAAGCGCAAAACCATGCTGCAGAACGTACGTCTCTGAGAATTAAGGGAGCGGTTCTGGAAGTTGTGAAATTTCACACGTAACTCTGAATGTGTATTAGCTCTGACAGTAATGTGACAGTTAAAGGGAATGCAAAGTTTTGAAGAGAAGATTCACCTTTGCCAGTTAGCATCATCTGTGATGTAAAGAGGCATCTCACTGGGTCTCAGACGGCTTGTATATCAGACTGCAGTAGGGGCTGCGGCGTTGTATGGCTGCAAGATTTGGATACTTCGAAGGAAAAATCTGAGCATATTCCGGTCTTTGACCGGAACAAGGTGTACTGGTAAGTCTTATTAGCAGTCTGTCCCTTTATTCTCGGGCTATGAGGATTTGTCAGAATTCACCCACACTTCTCTTCTTGCAAACTGCTTATCGCTGTTATCATGTGAAAGGTAAACGCCATTATTAACTGCTGACACTCTTTATGACCATGACCTGTTATTGATTGAAATTGAGTTTAATATTCCGGGAATACGACTTCAGATAACCTGTTGTTCGTACAGACATGAGACTGAGAAGATATTCATATGCATCAAATTTGCGCACCATGTTACCAATACTTGAGTTACCTGATCGAAACCTTTTTTTGGGTGGGGGGGGGGGCGCTGAACCGAAACAATTTTTTTACCAGCCCTGAAACAAAACAGATTTATTTGGCATTTTATTCCAAATTAGTGAAACGTTTTGGAATAATATTTTTTACAGAAATGAGCGGAGTGTGAAAGCTTTCGGGCCATGGTGGTCGTGGCAAACCAGATGGTTCCGGGGATACCAGGAATTATATCACAGAAATTGCTGGAAGATATGTACCCTGGAATATTGTACCCTGATTACTATACAAAATACTTCATTTTCAAGAAATCAAGGTAATCACTGGAATCAATATTTGGTCGAAATTTGGATCCGCAGCGTTTTTCCAACATTTTTAACTTTTTCTCGGCATCACACAGCAACATAGTGGCGGTTCGTCTTTGTAGTGTTCGACTTAGCCCAGCATCAGGAAAGGCCGCAACCCGTCCAACTTCCTTCAGTCTCGTTACTTCTGTAAAGAAAAAAATGAAGCAATATAAAACGGAAAAGGGAGCTTTTTAATTCTCATGAGATATGTTCACCGGCTTACTTGATATGGACAAGAGGTTATCTTGTTCCAACGGGATTTTTAGTCTGGCTATTACGTGCTACCTACTAGGCAGCTTTGGCTGAATTTTCATCCTTTGTAAAGGTACACTGTTCAACTATGGTGGTCACATCATTCCTCACTTTGTGCAATGAGAATAGACGTGTGAACTAACATTCCTTTTTTACCATCTGTTTCCAACAAAAACCAATGGAAACCATAATTTTTCTCCAACCTAACCTGAAATAATATGTTGCATGAATTTTGCGTCATGTCAATTGAAGATGACTTTGATTCCGTCAGGTTACCAATACTAGTGGCAAGTGGTGACGTTGATGTGTGGCAAAGATATATCCGTACCGTTAAGACAAATCAACTTGGAGACCCAGTTTTGGCCCCAAAAACAGAGTACTTACAATGAAACTGTTTACAGTGCAGAGGAAATTGATAAAATTTACATTAGTGGGGACGTTTTGCTCAATGTTCCATTTTTAGCCTTTTATGTGACACTGATTCCTAGACTAGCATGTAGTCGGGGACGGAACTATCCGTTACTGTGAACATTCTATTTTTTTGGTAAACTGCAACACCGAAGAACGAAGATATGTTATGGAGGCGTTTGACTGTAAATCTTCAGCGGTCAAACATCACTTGGTAACCGTACTCCTTAAATTAAGCGAACAGCTTGCATATTGTGAAACTTGTGAGTTCACGAAAATGGTTGTAAGTAGCCATATTATTCTGGGGCGTGAGGTCATGAGCGACAATTCAGGGTTGGATAATTCGACAAAAATCTGACTTAAACCTGAAGAGCAATTAAAATGAAAATGTGCTTATCGCCGGCGGTTATTCTGCAGACCATTGTTTTTCTTATGGTACGTTGGAATAATTGCATCCGGGCACAGCCAGAGTTGAGCAAGGTTTTACTGACCAAAACGCAGCCCGCATTCTTCGTGTCTGTTTTTGGCTTTCACAATTTTGTCACTGGCCTGATATAGGGGTTTCGCACCTTTGTTTGGCCAGCATTCGTATTGTGACGATTAAATTTACCAAGGCTATAGATCAGTACAAGAAAACAATATTTGCCGCGTACTCGCAGACGATAGATGAAAAATTGTTGAATACCGTGGTGCTCGATTTGTTTTGCAGCCAACAGCTGGATCTCTTTCTTAATTTGATGAAACTCTTCATCACATGGCTTTTGGAGCACTGTTCATGTAATACACTGTATACCAAAGGGGTTTATTTTGTGTTTACAAGGGTAGTGTGGATAAAGTGAGTATTTTCAATGGTGGTAAACGGTAGGTTCGCCAATTCTGCGCAAATCAAGACCGGCCGGTTGACCATAGGAATTCTCATCTAAGTACACTTCAGTTGCAACAGAATGACAAAAGATTGAGTAAAAGTGAACGTATACACAAATAAGCCAACAATCCACCTGTTGGTTAGCCTTCCTTGAAAGACAGGTTAGTCTGAGGGCTAAACACTAAAACCATGCTTATCTTTGGTTTACGTTTCAGTCTCTGCAGCCAACACACCGCTGTGTAAGAAGCAATAAGACATTTCGGATGGGATAGGCGGCACCATTTAAACCATGTTCTCATTTTGAAGATTGTCTGCCACGCGGCGCAGAATAGATCTACCAGACCAATGTGGGATTCACTATTTGGTGATGCAACACATTGCATAAAAACTATTGAATTACGCGATATTTTTGGTTTTTTTATCCTGTGAACGCACTATAGAAAAACCAGTAGAAAGGACCGGGGATTGAAATAAAAATAAAGATCAAAATGTGCATATAAACGCAGTATTTGCACACGCAAAGTAATAATCAACGGTTGGCGGATTTTTTATAGCAGAAAAATGCCACCTTATATTGAGTGCGTAAATTTTGCAGTTTTTCATTTGCTTTCGTGTCTTCTCATTGAGTCACACCCCAACAGGGCAATGAGATGTTTTATTTTGTACGTTTCTTAGACCGATTAGAACCTGGAAAGACATACATCTCCAATATGATGTGGTATCAAGTTGAAAAATACCGGAATTATACTTGTAATGCACTACTCATAAGGTTGCTGAAAATTCGACGACAGCCCTCGACCGGTTCCGCCCTTCTTGGGGTTCATCAAGTAGGCGCAGTCCTCGGGCTTCCGTCAACCTTATGTTCTACTTGAAACCAAATTGCACGAATTCAGCGAACATACACTCATTTGCAAACTAATTAGGTTTCTCGAGAAACTCACCTGGAACGCAGCTGAATCTCTCGTTTGTGATGTTTCCAGGCAGCACATTCAGTTGCTTGGAAACATCACAAACGAGCGATTCAGCTGGGTTCCAGGTGAGTCTCCGGAAAAACCGAATTAGTTTGCAAATGATTGTACATTCGCTGGGACCGGAAGTAGATTTTAAAATCCTTGCAAAACGGCTCATCACCAGTAAGTACTTTGAAATGTGCTTCTCAGCGCATATGTTAGGAATATAAAATGGTGTATGAACTCAACAAGGCAAGCATACCTCCAAGCTCCAAGTGCCTTGCAATACTGCGATCAACTTCTGGGAGGAGTTGCTTCAAAATTCCACCATATGTTTCATCATTCCCGTTCTGATTTCGGGTCGGATTTTCGTAGCCAACTTGAAATCTCCCTTTAGAGCTAGTCCTTTCTACCACGGGCTCTTCTTGGTCTAGGGACCAACTGGAGTTGTGTACATTTGTCAGAGGGCGATTGTTTGCTTGACTGATTGGATAGCTACTGCTGTCTGTTGTCTCGGGTTGAAGTTCGGATGGTTTTCTTCCTGGAGCTTTTGTTTCAGCTGAATACTGACCGTGTATGATACATGTTGGTAGTACGCCTGTATGCTGGTTGCAATGTGGAACCGCACTACACTGTACGGGGTAACTATTGGATGTAAGGGAGAAAAAATTCTGAACTGATAGTTGTGCTTTTTGCGTATACAATGAAGATCCCATCATTACTCGTAACCATCAATGATGGTCACCAGTCCCACAAACACGTTAGCTAGAAGCATCCAAATTGAACAGTTTTAAAAACCAAGCGTAAGCTTTCAGCCAAACACATACACACACACACATACCAAAGTCTGGTGAAAAGGGCAATCGTCACGTCATACCACAAACTTCACACCCAACGCAGGAGTGAAGCACACTGAGACTAGCATGAACACTCAAACATCAGCGGATTTCGTTGCGTGCAAATGTATAGTTCTACACCGTGAATTTATCTAAGAAAAAAAAACGATACTGAAATGAAGCATCTGTGTTTGAGATATTCGTTCTTTGACAGGACTACCATATCATGATTCATTTATTTACGGTATTACAAGTATTTCATTTTGCAACTTAGCATTCATTCGAATAACAACATGATCACGACAACTTCTTTACGGTATCTGTTTGTAAAGGAATGGACTTTGCATGCTAGTGGTCAACCGACGTCCAACATGAACGAGCTTGCCAACACTTGCAGGGCTACTTGGGCTCGCGCACTGCTGTGGTGAAGCAAACAGGTAGCGCGCAGCAAAATATGCTACTGCTGATGCGCCCGTAAAATTGAAGTGAGGCCAGAAGAAATGAGATTACCGACCAAATTGTTGGAATCATTTTGGTAGTCACTAGCCAGCCTTGATATGACCGCATTAGATTGAACGCCAATACCATATCGACGAACAACGTGATGCTGTCGTCTGTCGGTCGAATTGGGTTTTAGCAGGCTTCCGCACGTTCCACTCCCCTCATCCGTTGAGGACATCCAGAAACAAACTACTACGACTGTTAGGTACAAATGCAGTAGGGGCATAGTTATATCTGAGAACTTGAGTAAATTTGTCACAAACTACCAGTTAAAGCTTCGCGACTGACAGGGAGGAAACACTAATCCACTGACGCAACTGACCCTGTTTATGTAGGTGCGTCTACGTGCTGATGGTTGATGTAACACTGTATTCCTAATCTTTAGATGTATGGTGATAACTGTATTTGTTTCCTGAACTTCACCTCGAAATCGAATCTGCGTTCGCAAACAGTTGTTGTTGCTCGCCATTTAGTGAATCATTCGAGTAAAGTTCAGCGAAATTTCCTTCCAGCAATATTGCGAGTATTTTAAACCTGAAAGTAGGCACTTTCCGATGGAGTTTGGGAAAGAACCCACAAATTTATTGCTGGACAACTTTTCGCTTTTAATACAAAAGCTTCATCAAGATGGGTGAACAGGATACGATGCTACGTGTGAATAACGGCGTTCTCTAGAAAATTGAAACAACTAAACTAATCATCTAGTGATATTGCCAGAACAATGGCTAAACACTATTGGACAAACTTCTTCCTCATAATTATTGTTAGAACAGTTATTCTTAACCCCATGCACTGTAGTCAGACAAAACGGTGTTCTTGGTGGGACGATTTGAAAACGTGAGACAAACCTACCCGATAACAACATTCTCCCAATATTTCACTGTCGACCTACCGGTGTGGGGGTTACAGGCGGACAGCCACATGACATTTACTTATTTGATAGGGTTGTTTGAATCGACATTCATCTGAAGCTCACAATCATGGAGAGATCAAATGTAGTTGCTTAATATAGATAGTAAGCGGAAGTACAACCCATCCGACTGGAGTTGTTGCTTTTAGAATCATAAATTCATGACAATGTTTCCTCAAGTTGATTAAGAGATCCATGATTGCTGTGGTTCACTGAAACCAAGGTTCCGATTTCCATCAACATGAGAGGATCTAGAGGGCTACGGCTACAATATTCCCGGCTAATTTATTTGGGATGTGTAACATTCCACCAAAGCAGTAATGTTATTCCCCAAAATATGGCCACCTTTTTAGTTGTGATTGTAATTCGGTCAATTCAGGTAGTCTAAAAGGATCAGTAAAGACCACTTGTCCAAGGCACTGACGGTTTGATGTTGTTACCTAAAATTGAAGGAGATATTACGGAACTAATGATGTGAACTATCGAGGCTGAAATCATTCCACCGGAGCTCTTTTGCATCGTGCGCCCTAGGCCACAGCGTGATCGGATATCAGACAAAAAGGTAGTACTGGAAAAGCGAAACTGAAGAGAAGAATAAAGACTATTTAAAGGGTAGTAATTTATATGCAATTAAGAAGAAATACCGTAAGTGACGAAAATTTGATATTTAATCCGAATGAGATCCTTCAGTGAATTGTTTCACATAGCATCTTGAAGATACAATAATGCTACACAGGTCATCTCGCCCTAAGGAGGCGTGAAGACGGCAGTTACGGTCAGAATTAGCTCATTGGGTATAGCTATTAAAATCTTTACGGTTTGATTTAGTCTATATTACGGTGTTCTGGGGAAAATGTGTGTAGTTAGGAGACTCACGTCGGGCCAGGAAGACTGAATGGAGCAACCACTGGATAGCTTGAAAGTACACTGGTAGTTGGGTATGGCGGAGGTACTGTGGGCCAGTTAGAATATGCAAACGTCTGACTACTGTTTTGAGATACTCTCGCTTTCTTCTCCAATTTTGCAATGAGTCGCTCGTTCTCCCCAGCCAACCAATCTCGATCAGCCTGTAAATCCATGACGCGTTGCTGTAATGCTGAGAGTTCTCTGTTGGTTATTGCTGCTCGACGAATCTCACTGACGAGAGCTGGAATATCCTGTCAAAGTAAATAGTTTAAATGCGAAAACATGAGGTTGAATTCGCCCAGTCCTACATACTGCATAGAATTACATACCGGATGAGCTAAATCAGTTGTTCTGAGACATCACAATTTTTGTATCAAATGCCATTATCACAATCCTTTCCGAACCCTACTTTAAGTTAGTGACCAAGGGTATCACTTAAGTTGACAATCAAAAATGTATAAAACTGCCCAGATGTATAAGGCCTACTGACGTTGTTAGGCTTTTATAATTCGATGCCACAGAATTCCGGCTGAGACTTGCACCGTCACAGATTAAAAGCAAAAAAACCAGCAGCTCTCGAAGGTTAAGTTGGATGAATTGTAACAATATGACCAGACCTTTCCTTTGGTGCCAGTGCTAACAGCCCACTTGTGTGAGACCGTGTGATCAGGTCACTTGATTCAATAACTGTGAGAATTTGTTCCAAAGACTTGGACGAGTCACAAAAGAAACTAGAACAAGAATCACAGCGTCTACCGCATTTCCACCTATCTAACAAGTGCCCAAAACAGACTAAGATATAAAAGGACCGCTCCTGATTCACGCTTGGGAAAATCGACGTTCGGTTGTTTGAGCTACATCTCTAAGGATACCACGTCAAGAAGCTGCGACTAGCCTACCTTAGCTCCTAATCTGCAATCGACTCTCGTATCGTGTTGTGATAACACAGTCTCTACTCTTTTAATGACCGCTTTTGCGAATTTCTCTGTCCGTTAGAATCAGGGTCTCAGCAATATGTTAAGTTCCATGGATCTGTAAAATCGACCGACAATCCAACTCTCTTGGTTCGATAAATAACGCAACACTCACATCTGGCTCAGCTGACTCATATTTACTCAGTTGCCAGTCACTGTCGAAACAAATGGTTCACCTTGACAAAACCAACTACACATATGTTTCCTCAAAATGCTATGATATCTCACTTCTGGTTTCATTTTTCCTGGGGCTTATCAGATAGTCGTAGTCCCCGAAATTCCATGACCTAGCTGGCAAACTGATTTGTAACTTATCTTGATATTTCACTAGAGTGGTTCACCTGGTAATGCATAATGTTAGCACGGATCAGCGAATACAATTTTCAATGTGTCATTGAGACCTAACTGGATGCAAGCTGTCTACAAAAGGCACCGGTGGTATATTGATACATTTGCTAGGATGACTGTGGCTGTGCTGTGGAAATGAGCCGTAGATAGAGTCAACATGAAGGTATGAGCGTGGCGTCAGTTAACAGTACTTAAAACGGTGTTCCTCAGCGCTTTACTAATGATTTTGCAAGTTTGCTTCTTTAAGAAGATGGTGATGCAGAAAATTCCAAGCTAGGTTTTACATTGGACCTTCAGCTTTGCATCTCATTAGGGCTACACCATTCACTTAAAGCGGCGAATTTTCCTGTCAAAAAGCACCGATCAGCTGGTTGAATCAAAATAGTGTGAACTTTGAGGGAAAATGAAATAATTTGTGTAGCATGTATTTTGTCAGACTACGCATCAGAGGGACTCACGTTGGGCGTCAGTAGATTCAGGCAGTGGGGACCAGGTTGAACGCCATTTTCACCTTCATACCTGGAAATAAATTATGTAATAAGGTTTATTCATCCTCCAACTGTGAAAGATGGTTGTAATTCAAAGTGCAATGCACTGCTTAACGAAACATCCTGTACTACATACAGCCTGATTCAGATACTATATATTATATTTATGTATATACTATATTCAGATGGTAGTCATTACGTAATAAATAACTTCCTATGTAGTAGCAACAGGGGCTTCTGGATTTCTGATAGACGTGGATTTTAATAAATGTCATCTGGTAGACGTGGGTAAGTAGTGCTGGTAGTATTTTGTATCTATCTCATTCACTTTGGAAATCATTGATAGTAAGCATCTCACGAATTCCAGTGAGGAAATAAACCAGCATCTTCAAAACTGACAGATAAAGACTATGTCATTCGGTCCGGGGTAACTGGTCAGAGGATCTGCAAGCAAAGCTAGTTGTTTATTCTGAAATAATGACTTGGAAAAAGGTATGTTAGTCAATCCGGCTCAATCTACCAGGATTTCTTCACATTGGGAGAGGATAGAGACCACGATAAATTTAGGGTAAAACTTAGAGGCCCAACTACAACAATAGATAATGGGGGACTTATTCGTCTAAAAGAAGAATATTTTATTCATAAAAATTTATGTAATTATCATGACTTCTAAGGCACGTGTCTGGCGTCTCGTATAAAAAACATGCCGTAATTATTATCGTGGACAGCAATAGACTAGCAGTGGAGACTGGCGCTTAAACACCGTACAACCACGGAAGAATAGTGCCCTAGTGAAAGGCGAACGAGGGCTTATAATGGACAGTCAAGGTACATATACTTTTCCGAAACCAGCAAAATAAAGACATCTGAGCGTCATTTCGGAACAAGGTGTTCTCATAGAGGTTGACTGAACTTATTTTGCGAGCTTCACCCAAAATGAACTTAGTATATAACGACAAAAATGGTTGTCCAGACAGTTTGGCCATTATAGACAGCTAGTTTTCACAATCTGTAGAGCTTCAAAAGTACGTAGTGCATTTCCCAACTACGTAAATCCGATAATCAGTGATTGCTGCTTGAGTGGATCGGGGTCATTATCAACTGCTTACTTACTGCCTGCTTCATCGAGTGCCTACTTCAGTCAATCAGCGGTGGATATTCTACGAAGACGTCGATGTTTCAACACCTGGACAACTTCGAGGTCTTTAGGCCGAACATTCATAGAGAAGGACTTTCCTCATTGCCGTTTTGCAAACACGGTCCCGCTTACTGCATCGGGTTAAGAAGTTTCATAACTTTACAAGCTTCCCTACCTGTTGCCATTTCAAAGGTCCTGTGTTCCTATCAAGTTTATATATCCACACTCAGGATACACCTGAGCTGAGGCCATACGGGTCTTCTGTCTGAATTATACTTAACGTTAGAAAACATACGAAGCCTCGCATCGGGGATCGACAGTGACCGTTCTGAAATCCCGTGCTGTTTATTCAGGTTTCAGAAACATCATATAACCCCAACCAAGAAAGGCGGTGATTACTTTGTTCCTCGCGCCATTGACGCCTCCTGAGATTACAGCTGTTGAAACAGGTGATTTTGATAAAAAATTTTAAACCATAAATTTCAGAGTTTTAGACGGCCAAATAAGGAGCTTGGTGCTTAGATTTCTGCCAAGATTTACCGAAAATATATACCGATGGATAGCATAACATGAATCGCTGTGAGTGGTCCAGAAATATCGACAAGCAAGAGCAAAACCTCGCCACAGATTGCTAACGACAATGTGATCAATCTGGTCCCGTGGATGCCCAGGCGCCCCGATGCATAACAGAGGTTGCCTTGTCTAAATCTATTACTACTTAGGAACAGTTGATGCTCAGTGCAATTGCCGTTGTCATGAAGTCTCAAGCCAAAGTGACAACAAAGTCCCAAGTCATGCCTTTTATGAAATGGGCCAACGCAATTGTGCACTGAGATTGCGGGTGTCTAGGACAGTATATGAAATCCACGTGCTGGATGGAAGAGTGGCTAGTCATAGCCTCCCACGCTGGATCAGAACCGGAGCTAGTTAATACGTACGCAGTAAAAACAGATGAATAACAGATAATAGTTATGCTTTTTCGATTTCATATACAGGCTGACAAGAGACATCTCAAAAGAGGTCACTCATGAGGGTCCGATCGAGTAAAGATGCCTTAGCTTGGGTGTAGAAACCATCTCTTGCGTAAAACACTCCAGTAGATGCAGAATTGTGTTTTGTAGACAGTAGCCTCTAGATAACGAAATGATCTAAAGCCCCATGTGCCCTACGTGTATCTTGTATTCTAGTTTCGGAAAAGCGGCAAATGACTATCAATAAAATGTCAAGAGTTAGCCCAACGGTAGATTGTGAGACGATATGCTTCAGAATTCGTAAATTAAACGTCGTGATAAAACCAGGGGAGCAGGGTTTGAGAAGCGGGCGCAAAGCGGTAGTCGTGAGCTGTAGCATGCTATTGGTCTTTTCTCTGGATGCAAAGACTCCTGGCCTATAGTAGTTATGTAGAAGAGTTCTAGATAAATGGGACAAGTTAGTTAGTGAGTTAGTGATAGCTCAGCTGGCAGAATAACTATCATGGAAACGAAATTTTTTATTATTCTTTAATCCGATCGTCCAGTTAATTGTTTATAGCTTGGTTATTTGAAGTTTTCTTCAAAACCTGAAAGAGTTAGCGTCAGGCTAAACTCAACAACAGCACAGAAATAGATAACTTGGTATCAGGAGACAGCACTGAGGCTTGAATTAAGGGAACAGTTCATCCATATGTGCGCCTTCGTTTCTGGCTTTGTTCTTTGATGAAGATGCACACGGCGCATCCAGCCGGACATGCTCATCTGGTTGCCTTTTATGACTAGCGTAAATGCATCACAACTATACAGAAACATAGGTCCCAGAAACGGTATGCTTACTGGACATGCACTGACTTTCTTTCAGCTTTCCTTTCTTCCAAAGTTTTTTCATGTATCTGAACAAAGACAAGAAGACTACATTAAATTGGTAATGCACTCAATAACTTCATCGCGATGAAATTAGACAGAAGCGATTACCTAATAAAAGTCCTACTCCAGATATTATTGTTTCAAGTGGACCGGGTGGTTGCGCGAAACAAAAGTTCATAGGACCATGCTGATGTCAGTCCACAATACATATGAAAGTAAATATGTATATAGAGATATGCATACGTGTTCCACTACCTACAATCATTAGAGATACTTATAATCCACCAGAAATCATAAGAATACCAGTGCCTGAGCAGTTATTGTTTCAAGAGCTGGCATTCGTTATGCACAACAAAGTGCTTATTCGTAGCTCGTATAGATAAGTAACCTATCCTAGGGAACGTCACATACCTCTGGTTCTTAGTACGGTCCCTGTGCTTGATTTTCTATCAATAAGCACAATAAATGACTACCCTTGTGCTTTGAAAGTTTGTGAACGGTGATCCTTATCATTGACTTCTGTTTATATGCATGATATGAAGTCGGAACGCATGAGAAGCTGGAAGGACGTCAGCATACAATAGCTGTTTATTTACGGGGCAACCTGGCATCAAATTCTATACAAAATTCATGTGCTTAATTGTAATGTTTAGCATGGGATCTGTTCGGTTGGCAATAGACTGTATGCTGAAGTCGGTATTGAGACATCCCTTCTCGTTCCAACGACTCCTCCGAGAAATTTAACTGCACGTTCTTATTATACTGATATTGAGTAAATGTATCACTCCTAGTTGAGAACATCGATAAAAACCATGTGATTTTTATTCAATGTGGTCAGATCCACAGTAACACCACCTGACCGTCTGCATGTCCGAAATTGTTATTCCCTGTTGGTCGGAGCTCAAGTAGCTTGTTAAGTAACAAATAGGTCACTTAGTAGTTCGCATAGTTAAGTGTGCATCTAATTGATAAAAACTCCTTTCGCGTCCACGGTCAGTGCTTAATCGCCGCATCCATAGCAGTACAAAACTGAGGCAGAAGAAGGTTTTCCGTGAGGTCTGTACATAATTGCAAGTTGAATTGAATGTACTTTCCTATGAGAACTAACCACACCTGTAGCCACAGTATAGAACCACGGTGTAAATATATATTACAGTAGTGAATCGTCAGTACCGAGCCATGTGTAATAAGTCACATCGACAGTTCTGAGAACAGTGTTAATATAAAGAATTGCCGTTCAACTTCTATTGTCCTTGAATTCTTTCCTTTAACTAACTTTATTTATGTATGTACGTATGCATATATGTGGTATAAATATAGTTTTGGCTACCGTTTTCTTTTTATGAGGAAAGCGACGTCTCACCTCAGCAAGACGCTGGAATTCCTAATTCACATAGCCGTTCCCCTAATAATTGTTAGTCATAGAGGGTTATTGGATAATTAAGACCTTTCATAAGTTAGTATTTATGATCACTTTGTTGGGTCTTGCTAACTCCTTTGCTCCGGCTGAAAAGTCACTAACCAAGTGACTGAGACAATTTGCGTAAACTCAGTTTTTTTACTCTGTTTTCCGTTACTTCCATCACCTCTGATATTCCTGCTAAGTTTATCAGATGTTGAAATTAGGCTTTTTACTCAAAAGAGAGATGTCTTCATAATTGCTGGATAATTTCCCAGGGTTTTCACGAAAATTTTGGGTTTCCGTCCTTTACACTAAGAGCGGAAACGAAATGCGGAAAGCTTGTGCAAGGACGTCTGCGCAGCTATAGAGCTTGTGGGTTCATTGATGTCGGACAGGATGCCCATTATTGATTCCTATATTTTTGACATTTATAGAGGTTCCTGGGTGACTGGTTCAAATATGAAGCCTTCGTTCACAATCTCAGTTTACAGAGCAGCCACTGGCTCAGCAAAATACTGTAAAGCGGTGCAATAAACTATGTTTAATTAGTTTTTTTACTAGTTTTGCCTAAAGTTTTTCTATATTATTTTCACTCATGAAGCAAATGGAACTCTTGACTAAAAGATCACACTTCAGTGAACCGGTCACAGCAGCGATAGTAGGGTTGAAATTTATATTGACTCATTAGTCTCGAGTTCACACTCTGTACCTAATTCCTCGGCGTAACCGAGGTTGGGTGCCATGGGAAATCAGTATGCTGCCCTTTGCACCCATCCGGAGTGCTTCCAACTGGTATTTAGTGGAACTACACCGCCATCAAGATAATGATAGGCTTGTCAAATTAACCGGCCTTGTCTGGTTGCGTAACAGCAAATCGTGCTTTCCAAATCCCAAAGAGCCTCAGTTATTGCGTTGCCCAAAAGATGGCCATGCTGCTTAGCGAGCTGACTATATCCTGGTGGAATCTAAGGAAGCCTGTGCTCCAGATTTCCCATTCCTTCGAAGGAGCAGAAACGGGATACTCTTGTAACAGCAAATTTTGGGAGTCAGCTCACAACTCGGCCGAAAAATGTTAGCAAATACCATGTCAGCTTTTCGTATCACCTTATCGTATCATACCTTCGCCAACCATCTCGATGGACGACCATTTCTGCATGAGACCATTTCAGAAAAAAAATTTAAGGTAGTCCTCTACTACTCGACGACTTCAACACACAATGATCATCTGCAGTAGGTGGAATTCACGAAGACAGCAGTAGTTTCCTATCAGCCATACTACTTCGACAGAAGGACTGAATTTCAGCGCGGAGGTCGGATGCAATGTATTGACCATCGCGGAAAACCTTCTTTTCCGCAGCTAAAGTATGCATTACATAGAATCTACAAATGGGTTTCCTCTATCGGTCACGAGATCAGTACCTCAGAAAAATTCGATTTTTATTCATCAGCGATCAACTCTGACAGACAATTTACAATATCACCAGAAGCTTGGGAGTTCAAATGCTTTGGCTCAGCCATTTTTCCGGGATAAAGTCTAGATCTATTTGGACAGCACGCGCTGTGCGATCCTTAGTCTAGTGACTGCATTATGACAAAAGGGATTTGAACCTATCAGTCTGCTGTTGTACCTGTCTTGATTTACGCTTTGAAAATCTGGTCAGTGAGCATCTCAAACATTTTGAGATGAAGATATTTTAACGTTGATATTTGGGAGATATCTCTGGAGTATGCCGGAAGCCCGTAGCCCAATAGAGGGTTCGTCGTTGATGCTTTGTCGTTCCTGGCCCGGAGCAGCTAATTCAGTGTAGCCGAACTTAAGAGTTTACGCGATTTCTTGTCCCACGCCTAAGGAATTTGACACCGCTCCGAGAATGACATTTTCTTTCAGGTGGTCCAAGTAAAGCCTGGACCGACATTGTTTAGGCAGATGCTGTACGTTTGAATCTAGGGGCTAACGGAGGCCTACGCCGCTGGAATGAAAACGGCTTTGAAGAGTAAGAGAGCTTCCCACTATTGCTGCATATGTGCGGCTACAGACGCAGGCACCCAGCAAATTGGCTTATTCTCCTTCAATGGGTGGCCGGAGGAAATCAGCCACGCAAGTCAAACCCCACTCTAAAGACTGATTCAAATTTTGTTTTAAGATCAAAATCTGTTTGAAACTCCGTGAACTATTGTCCACTGCGCGCCATATTCGGAAGCACAAAAATAGTGCAGTAATGAACAACGACCATTCATCGTCTTGATCTCTAAACCCAAAATGCCAATGTTTTATCTGAAAGTATTCTCCTACCAGATAGAAGAGAGGAAAGCGTACTTGAATTTGATCCAGAGATTTCATCATCGCCCTCAGTTCAGCCACTTGCGATTCGGACAAACTAAGTTTCTCCCGCAGTTGCTTCACCTCAGAGTTGTGGCTACACTTGGTACTTTCAAAGTTGGATCGCAACTCAGCCACGCGAGCTTCGGTTGAGGTGACCAACGCAAGCAGATGAGACAGCGTTGCTTCAGTTGTTTCAGTGATGATCTGCTGTTTATCTTCCTTCTGCAAGTGAAAAATAGTTGCGAATTTTAGTCATTATTGTTGATTAATGGTTATTCATTATCATCATTACTAATTACGCGAAATTGACCTTTAGCGAGTGATTAAAATGGTTTCGGTTTCATAATTCTACGTAAACAAAACGTCTGTACTAAGCCAGATGCGACTAAGCCTAAATGATGTGTTTGGAGATTGTGTTCAACTTTGGACTGTGTGGGGACGCACTGACAAATGGTGGTCATTGCTACCCACCTGATAACTGCCGAATAAAGGCTTGGAACTGTGACCGGATTTTCTAGATAACGTATGACTTGTCCATCACGTACGCGTTTGAATAGACAAAGTAACTGCATTCTAATCCCCAAGCTAGTTTCAATATCCAACGTAAAATAAGGAGAATGGTATGAATCTTGCTTCACATGAGTGATGACATGGTTAGCACATCACGATAACTGATGAATAGGAAGACCCACTTTATACATCCTTTTGTAGACAAAAGCACTCATCTGGTTGAACATTCACAGTACCAACAAGTCGTGTTTTTAAAAGAAACACGATTTATCAAGGTCTTTTATACAATCCAAAAAAGACAAAAAACGTTAAGTGAAGAGCATGACGCAGGCATTTCAAACATCGTGCAGTGAACTTATACTGAACGTATACCGTTATTTTCGTCATATGTGATTATCGAATTAAAAACGACAGCAAAAGAAGATGAATGGGGACCGTTACATGTCATTTCGTATCCAGGTAAGATTTGTAGTCCATCATGAGCAGAGTTCCTGGGCGCTGGTGCAGTTAACAAGGGGTAAATGCTGTACGTAAATAGTCCATTTATCAGGCCATTCGTTTGAATCAGCCATTTTTTGAGTGTGCGTGACTCACTTGGAATTCAAATACTTTGGTTAGCCTCATATTTTCTACTGGATGCGTCAGCTTGTTTTAATTCAAATTATAATCACCCCGTATTAAATGCGTCCCAAAGAAAATTCATAAATAATCGGAGTAATCAGTTAGAACTCTCCCCAATTATGGATTTTGTTAGGCGATTAGTTGTGAACGTTATTTTTATCACATGGGTAAAAAAATACTGAGTGCAGTTCGCATGGACTGAAAGTCTTATCAGAAAACCAAGCCATCTTCTTCTTAGACAGGAAATACCAAGAGAATCCTTAAGAATACATCCCAAGGACGCCAACGCACTTTCACCATTGTTGCGGATACAACTGAATAGATTACTCCCTAAATACTACGACAATATCTCCATTAGTACACTTGTTAAGAGATTATTTGAACCAAGATGGAGAGTTTGGTCATTTATTGTGCCACTGTTTTCGGTCACATCACTTGGTTTATCAGATTTTTTTAGATCGGAGTAAAATTGACAAATAATACATAGGGTAGTCTTGAAGCGTCTACACACTCTGTTATTGAGTCTAATTGTCTCAATGAAATGACGCGTTGTCCTAAAAGAATTAATCACACTGCTAATAAGCCACTCACCGCCAAGCGGTCTAATATTCAACTACTAGCCAGGAAGCCGCGGATTTGAGTCACACCGGTAGTTGGGGGATGCAAAATGCAAATTATTTCCAATAAGAAAGAGACAGCTGTAGAGTTCCTCCCGAATTTTGGCACAGATTGGCCTCGAGGCCTCACTTACAGAACACAATCTTGTTTCTTTTTCCTGAATTTACTCTTACTACCTTCGGATGGGAAGCCAGCACGTGACCACTTTGTGGTTGAAGGGTTGGTGGCGATATAGACTTTCTAAGTGTGTGGGCAAACGGTTCAGCTGCCAACTATCAGATGGGATTTTGCAAGCTCATATCTCTCACGGAATGCGTGAAATGCATATTACTGGTAACTTTTAATGAGGTTGAAAAGTTTTTACCCTGGTTATACGTTTGACTGCAAACATTATATTCGCTTATTGGATGAAATCGCGATAACAGAAAAGATGCAGTTTTATCAGTAGTTAGGTGATTCTGAAGGCAATTTTCTTCGAGTTTAATATTCATTACTGTGTGGTGAAAGAATAAAGAGACCTACCTTGGGATTCTCGGTCAAACTCTGCAGGGTGTCCGGGTCCAACATCGCTGGGGATCCATTTTGTACCGCATATGTTGTAGGCTCACAGAAAGTAACATCACGCTTTGAGTCTCTGCGTAAGACACGTTGGGGAGACTTAATCATTATTCGGCAATCGAAGTTAGTTCCGTACTCAAACTAAGTTGCAAAGTTTTTAGCTTCTGATTCAAACCCAGTGGTTCAAAATATGCTAAAGCAAAGGAATGTAGAAAGACCAAAAGCTGCACTTCGGTTCCCGTTATTTATCCTTGAAATAACGTTTTTCGTGTCTTAAGTAGGCTCCGCTAGCGAATGGTTTGGGTTCAGCTTTGACCTGGTGGTGAACAAAACTGATTTTCGATACGTCGCTGAGCTCCAGTCGTGGTGTGATACGCATTAGGCCATTCTTTGTCAATTAACATGTCCTAACTTCCACTGGATGGTATTCAAATTCTACTCAAAGCTCTCTGGGTGTAAGATAATAGATACTGGCACTCATCATTAGGCCATTAGATTATTATCACTCACGGATCGACCTGTATGTGGGTCTCGGCAGTCTCTTGCCGGTTCGCGGATGTCAGCGGTTCACGCGTGACACCATATTAGGCTGTGCAAGCATATTCTGGTTTCCCTAGGATGCGCAGGCGTCTAGTGTATCAACCATTGCTAGTTACACTATGGCAGCCAAATATGCATAAAAAATTATTCTCGTCTTGTAGCTCATCGTGCACGCCTGTTGAGCAGTTAAAAATGAGACAAGAAGCCAAGATACCATTGAGAACAAGCAAAAGTCATGGTTGGGTCAAAACCGTGGACTTTATACTAGCTAGTTCTGTTACCTCTGAGGACTGTTGAGCTCATATACGTCTTTGTGTGATACTTCGCTATTATTGCTCTCTCATTAAATTTCCTTTTACAAGACCTATTTTCACATGGTGTCATCAAATAAAAGAGTTCCCATGCACATATTCTCGAACACCTGCAGCTGAGATCCGCAAGAGTTGGGCGATATAAACAAATGGCAGTTTAATTTGCTAGCTGTACCAGCCTAATTTGCAGAATCAACCACGTGAACGCGAAATACATGATTGTGAACACTGTCCAGTAGGCCAAATTTGATAGTTTCAGTTCCACCCTGGGTCAGGTGGTCCTAAAGCTCAGGATAAAATAAAGCGCGTTCGTAATTTCAGACAGCCAGTATTGCTACACTCATGGGCAGTTTGAAATTTGTTATGACCCAGCTTCAAATTTAGGATCAACGGTCTAAAGATGGAATGAATACGTTTGTGTGGTACATTAAGGCTTACTTGTTTTCTAGTCGGTTCAGGGTAACAAGTTGATCCTCGCCATTCGTCCCCATCAAGTTTTCTTCGATCGTGTGGAAATTCAGCTGTCCAGGGCTGGTAAACTTTCGTTGATCAACCGAGACCCGTGTGTCATCCTCAATGGGGCGGGACGGCAAAAAGAACATAAAAAGCATAGATGATTTGGTTCTAAGTTGAAGGGCTCGTAAGGCAATAAGAAATATTTTGTCACAACGGACATAGGTTGTACATACTGTACATTGTGCCTACCTCCTCCATTCCACGAATAAGAGGAACATCTGTCGCAGAGTTCATTTTATCAGGAAACTGAGTGGCCGATTCAGACCTAAAACAACAAATCAAGTTGAGGCACTTGTGCTGAACAATATAAGGTGGTTATCACAGTCACGTTTTCTATGCGCGCTGAAATTATAGATAGGGGGCCACCGAATACTAAAATCGGTTTCAATATTCACTTGCAAAAAGTACTTGAAAGTATACAGCCATAAAGTCCCCGCTTATTATCTGACTTTAACGGAAGTTCCCTGAAAGATTATGTTAATTTTCTTAGTAACAGCTTCATCTTCATCTGAAATTAAAAAAACTCATCTAAACTCGATAGAGTTTCGGGACAGCATCTGAAAACACCGAATAATGCACAAGAGCTGTGACGTACTTGAGGATTAAATGACGACAGTCCACTGCATTCTCTGTAAACCGCGGCTGAAAACGAGAGACAAAATGAATTACCCTAATGACACTGTACAAAAGTGATACGACGGTAACTTTGCATGAGATGAAACACAAATAAGTGCCGCCACAGTATAGATTTTGTTTAATAATGATATGTGTAACTGGATCGTAAATGCTTTGAAAGACGTACAGTATGCTCCTCGGTAGCTTGCTGACACTGGTCTATCTTGTTCACGTCGCAATGTCGACAGGCCGTTTCGCTTTCCTTAATGTGAGCTACCTTGTCTTGTAACTCACACATTCCCTTCTGCCATAAACTTCTTTCTGTTTCCAGGCGCTTGCGAATTTCAAATAGCTCAATCTAAAAAAATCAAAACAAAAGTTGTGTATCAGTTATATGTGGAAGTGATGAAAGTGTGTTGATCTCCCACAATCCTGATAAACCAAATTACTTCGAAAAAACGTGAAAACCGTGTGGTTTGTTGTAAGACTGATGGGTTTGAAGTCACAAATTACATACGCAAAGAACTAGCAGCTGTCCGACTCGTCAAGACGCAGGTTGTGAGTAACTAGCTGATTCCCACTTGCTATTCGAAAGATTTAAAGTTTTCTAAATCAAAACTCGAGCAAACTGACTTCAGTGAGACACAACAGTTATTACGATTATAGGTTTTGTTGAGCTGAGGGATGTTACATTTTTATTTACTTTTTAATCCACTTTTTGCATAGAACATTTGGTTATTATTTTGTTTGTTAATGCTGCACAACTCACCGGAAAATTGGTTCTGAAGCAGTGGATATAACCACTTAAATATCAGGACTACATCTAAACATCCAGTCTTCATGGACGATTCACCGTTAGTTTATTTCCCACCACAATTATCATTAAAAAATGATTCTTAGCTCTTAAATATAAAATAAAAAGTTGGTAAAATTGTCATGTGCAAGGTATGCAAGCATCAGTTCAGGGAAACACTGGAGCACCCAACTTTGTCAGTTTGAAATCATTAGTTGATGCGTGGTTATAGGAACAAAACCGACAAGCACAATAGAGCGTGGTACCCACCTTGAGTTGATCCAGGCGGTGCGCATCCAGTTTACTGTCCGCAACCATTTTGAGCAATTCGTCAGTGGACATCTCCAGCTAAAAAATTTTAAAAACATATTCGTTAATTTTTTTGTGCAGATGATCTTCCGAGTAGGAAGATGAGATTGTGGGATCATGAACTTTTGATTCGGAAGATACAACTAAAAGGTTACCCAAGCCTTCAAGATGCAGGAGAATCACGCAAGATCATATTAGGCATCCTTGGTCACTTTACAAACTGGGAATATAATTTGATTAACAAATATTGTTGTTCATCTAGTTACATTCATATTTACATGGAATTATATAGAAACGTAGCATTTTGTCTTAATTTCCAAAACTCGAGAAACCTTTTTGAAATGTGACTGCTGAATTGCCTCGAATTCGTTGATCAGTTACCAAATCAGGATTGCACTTGGTGAGAAGGTTAAATTTACAACCGTGCGAAATTTCGCTTTTGATACGAAAACATACTACGTAGGGTATGCATAAAGCGTTTTTTTTCAATCGAATGATTGCAGAGCCAAGGTAGACAAAAAACTCTACGTAGCCAAAACGAATGCAAAGCAATAACTCTTGAATACCGAAATATAAACAGAAACTGCTATCAAAAAGTGTCTTGTGTTATCACGCCCGTACAATTTGTCTTCAAACTTGGTGTCAAAAAGCAATGGAAGGAAGCAAAAAACTTGGACTTTGTGTAGTGGTGAAACGGCAATCGAACGACAGCAATGCGGAGGTAAAGAAAAAAATTCTGCGTAGCGAGAGCCATTGGGAAGGAATAACTCTTGAGGACCGAAATGTAAATATTAGCTGGTAGCAAAAGCAGTACTCTCTCATCATGCCAGTATCGTCTGCTTTCACATTTGGTTCCAATAAATAACAAAAGGTAGCGAATATATTTGGGCAGTTCATTATAAATTTCATCAGACGCGTGATCGAGATCATGAGGAACGTCAGTCAGCCTTCCTAAATGCTGTCATCTAATTATTAAGGATATTCTTGAAATGAGGCTAAAGGCAAATTGGCATAGAACGGAGTGCTTAAATGTCATCATAAATTTTGCTGCAAGTCGTTTCTCCTTGTGCACGATAGATAAATATAACTGGTATCAATCGGTAATTTCAGGTCAAAGAACAAAGATCTTGGCTCGAAACCAACAACTTGCCTTCGTTTTTTCCTTGTTGACTTCATCCAGCTGAGTAATCAATCGGCGCAAGTCTGTTTCTGCCTGATGTTTCTGCTTTTCGAGTCTGTTAAAATAAAAGGATATAGTTCCCCAAAATTCCGACTTGAACTTAGAATTCGGCACGTCATTTCCAAAGAACATTATCCCAGATGCCAGCAAGCGTTGAAATGTGCGTCTAATCGCAGTAAAAAAGTCAGTTTGATACAGCGTCTCTGAAAATTACCAGAACTACTCCACTGCGGTGCTGCAGAGTTAGTCGCTCTATTCTGAGGTGCAAAAATATTTTGTAAACAATACTTGCTGAACAAGACGGAATCTGCATTTGAAAAGAACTTGCAGCACCCCACATGTTTTTACGATAGAACGGATTATTTTCCTGAATCTCTGAATACGTTTCAGAGTATTTCAGTATTTCAGTAAACCGAAGAATTCAGTCAGAAAGAACTTATTGTCGAATTAGTTCTCACAATCGCGGTGGAGATAACTGCGAGATTTCTGACGTGGCTGGGTTGGTCAAATTAAACGTCTCCTACTTTGATACTAGGAACACTGAGATAAATAACCCGACTTCCACGAGCTTCTAGCTATAACGTCCAATTTTACACGAACTCCTTCGGACCAACTCCACAATGAAAACACGTAGTGTGAGCGAACGTTCACTTCAAAAATCAAAGTTTAAAGTTTCCATTATCAAAGTATCTCTACTGCTAGATTCAGCAGCAATTAATGATAAAACATGAGGAACGATATCTTTCGACTTTTAACGCCCTGTGTTATGTGCAGTCAGATGAGTTTCAATAAAGATAAAGACCACTGATTGTAATTAAGTGACTACACCTAGCTAGAAGGTCCTGAGAACCGTTGTCATTTTTGAGATCCTCGTTGTTTTCTGCTTTATATCATCGTTTACAGCAATCAATACTTCCATAACTGGTGGTCGTTGGCTTGTTCGCTGAGCTAAGCAATTTGATTGCAAACGTTTCACCACCAATCGAGGTGCCATCATCAGTGCGTTATTGGGGAGGGTAGTAGTGCGTAGCGGTGGGTTAGTAGCTGTGCCATAATCAGAGTACCAGTCCAATAGGCCACGCATCAATCTTTGTGTCGTTAGATCAATTTCCTGAATTAACTAAATAAAACGGTATATATATATATATAAAGTCCTTAACGTGGAAATATTGATACTAGTTCTTGATGCTACAGACGTTTCTGGTGCCGTCACAATGCTTCGTTTCAAACTGCCTTCTCACTGGATTTGTTCATTTGACCATAAGGTAAAGTTTTGGCTAATTGGAGAGGCAGGGTCTAAAAGAAAAAACTGTGAGAAATAGGTTCGTCTACCTGGAAAGCTGTTAATCTGTAAATTATCAGACGCCCAATTCATTAGTCAAGTGCTGTCAAGTGCAACATTCAAGCCATTGCAACATTTGACAACGTCCTTTAAAAAAGATCCCATATGGCTCAATATTTTCAAATATTTCAAAGCCCCTACATATATACTCTTGATACATATTGAACAGGAATTGATGACATAAGAAGTATAAACTGCAACATAACGCACTCCATCATTCTTTCTTCCTTCTCCTCCAACAAGCCTTTGTTTTGTTGAAGTGCTTGTTCAGCATGTTCCCGTCCATCGGCCTCCTCAGCCAATCTGAATCTGATGAATGGAAATAACGAACAAGTTATCGGAGTGTTTTTAGTGGCTATTGATAAAACTACCGTCACCAAATACGCACACAATGAATGAGGCTCACCTGAATTCAAGCAGTTGTCTGTTGAGCGATGCCATGTCCTCTCGCTCAGAACTCATTGGCGTTTTTCGTTCACTGCTGACAGTCAGATTGGCCTGCTCTAGAGTCAGCAGACGAATACGGGCCTCTGCCTCATCTAAAGCCTGCTGCAGTGATTCGTGAGAATAGTGTTCCTTCTCCAGAGCATTGAGTGCCTGGATGAGTTTTTCGCACAACAGTTGTTTAGGCACGTCCAAAGTTGCATTTGTAGTGGCTATAAAATGCAGGAAAATTGAAATACGTTAGTTGAAAAACACTCTTTATTTTCGAAAGGCAGTTTCAACATTTGAAAGCGAAAAATAATACTGCGAGTATTAAATAACCTCAGTTATACTAGGTAATTATAACAGTAAAATGAAGAAACAGAAACAATGGATTAGCCTAAGGTGTTATACCAGTAAGTCGTTCTTTAAAGGCAGTGTACCCTCAGCGGTGATAATTAATAAAAATAACTAATAGTAATTTATTAAATAATAATTTAAGTTCAACTATAACTTTAAACGTGATTGAATAACACCGGCATTATTTTCAGCGTGTGTTGGTTAAATAAATTGCTGCGCATCTTTTAGGCTAATCCGCTTTATTTCGAGGCGCCTGTGGATCCACCAAACTAGGAGTTCCTGAAAGGCAGATAAGTCAGTCGGTAAACCTGAAAATTTGGTCAAACTAGTCAAATCTCTCAGTCAAGGACAGGTTGATGAAGAAGCAAAACCATACTTGCCTCTTTCATAAAAGAAATTACTCACAAGGTTGCTGAAAACTCTTCGACAGCCCACGATCGGTTTCGCCTTTCTTGAGGCTCATCAGGTAGGCGCAGTCCCCGAGTTTCCGCCAACCTTATGTTCTACTTGAACAGTGTGCAGCACATTCAATTGTAGAATATCAGAAACGAGAGATTCAGTTGAGTCACTCGTGAAAACCAAAATGCTCGCCTCTGCTTTTAAACCTCTGGAGTTCTAAGCTCTACATGTCTAAGTTAGTGAGTTATCTCTAATAAGGACGTTACTAGAGTTTAATGCTTCATGCCTCTGTATAGACCCTCAAACTAACTGCTCTGGGATGGGAGAGAAACTGTTATGAACATACATCTTCTTCCATCCGTCTAAACTATTTTTGTTGGAGTCCTCCACTGTGTGGAAGGAAGCATATTTGGGCATATGTGTCAGCTGATAATCGGTCTGCTTTTGAAGAACCAGTGACGTGCTTGCTACATTCTCTGTGCCAGATTCGAAGCTCTCTACGCCGAAAGTGTGCAGTATCCAGAGACTTTAGACGGAACTCGAATTCACTCATCTGCAGCCATGTAGATCAACCAGAAAAATCATACCATGATGAGAATAAGGCAGTTCATTCGTGATTGAGATGGGTATAACCGATTACGCCTACTTCACTGTCGATGAGGTTTTGCAGTCCACACATGTGTTCAAATCATCTGGATAACTAAAAAAATCACTTTCTCTGAAAACGTTAACTAGAACTGAAATTTTGTTACATCTGTTTGCCGCACAACCTGCGCTGATTCAACAATGAGGAAATTAACGGCGAACCGAACCAGTGAGCAGCCCATTGATAAAAGAGGTGAAGCGAATTGTAATGCCGAATTGTTATCCGAAAATTAACTACCCAATCTAAGCCACTAAAATTTAACATCAGGTGTGTGCTAAACTTGTTCCTCAGAGTGAAACATAGCGTATGGTGCACGTAGTTCGTACACGATAGGTATATTACAAAACGTCATTGGCGAACGACGAGTTTGTGCTCATTGCCAACGACCCCCAAGGTCATAGTGTTTAGCATCTCTACCGGTCATGTCAATCTACGCAGAAGGATGACTGCCCTACTACTTGAAAAATACAATCTCTGTTTGTAGACTTTGGGTTCATCTTGCTGACAACGTGTTTAAGTAATATGTGGTATTCTAATATTTTTCACCTAATATGACTGTGTTCTTACTAGTGCGCCATTCAAGTTTGCCAGGCTTTTTGTCAGCATTTCGTCACTAAATAGACGGTAATGTGTTTTTTTAGATCGAAATTCCATCACTTTGATGTTGTCACGCATCATGGGCACGTATCATTTTACCCAGGAACTACGTTAAAACGGGTCTCGGACAAATTGTCCAGCCTATGGTTGCGTGCCATGGATACGACTGAATCTCCAGTGTAGAATTAGGCAAACTTAACGATACGAACTGCAAATGAAGTACCCTAGCAAACCTTTGGAAACTTGATTGATTGTTAGCCCAATTTTCTGGTGGTCTGTAGTGTTTCTTCCTTACTCAGAGGCCACGAAAAATGTTATTTTGTTACTAGCGTTATTTTGGCCACCTATCTGCACGCAACAGTGAGGCGACACGTGCCCTCACACCAAGCCAGTGCAACCTGTGGAGTGCGATCAGTTCATCTTCCGAAAATTATTTAGCGGACTACAGCAATTCTGATCCAGTGTTCTGGTGACGCTCCGAGGACATCGGTGGTCAAACACTGGGTCTGCACGCAGCGGTCAGCTTTCTGACCCATGTAATAAAATGAAATGCACCGCAACACAACATCGGAAAGCTGATGGCACGTTTGCGCCACAGGTGATGCACGTTTACAAAAGCTGCTGTGGTCTTCCGAATCCGATTGGAGATATCATCCTTCGCGAGACCACCAAGATTAATACAACCGCTCAAGTGGACAAATTTGTCTACCACTTCAGTTGGCTCATCCGCAAGCATGAAGGTAGCGTTCGAACCCACTCAGTCTTGCAATAGCATTTTAAAGATTGCAGGTGCAAAGACCGCCAAACCAAGAGACAGCATTATTTAGATCACTTAATACTGTTTGCAATACTGCGATTTTAGATCCAAAAAGAGTTATGTCGTCTGCGGACTCTATGTCTGTGAGTGAATGCCCGGAAAAATTTCGGCCACACAGGCATCAAAGGCTGATTGTGAGTCCTCCACAATCGTATTAATGATGAAGTTGAAGAGGAAAGGTGAAAGGACAGCCTTTCTGACACCGCCCGATAAAATGAACTCAGAGTAGGGTTTCCCGTAGACCTTCACACGTCAACAGGATTTGATGTACAGTGCCTTAAGAAGGGTCAAGAATTCACTGGGAACACGTACACTTCCATAATGCCTGACGGTCCATAGAACCAAAGACAGCTTTCAAACTGTGAAAGACAGCTGTTGTTGGTCTCTGAAAAACTTGTTGCTGTTTGAGAATCTGACGAAGGGTGAAAATTTGTCCGGTGCATCCTCATGCGGGACGAAACCCAGCTTGGTTTTCACGGGTCTGTCTCACCTTGTGTTCAGCTACCCTTCGAAGGGCAAGACCAGAAATCATATTCCATCCCACAACTACCACGCTAAAGCTACGATGGTTTTGCACAGTGTCCACTAACTCTTTTTGAGTGTAGGAATAGCTGCTGACGTACGCCATTCTGCATGCACTTACTGATCAATCCATATCGCGCCAATAAGCTTTGTTATATCGGTCACCGTGATTCTCCACATGTTTTAAAGTGCTGGATACGGACCGTATGATCCTGGTGCCTCCCAGGGATTTAGTACCGATATTTCTTACTTTATTTCTCCCAGCAGTCGATTGAGGTCTAAATTTCATTCGTTCGTAAGCAAAGTCTTCGAAGGCTGTGTTGCTGGCTAGGTGAACTGTGCTTCGAAGTGTTCGGCCCATCTTTCTGGTCAACGTTTTTGTGAGTAAATTCATTAGTCGCCTTTTTCATCCATTGATTCATTTACTAGTGCTTCCCTACTGCCAGTCGAACGTATCGCTTGATATAGAACACGGTTGTTTCCGGCAGCAAAAGCTTTCTATATCTTCTGAGCTGTCAATTTCCACCGGAGCTCTCGGTATTTTCTTAGACTCTTCACTATTTGAGGAGTTTGCATGCGCCATCGTACTCGTCACCTGTTGGTATAGAGCTCTTGAGATCAGTCGGAAGTGGCGATTTATAGGAAATTCAGTGGTTACTTGGTCGTATGGAGAAGTCTGGCAGACAGCAGTGATGGTTGATTGGCATGCTTCTTTCTGACGTGCGAGGGTCTGAATGGAAATTTACTGTCAGGCGTGCACGCACCCAGGCATGATCAGAATCAAGTTGTGAACCTCAGAAGAAGCAACAGTCTTGAATTGTGGCTCCTCACCGGTGGCTGATGGCCACTTGATCCAACTGGGTCTAAGGATGGTTTGCAGTTAGTGATTGCCAGGCCCTGCGACGCCAACGCTTATGCTGAAAGTTCATACTAGCCAGAAACCATTCATCATCAGTAACTGGGGCAATCACTCTCCGTTGTCTGTGCAACGAACATCGACCCCGAATTGTCAGCCCAGATGCGATTCCAAGGAGCTTAGACGACCAAGCTGCGCATTCATATTTCCTCCAAGGATCACGATGCCAGTGCTCCTTGCTTGATTTGAGGTTAAATGGGGCATTACTGTCTTAGTCCTGAGTCCAGTGCGGTTACGCAGAGACTGCCTTTTCAGTAGAACAGGACTTTTGGTTTTAAAATTAATTAGACCGAAGTGAATAAGGTACCGACGGTCGTGGTTAACCGTTGATCAGTCGGAGTGTGAAATACTTAAGGCCATCCTTTTCTGACCTGTCTAATTCTCGGACAGGCAGCATCACTTCTTTCATGAATATGGACATACGGGTCTCCTGAGAGAAACACCTTACTGCCTTCAAACACCTATCTCAGAGGATAGTATGACTTTACCTCAAAACCGACTGTAGCACAATGACCCGTAGTACAAGGTCTCACTGCCCTTGGTCTGACCGCTCCCCGTTGGGCCCCCTGGCCTAATTCTAGGTCGATGTTACAGCCAGTGTTGCAGCACTCAACCCCGACCACGATTTAAAGGTGAAAGTTTTGGGTGGGGGGTTGAAAAGTAGTGTTTTTTTTACGAATGGTTGAATTACAAATAGACTGTAACTTATATTGATACACTTTAGCCTTCAACTGGTGAGCCAGTTGTTTATTTTGAATAATATTTGGTCCAAAACTTGAAGCAGTTGACCTCCAACACAATGATCACACACTTATTATGCAACTGGCATTTGGCTCAAAACTGACCGTTGTGTGTTACTTGCGGTATACAGAAAGATGTGTTTTCCAATCGTCCATCTTTTTCTATGGATTCGCCTTCGGGGTTCTCCTCAGAAATCTGTTGATTCCGTTCTCCAATGCCATTATTAATAGATTTCTGGGGCATTGGAGATTGTTTCCAATCTATGTCGTTCAAAGATGCGATCACTTCTGATGATGTACCCGATCTAACAGACTTGTCATCTAATTCCGTTGACACTGTATGCTCGTTAGTTGGACTGAAAAAATGAATGCGATACATTTTAGTTTAAATTTCTAGCAGCAAGATAACAAAGGAGGATTGAAAGGAACAAGAATGATTTGTTCTTCCATTTCTTCATATTACTTATTAGGTAGGCACTTATTAGGCACAATTCAAACAGGGCTGCATTCGTTGAGTGAAATAAACATCGGTTGATGATATTTATTCATCCATAACTCTTCTAAAATATGCCGCTAATTCACCCTTCGTATATGAACAAAATGCATGCCAAATGCTTTCGTTCGCACATGAGTTTGTGTTTGAGTGGAGAGTCAAGTGAATCTAGCTTAATCTCTCGTTGATGGCGGTGCAATTTATGCTAAACTTAAAGTTGATGAAATTTCGGGAACTGCAACTATTGATGATCATCGAGAAGGATGAAGCCCCTCGTGGGCTGTCGAAGGGTTCCCAGCTATATTATGAGTAGACAGAATGCACGCCTCTTAAGAAAACGCCATTTGGAGTAATACACCCGTGAAATGATGATTCTACCCCCTTGGTCAATGCAAGTTAATAGTAAAGCATTGAAACTGACGTCCCTAATCTCAGGTTGGGATATGAACTCATGTAATCTGGATATTGTGATGTCATTATGTTATGGTCTGCATTTGATTAGAGTCAATAGCGACGCCTTAATTACTCTTTTGCTGTACATCTAAGAAAAAGTAAAAGTAAAACGCAAAAAAAGAAAAAAAGTAAAAAAAAGGGCGGGATGTATACAGCTTGGTTGAGAACGACGGACAAACTAGCATCCCTAAACCAGTCAGTGACGGTGTGACAATATTTCCGCTTGAATTAGAAGAAAAAGAAAAGCCACTAGAGTTTACTGCACGATCGCTTGGTATTCAGCAAAATGGAAGCAAGTTTTGTACATCAACTTGCAACTGGATGCATCAGATACGGCATGTGCACAACTGTGGAGGTATTGTTGCTCAGTTACTCCTAAGTAGTCTGAGCAGACGCTCCCAAGTTGTTGAAGTATTATTTCTTCTTATTGCATGGCTATTGAACGGTTTGTGACTCTTAAACTCGAGCAGAAGTAGGAAAGTTAAGACTCATCTCAGATTTTTTAATTTAGCAGAGCTGTTAATACCAGGCGAATAACTTCTGTCAGATTTTAGGAAGTGCCTGATATTAGAATCCACCAAGAGTACGTAAACACGAGAGGTAGATTTAGGTTTGCATTCGTTGTTCGGTAGACAACTGGATATTATCGGTGCCCTACTGACTGCAGCAATAGTAACTACTCAGTGTACTCTTCTTCACTCTTCTGTGCACAACTTTAAATATCCACTTATCTGATGATGAGAGAGAACTGAAGACTGGTGATCTGCGCTTACCTGATCACCCTCAGACTAATTTATTTTAGACCAGATTGAACAAACTCCATAAATATTCCAAAGCGATTCACTTTTCATAATCAGTAAGTCTTAAAAACGAGTAGTTTTTGTTCGTCTAAGTGATGTTTCAGGTTCCACCTGTTTGCTTTTACCTATGGTAACCAGTAAATTAATAGGGTGAATGACAAATCGTGACTCGAGGGCACTTTGTTACCATGGCAAATTAGAGCGTATCACTTTTTCAAACGTTTGGGACCAATCACCCATCCATGGTAATATTGACCAGTAATTGGCTATATTCAACTGATGGTGACGCGCTTTCTCCCGTCTCAATTCTAGCACGTTTACTAAGGAGCTATATCACTGTGATCGTGTACTGGAAAACTGCGACTAATCGTCAGAGCAGTGACAGTAATACCGAATTCATTCAGCCAATAAAATGTTCAAAACACCGGTAGAATAATGCGACTTGATTAGAAGAAAACTGTACCTGGCACGTCCAATCAGGTGTTCTGGTCGCTGCGGCCCTGCATAAGAACCCAGAGTCATGGATTCGGTGTTTTTAATGTTGGAATCCGGTAATACATCGTAATGGACAGATTTCGGGAGACGCCGATTTCGCGGGGCACACTCGGGCAACTGAAGAGAACTAGAATTGAAACAAAACTACTTACGAATTCAACCTTATTAGAACCACGTGTTTTCCACTAACTACAGGACTAACTATTGGCTGTTCGGGGTGAGCCTACCGGATATTGTTCAAGTGTCACTTGGTCTTTTCGCGGAGTCAGTGGGGTATCGTACAAAGTAACATCATTTTCCATTTTAAATAAACAAGGGGCACCAGAATATCTAAGTCAGTTGAATTCCGATCGACGTCATTTCATGAAGACAGGATATATATCTTACCCTTCTTGGATTAAAGAAGTTGTCGGGTAGTTTAACCTAAGCGTTCTTCCTTTATAATGATGAAAACTCCACTTTTATTAGGTTACGACTAGACCGATTTGCTTGTACATCAGTTTTTTTTAAGTCCCTTTATGTTCTGCTGTGTTATTTTTAGATCAATTAACTATACGGGGTAGAAAATTGTACCAGGTCCCTCTTGTCACTAAAGCTTGTAAACCGGACAACTCTCCGACCAGTCCGGGACTCGAAATTCGGATGTCAGAGGACAGCTGAGTACGATCACTAATCCAGTGAACACAAGATGCACATGAATTGTCATGTCTAAACAAGCCGAAGCATTGACAGGTGAGTGAAACATATTTCTTGCAAATCGTCACCAATACCGGACTCTGCTGAATTCGAGAAATCAAGTGAATTATAGTAGACGACGATCCGAAACGATTTGGATCTAATTAGTAATAACAGTCCGTTTCTCGTCTACAAAGTTGCTTAATCATGCGCCCATAGGCGGCGTACTTGATAAGGCAGGGTTCTTGGTTATATATATATATATATATATATATATATA